>NC_141147.1:122353452-122693452 GCF_053477565.2 Lygodium microphyllum
GGTATAAATTGTGGGATCCCGAGAAAAGGAAAGTAGTACGTAGCAATGACGTTATCTTCCGGGAAGATCGCATGCACAAACAACCCGAAAAGACTAAGGAGGTCCGTAGGGTTGTATTCCAGGAAGAAATACCTTTTGGACAGCAAAATGTGCCCGCTGTACAGCAGCAAATACCTGCTGTAAATGAACTTGTAAATGCTGGAAATGATCAGCTAGCTATTGCCCATGAAAATAAGCCATTACATGTGCAGGAACAGCCAGGACAGCAAGTTGTTAATGCTGATTTGTAGGGTGAAATACCAGGACAGCATGCTGAAAATGGAAATTTGCAAGAACAGCTAGTAAACAATGACCATTGGGTTAGGAGATCGTCTAGGGCTACTAGACAACTTGACAGGTTTGTTCCCGGTGCAATTAATGTGGCTGAGGTATGTCATGTTGACAGACTGTGGTGAACCGTCTTGCTTCAAGGAAGCAATGGACAGACAGGACAACAAGAAATGGTATAAAGAACTTTTATTGCTTTGTTTAGCATTTGATAAAAGTTAATCAAATGTGCTAATGTGACTTGCACATGTGAGGTGTAAGTTAATTATTTCACAGTGTGGGACCTAAGACTTTGGAATATTAGTTGATGCCAAAGGCAAAATTTGTAATGAGTTATGTGTGACAAGTACTTGGTGGTACTCGGTGTTAGATTTTGGCCTAGACCAACTTATTGGCCACTAATGTTAGTAGTGACATTAGAGATTAGGTGTTAATTAATCAATTAATGCCAGTCTAATGTTCAACAAGTGTTCAGGGATACTTGAAAAACACAAGTTGTGTGAGTCACAAAGATGAGGGCAATAACTAAGGATGATTGCTGTAGGAGTTCTAGATGATGGTGATAGGAAACTAGAGTGAAATGTAGGTTGCAGGAGTAGCGAGACTAATGGGTGTCAGTTGAGGATCACTATGACAGCAGTTGAAAGAATGAGGTTGATGTAGATTAGACTTTGGAGTAGTGTAGGATGCGAAGTGACTATGTACACCATCTATTATAGATGTGGAGCCAATCTAGTAGTGAAAGATTGCTTATTGGACACAAGCTTTTGGTGCATTGAGTTTGAGTTTTGGGTAGTTTAATGAGCTAAGTAAGGATTGATGTGAAATGCTTTTTTTTGAGCTTAATAGGGCATCGACCAATGGGTGTACATCAAGCTATACAAGAGCCTACCAAGATTGTAGAGGCAATGGTTATCTTTCCCTGCGAGCCCAAGTATTTTATATTTTGTGGGTTTACCTTTTTCTTTTCTTTTGATTTTTTAGTTGCCAATCCATTGACAAAATGTTTGTTGTGCTAGAAATGAAATGCGTTGTGTCAAAAGTGGAGTAGCAATGGAAGTATAAATATATGCTGTAATAAAATACTAAAATACAAGACAAAAGAGAAAGAGAAAGAAAGAGCACTGAAAAACGCAATACAGTTGAGAACTCAGATGTATGCTCGGGAAATGGAATTTATATATCCAACATGAGACAATCATATACAAGAGTGAGCCACTGGTTGCGTGGGCATTGGCACTGGCTCCTCTCTCCACAGAGTCTCAACACATGTGATGATAGATGAGTCATTGAGTGAGGAGGAGGAGCTTGATTATATAGGATAAAAATATGTCCTCAATATGATCAGGTCGGTCAACATTTATCGCTAGTTGGTTAGCAATAAATGCTTAATATGACCATAAAATGACACAAATAAAAATGCCTAAATATCCTAAATAATGTCCCCAGTCTCTACATGCACAGACTCACACATGAGTTGACATATCTGCAAATACCCTCTCTCAGATCGTGGGTGATCTGATACAATACAATGGTACAATGAGAATGAGTCATGAACCATACAACATAGAACCACAAAGTAGAACCATGGATATCTAAGTAGTGGGTGATGAAGCCACCGCCAAGGTGCCTCGGAGAGAATTTGAGGTCGATGTTGATCGTACCAGCTCTTGAAAATAGAGAAGATCATAGTATATCTCTATGTCTGTCCCAATGTCTCTTAGTAGCATACATGACCATCCTGTCAAAAAGGCCTCTAGAACTTATGTGACCATGGATTCCCCACCTTTAGCTAGATTGCCAAAGTGTCCCCTCATGTGAGCTCATGACTAGGAACCAAATCCGCTCTCTGTTAATGAAACAACCCATCATGAACTTGGATGTCAATCCTAGCTTCGGGATTTGAACCTTCCAGACTTCAATCAATGCGTCAGAGAAGT
Organism: Lygodium microphyllum; assembly: GCF_053477565.2. Classification (NCBI taxonomy): domain Eukaryota; kingdom Viridiplantae; phylum Streptophyta; class Polypodiopsida; order Schizaeales; family Lygodiaceae; genus Lygodium; species Lygodium microphyllum. The sequence continues at coordinate 122,355,720 of NC_141147.1, forward strand.
CTCTCTTTGGATTTTATGCATATGTATAGATGTATAGATGAGGCGCGGTTGCCCCATCTCACTATCCTCTCACACTCCCTCTCTGGCACCGAAGAGTAGTGAGGGACGCCGTCATCACCACTGCTAGAAAGCAATTGAGGAAGGGGTCAGGAGTCCCTTTCCGCGATCCGAAGAAGCTGATTCTTTCTGCGCCTTAGACTTCTCCTTGGTCAGAGGATCGGAGTCTGAGTTGGAGGCAGAAGACGACCCGTCGGTCTAGTCCACATCCCGCTTCCTCTTCTTCTCCTTCTTCCTGGAAGGCGCTAACTCTTTGCAGCCCTTTCGTAAACGGTCGTCCTTCCCACAGTGGCAACACTGGGTCCTCGACTTCTTCTTCAAATCCCTCTTTGAAGCTGCAAGAGCCTCACTAGAACCTGATGAAAGCCTCCATTGTAATTGCAATGATGCCTCATGCTCAAGCAACATCAAGGTCACATATGTAATACTGACAGGAGTCCATGATGTTTGTGCCCTCAAAACATTTGCCACTTCGTTGAACGTTGGATGGAGTTTGGAGATTACAAGTCCAATAAGATGAGCCTCTGGAAGGGCAGACTGCATTTGCCGAAGCTTGTCTTGGATTTGGGTCACACTAATCAATGTATAAAAGGGGGATTTATAAAAGAACCATGGTTTGAGATGAGACAATAAGAGTGCATGGAAGATGTTTCATGAAAGACAGTCCCGCCCCCCCCATACAGATTACATCACTAGATGCTTGGCTTCAATATGGGAGATAGTTGTATGATCTACAAGGATAGTTAGCTATGCAGCCCCCACACGCCTATAGGCCAAGACATGGTCCTTCTTCACCTGGAAAATGGATTTACATATCACAAAATGGAAGGGCAGCACAGGATGAGGATGAGCTAGTGGCTGAACATTTCTCACATGCTTGCGACATACTAGCATATATGTTGAATAGAGCGGTATGTGAGGGCTTCCCTATGAGCTACTCAGACAATACTATAATTCCTCTCTTTAAGAGTGGGCGATCCTCTTGTAAAAAAATTCAAAAGAAATACTCGGAGGTTCTATAGTGTTTACCAAAGCCTTTGAAATCAATTTCATTTTTTTGTTCTGTGGACCATGGATACTCTTTGTTTCTATGAAAATGCCCAGTTTGATGGCATATAAAACAATGACCTTTAGTGTGATTCTCATTGCGAGTGGCTTTGCACAATCATCATTTTTCTTTGGTGACTTTGAAGGCGATTAATGAGATGCTACCGGGGAAGAAGTTTTCTCTGGCTTGAAGTTAGAGGTGGTTCAATGAGAGTTGTCGATCGCCCCTACTTGCATCCAAAGTATTATCAAAATTCTTGGCGTACTTATAGATGTCTTGTAAAGAATTTAAAGGGTTGTAGAGCACCTTGTTTTGGTAGTGCGGCGGCAACCCGAAGAGATAGTGCATGTAGAGTAATGCATGTTGCTGGGTTCTCCAAGGCCTTTATTTTATGAAGAAGATCCTTAAATTCTTGTGAATGTATGTCTAGGTTCTTCTTTCCCATATCAAACTCAAACAACTTGCAAAAATTTTCAATCTAGTCATCGGTCACAAACTCTTTTTGAAAAAGAGATTGAAAGTCTACCCATGTATTCAAGTTGGGATGTAGCTACGCCCACTAAGTATACACCTTCCCGTGCAACATAATCTATATTTGTTCAATACTTTGAGGGTTGTTAAACTGACAGAGATAAAATAAGTTGTCCATTTGGCCAGCCACCACAAGTCAAATGTTGGTCTTATTGCATTTCTTCGTTTCCCCTTTAAAAGGACTAGTTGGAATTGGAGAGGGAACATTCTCACGGTTGTGGGCTCAAATGGAAAATGAAGAGTACACAACTCTGTCAATTGCCATTTAATGTCTTTGATTTGAGCTTGCAGAACTACCAGAAGGGATGAATTTGCATCAGACTTCACGAAAGAAGATCCTTTTGGGATGGTGTGCGTGCTTGTATTCGGGTTTGGAAGAAGTTGATTAGGCATCCTCCATGTGTTGAGGTTTGCTCACAGTTGCATAAAAAAGAAGGCATCCTATGGTATGGATAGAAGAGAGTGGTGTGGAGAATGGAGAGGGTTAGAGAGGATGTGGAAGATTATTTTAGAAAAGAAAACACGGGTAGGAGATGTTTGAGAGATGAGAGTTGAGAAATTGAAGACTATTTAATAGCTCAATAGCTTATCACCAAGTCTTTCCCATTAGGCACGCAGCCCTTTTTCCCATCAATTTTCTTGCCACATAGACATTAGGCACAATCCTCTCTCTGTCCCCCCTCTATTTCTCTCTATGTCACCTCTTCTTGTATCTTGTCTCTCTTGGACAATTATCTTGCCACATAGGCATTAGGCACAATCCTCTCTCTCTCTCTCTCTCTCTCTCTCTCTCTATGTCACCTCTTCTTGTATCTTGTCTCTCCTCGACAATTACGTCTTCCCTCTCTTTGACACCAACTTTCACTCTCTCTCGTTGACACATTAACCAAACATTAATGTCAAAGATAATGTTAATGACATTATGAATAGTATTAATACTATTGTAAACAATAATAATAATAATAAAATCAAATGTGATTTTGAACTTAACATTAAATGTTAATGATATAACAACATTAAATGTCACATGAATTTGTTGATGTTTATTTCGGCTACAAGATTTGAATTATTTGTAATGGTCTATCATAGCCTTGGAGTGGCATTTTTCCAAGCTCCAACCTTTAGTACAAGTGAAAATCCTTGTGCACAAGCATCTCCCCACCACCAACTTGAACATGAGTATTGAACAAGAAGTGTACCTTATCCCATCCACCACCTACAAGATGTGCCTCTTGTGCATGCGTCTCTCGCCTATAATGTCCCATACCACCCTAAATGAGATAAAATCATACTTGTTAGATGTGAACCATCACAGTTCCATGAGCGAATAGTGATTTTGTGCATGTCATTGAATCGTGTGCCAAATAACAGGTTGACACTCTAATACTAATAAAACATCCACGAGGATCCAACTTGCACAAGAGATAGACATGTTATGTCCTTGGACATTCAGATGGCTGCTAGTAGCATTAGTCATAGTGTCGTGAATTGACTTAGTGTGAATGCACTAAGGGCACTTTAGGATTAGGGCAACTGAGTCCTATTAAATGAAGTGCTCTTAGTACATTTGCACTAAGTCACTTCATGACCATTGCAACCGATGCTACTAGCACCCATCCAGATATCCAAGGATAGTACACGACACAAGCTATGTCCATGAATATAAAGGGATTGGACATCAGACTCACCTCCTTACCATAGTGCCAAATAAGTTCACTCCCAAGCGTGGGAGCTAGCCACACTTCAAGTCATGACCAGTTTCCACAAGCGGGTGTCCCATATCACTAGACCACACCACCCTAGTGTATAGATGCATTGGCCTATAGGCCAAGAGTCCAAGAGGGATGATCACTCTATGATGTGCACAATAGAGCCTTGAGTCCCATAATTACTTTTGTTGTTGTAACCCTAAAGTGCCCTTAGTGCATTTCCACCAAGTCAATTCATGACTATTGTGACCAATGTCAATAGTGCCCATCTAGATGTCCAAGGATGTAATCGGTTGGGTGCTGATTACCATTGCCACTCTCACAAACACAAGCACGTTTTCTCGTGAACCTTGGTACACACATACATACAATTGTATTCATGTTTTTAAATGATAAGATGCCATTTCTTGTATGATATCTTTACATTGTTCTTGTTTTGTCAAGCATTGGGAGCTTGATTCAGCTAGTAAAGAGCTTTGTACAAGTGAAATATCTTATACTTGTGGCATAGGATCATCAATTGTTGCAAGAGTGGGTTGTCCTTTCCCAAGTGGGAGCTACTTAATCTTGCTAGTTGAGTGCTTTGATCAAGGTGCAACTCCCTCCAACTTTGTTTCGGATAGATCAAGATGTTATAGTAAGGGGAGCTGAAGCTAAAGGAATATAAGGAGGAATCATGGGCACAATAGATAGAGATGATTTTGTGTGCTATACCACTCCTTGAGAGCTTGAATAGATGGAGGTTCCCTCTAGGGGTAACAATGGCTTTGGTGATGAAGAACGCTCGATGAAGATGTTATAAATCTTTTCTCCATGATGGGCGAGAGTTGTGACACAAAATGTTTGTTTATGTGCTCTCTTGGCCCAAATGCTTTTGGTAGCTTAGGTGTTTAGCCCCTCTGGAGTTATAGTCGAAAAGGGGGACATACCATTTTCCTTTAGAATAGGAAATAGAAAATTTGAAAATATGAAAATGGTTGATTGGTTCGTGCAATGCCTTCTCATATTTTTTACTTTTTAAAAAAGTGACAATGGTAAAACCAATATTTGAATGGTTTACTTCCTTACATAGTCTATACTTTCTAATTAGAAAGTGCGCATGGTAGGATCTTCTCTCTTCAGGTTTCTTATTACACACCTCCCTCTTCCCATGACATCTCTTTTCCAAAATGCGTGCACACATGCACACATGCACGCAACTTGTGCACTACAAAGATTTGTTTACACGTACAAATTTAGAGATCGAGCCTTGCATGTCTTTTTTTTTTTTTCCGTAAATGAGCCTTGCATGTCTCTCCCTTCCTCTCTCTCTCTCTCTCTCTCTCTCTCTCTCTCTCTCTCTCTCCAAAGTGTACTGTAAAGGATTTATTTGGATATTTATTTAGAGATCAAGCCTTGCATTTTGGTTAACATATATCCTGTTGAAATGTTTGATGTTTGCAAAAATGGCTTGTTTCAATGTTGCAACTATCACCTTTCTTTTTTGGTGGATTTGTAAGACCTATGCAAAACTATTATGTTCAAGATTTTGGGCCTATGAAAGGTAGGACCATTGCATTGATTCTTGGGATTTTTTGTCTTTCCTTATGTGCAATGTATTTGCTGTAATCATAATTGATTTGTTAGTTTTAAAATTCTCATTAGCTGAATGTTTGGAGAACTTAGTAAAAAGTACTAATCTTTTGCACTTGTCATCCATAAGATATTTACTTTTATTCTTTTTTTAATCTCGTAATCAAGTGGCTACCTTGGAGATAAGCCACTTATTGTATTAACCCATTGACTTGGGTTTAAATCTCCCTTTTTTTAAAAACCTATACTAAATGACCGTGCGGAATGTAGGAATTGAACCCAAGACCTTTTGGTCACCACTTGTTCAACTTAGCCAACTGAGCTACACTTGTTTAGTCAAGAGCGATTTTTTTAAATATTTTTTTTTTGTTTTTTTTTTTGGTGGGTGTGGGTGGGTTGGAGAAGGAGCTTAAATTAAATAAAAGTATTTACATCACACCTTTTAACCAGCCATGAGAATCCTAGCAATTATAAGTCAAGCGAGAATGCTAACAAAACATAGCATACAAATATAATGTAGGTGGCACAATTGGAGTAGAGCGAATAGTATCCAACCAAGGAGCAGCCACATCGGGGAGGACCAAGTCTGCTGAAACCATGGAAGAGATCTACCATGATAGTAATTCTCGAACATGAGCCACATGACCACGAATACTCGAGGCTGAATCAAAATAAAAGGCAGCATGGGTGCGCCAAATGTGCCAAAGAGTTGTCCAATTGAGAAAATGGAAGAGATAGGGGGTCCACACATGGGAAACAAAGCTCCAAATCTGTGTTGTTAGAGGGCAGAGCTGAAGGGATGAATTGGTGTCTCATTACATGTAGTGCAAAAGATACATCAACCATGTGAGATCTTGCGGGTACGAAGTATATCTCTAGTGGGAAGACGTACGATAAGTAGTCTCCATATAAAAACTTTTCCTTATTAAGGAATCTTGGACCTCCACAATTGAAGAAATATGTCTCAACACTTCTCTTTGCTATCTTGAGCAAGCCAAACTTATTGTCTTTCTCAATTACCCAGCTCTTATCCTCAACCATCTTGTGGTAGATTTGATAAGCCAACCTTTTCTAAAGGTTATTAGGTTGCTCTTGCAAGGTTGACCAAATTTGGTTATAGCCTCAAGGCACCCGAAAGTATTGGCGTATGCGATGGAAGAATAAAGATAGGATTGCCTAGGAATGACATCATCACATACCATCGGCAGCCCCAATCTAGCCATTTGATTAAATTGTCTCGGTGTAATTCTTTATTTGGCCAATCGAGTAGCTTGAAAGAGGCCAACACTTTTTCTTATAACGAAATAGTCTCTTGCCAAACTATAAAGTGAAGAAACTCTTGCCAAGAGACAATCAAACAATTTAGGAAAAATAATTGTGAAATTTTAAGAGGTTGTGCAGAATTCAACACATGCCATCAAGATGCTCAGATAGCCATGTGACCATGGGAGGTACCAATCTCTTTGATAAAAATTTTTACTTCATCAGTCCAAGGATGACTTTGTACACATAGGGTTTGCAAAAGTACCATTCTCAGGGCTATGATATGAAGATTGACATCCAACAAAGCAGTTCTCCCCAATAGTTTTGTAGTAACATGCTGCCAAGATATCCACACCTGGCCCAAATCATTGCCTTTCCTTTTCCACAACAAAAGCAGATAGGCTGCACCAATTCCGGGAGAAGTTTTTTTGGTCCGGGGAAGCAAGGGTAAAAATAAGAGGCCATACTAATCATGATAGATTGAGCCACTTTGAGCTGCACATGAAGAGGCCAGCCCTGAGTTTTCCAATACATAAACTTGTTATGAAGTTGGGAGGAACATTTAAATATTTATTCGAGGAACATTGTATTTTATGCATAGGTAACAAAATGTTATGTCACATTATACACATGATATTGACTAATTCAAATGATTTTATTTGACCCCTCCATATCTTCCGAGTTAGGCCCTTGTGATTTTTATCACCTTGTTTATTTTTGACAAATCGGATCTGAAGGTCAGGTATTTGTCAAAGCCCTGAAAATCATATTTTTGGTTTGTAAAGTATCATCAAGAAGGAAGACTCGTAGTTCCAAGATCCCAAACTTGGAGTGCTTTTCAGGGCTGACGCGTTCTTTTTTGAAAAAATTGTGCCAAAGCTTTGAAAGTGAACCGTAAAGTCAAAGCGTACAAACTCAAAACACCTGGAAATGAAAGCAGAGGAGCAAAAGGCAACTTGTATCTAAGGCATGCGAAGGCAACCACAATTAATCTTAGAGTAAATGTTTTGTTTTTTTGGTGAAGTTAAGCCTTATCAAGCCTTTCCTGCCCAATACAAAGCTATTTGTGGTATCTGAAAATCAATTTAGATCCTTGCTGTCATCTCCATAACAAGGGAGTTTTTGCATTGCCTTTTCTTCGCGAGGCACTCTAACCTCATTTGCATCAGGCTTACCTACTGGTAAAGCGCACACCAGCATGAGGCAGAGTGCTGCATCAACTGACAAGAACCTAGAACTGGGGCACTAACTATGCCAACCGAACATTAGTATGCAGATTAGCATTACAAGGGCATGTTTCATCAACACACAAGGATAGACAGATTACAGGCATCAACAGCTAATGCGGTCATCAATTGAGACGACCAGAACTGGTGGCTGTTTTTGAAAATACATTGATGGGTTGAGGTTATTATTATGTGTTCACATTCCCTCCACATTTATAGTTGATAAAAGTAGATATCTCCATTTACTGAGCTGATAGTCATCGAGAGCTTCTGTTCTGCTGTAAATGTAATGTTTTTGATGGTGCTTGATGTTTGGCCAGTGTTTGAAAGTATATTTAAGTCTGTAAGTTTGAGTTGCTATCGACCTGAGATATACTTGTAAAGCCCAAATCTTTGATTCCTGGAATATCTTAGAAATTGTAAATCAGTGCTCTTTGGTTCTGGGGCATGGTAGTGGAGAATGTGTAAAAGTCCTTTAAAGCTTACATTGCATGCTGATGTGTGGTAATTTTTAGTTGAAGGTAACACTGTTGGTGTTTGTGTGGTAATTTTTAGTTGAAGGTAACACTGTCGGTGCTTGCAGGAGTTATTACAAGTGTACAAATCTTGGATGCTCGGTGCGGAAACATGTAGAGCGATCTTCGGCAGATCCTAGAGCTGTTATTACTACCTATGAGGGCAAACATAATCATGATGTTCCAGTTGCACGAAACAGCAATCATGATAGTGGTGGATCAAATGCAACCACAAATTCTCTCCCTCCACACAATACGAATCTAGTGAATAGACCACCTTCTGCAGTGCAAGATCAAATTTCCATGGGAAAGTTGCTGGATGACAGGTTGAAGGCTGATGAAAGGTCGATTGGTTTGGATCCAGGGGCTGCACAGTTGAGGCACACCTCAGCATCCTCTGTTCAGGCAGTTCAGGCAAGCAAAAGCCAAGGAGAGAGGCTGGTCCCTGCATCAATCTTGGTCCCTGCATCAGTAAGTTTTATTAGTGGAGGAATGAATGTACTGCCAGGTTTACAGGGGCCTGAATCTTTTGGACAAACATTGATTCTCAGGCCTAAGGAGGAACAGGATGAAGGCAACGTGAATCCACCTTCTTGGCCTTCAGCATTTCTTAACTCTTCTGTGACTCGTGGGATGATGCATAGATTGACAGAGGGGCCATAAAACCAGAAGGAGCAATCTGGTTAATCAGGCTGAATCATCTATACTCTTCTGTGACTTGTGGGATGACACAGATTGACAGAGGAGTGGCAAAACCATGCGAAGTAATCTGGTTAATCAAGCTGGATTTTTGTTGTAAATGCTCAAACAAATGTGATGGTTTAACAACAGGCAGAGGTCGTTCTCCTAGAATTTTTTGTGTATATTGCATCTTGAAGGGACGACTTTGAAACATCAACATGACTATATCATGCGCCAGGCAGGTCTCCTGGGTTTTCTTTTTTCATCTGTCATGCCATGCTTTGGAGCACATTCTCAAGTGCATCGAGAGGTGCTAGGTACATGAGGCATGGCTGCGAAGCATTGAGCTTTAAGTAGTTTACAAGAAAAGCTGTCAGTTTGTATAATGTGGCTCTCAAACAAAATTAAGCCACCTCCCAGCACAAAATCAAGCTGCCTTTTACAAGTGGCGACTTCATACAGCCAGAAAATCTGGTCAATGTAACCCTTTATCCTTCATTCTTTCGGGGTGTTTGTGTTGTGACAGACAGGCATTTTACTTTCATCTGATTGTCTGCAAGTATTTGAAATAAGAGAGCACTTGCACTGGAAGAGTTGATGGTCCAAGTGTACTAGAAGATGGACGATCTTGGATCTCATAGAAAATACTGTACATGGAAAGGGTACTGGTGACAAGAGTTGCCCCTTTCTCCTTGTAATTGTGGGGACAAGAGTTGCCCCTTATTCCTTGTAATATCTAAAGATCATCAAGAAAGTTGATACAATTCTCAAAAAGACAGATTCGTAGTTTTTGGCAGATGAAGCCTAACAAGTTCTAACAGGATTTGAGGCTTTAAAATCAAGCAATCACCCCCTTCACTCAAAATGAGTAATTAGTGGCAGGTCTCTGGTTGAATGTACACCCACAGTGTATTCAGTGTTTTTTCTATTTTTGTTTATTATGATCAGACAAACGCAAAGGCCCCATCTTCTGCACTGCTTTTCAATCATAATTGAGAAAAATTAAGAGTGTGAACCCGAATTTTAAAGCAGCAATGACCCCCTAAATCATGTTGGTGGCTATTCAATTTTCACAATCAGCAGGCCGTTTGACAAATTTTGCAGCAATGAAGCGGGATGTATTTTGCTGTCATGAGTAAAAAATTTTGATAATGCAAGTATAAGTTCGGTCAAAGGAACTAATGAGGATGATTGACAGCTTTGACTCTGTCAACCATATTAATAATTAAAGGAAATACTGATGTTGGTAGGGTTTGTGAAGGGCCAGCAATTGCAAGGGTGCAGCACTTGTGTACTTTGTCTTGGATTTGGGGGGTTTTTTGATGAGGGAAAGCTTGAGTTAGGAGGTGGCCTATTTGGAGAGGGCAACAGGCTGGTTTTAGCAGAAGCAAAGAGGGGGAATGGCTGCGAGGGTAGCGTTAAGAGTGGAAGAGGATGCACCCCTCGTAGTCGTTGACTTGCATCGGTTGCTAGAGATAAAGTGTTGTTGGGGTTGGAATAGGATTTCTTGCAATATTGGATAAAAGGTTTGACATGATATAAGTACTAAATGATGAGGAAGTGAATTGTAGATAATTTGCTTAATGAAGGATTTTGGAACTTGTTGCTCGGTAGATTTATAAAATCCAAATCATGCCATTAGAGTTGTGTTTTGAATTTTGTTGTTTGAGATTATTGAGGGTGATTAAGGTGAACCAAGGCCATGTGTTTTGGCCATTTAAAAAGGGGGCCATTTTCAAAGGGTGACAAAAGGAGACATTGAGGGCTAATTATCGGTGTCCACGTGATGAGGTAGATATTCTTTACCTTCCTATGCTTAATCCCAATCTCGGAGTCACTCACCAGGAGGTTTTGAACCTTACACCTTTCATAACACATGCACTCATCCTATCATTGGAGTTGGTAGGAGGGGTACATGTGCAAAGCACATATTTTATTGTGGCATGACAAAGAACATGTCTTCTTTGTGACCTCCAATGTACTTGATGTCTTTAGCACCTATCAAATATAGCCAAAATGTGACTCCCTAGTTCACCTTTCTCACAATCATCCTCATTATACTCAAACGAGGAAAATTGCAAACACAACACTTGATGGTGGAAAAATGGTCACAAGATCCACTTAGGATTGTATCATCTCTTTTATTTGCACCTAAAAGGATTTCATATCGTGAGCTATAATGCTCTATGTGCTACAATGAGATATAATCTCCATACCACCTCACCTCTTTTGTTTGCAAAGAAAGGCTTGCATATAAAGATGATGTTTTGCTATGTGCTTTGTTCATTTAGCTCACTATTTTGCTTTGTGCATGGTTGGTGTTTTTGTGGTTTTCTTCACCTTTTGAAAGGTTCCCTTGATGTGAAATATTTATAAGACATCTAGTGGTAACATGCACAAATCAACTAGGCCACATGGTTTGCAATGTTGGTAAAGGACAATTTAATAATGCCATGCCATCTTTGTTGAGATCAAACCTTTAGGAGGTTGAAGGTGAGGGCTTTAGAAGGTCAAGAATCTCATAGCTACATGAAACATATGATGTTCAAATTTGTAAGATGGTCTTTTTGATAATTTAGTTCATGCATTTAGGATGTTGCAATGCTAATGAAGGACGAACTTAGGACAATGTGTCAACTTTGTCTAGTATGTATTATGTGAAATATTAATTATTAATGTGGAAGGCTTTGGTGACAAACTCGGGTAAGAGTTCTAGCCATGAGTGAATGTAAGAAGAGGTGATTGTAAATTTGCAACTTGCAAATCAATATATCCAAATTGGCTTAGAGTAGACCTTGATATTATCCATCATTTGGAAATCACTTCTTTATCAATCGTTGGCACCTAGTTGTGTGATGAACTATACCTTGTATTGCTTTAATTTCTTAGGATCTATATCCTCTGCTTCTACTTTCAAAAGCATCAAACCTTAACAAACGTGTTTCTTTTCATCTTTGAAGTATAGTGAGTATTATAATCATGCATAATCTCTTAGAATGATTTTGGTGCTATGTGATTCATCATCATTTTCTTTCAACATCTTATATCTACAACCAAATGCTCACCATAAAATTTAGAAAAGCTATCATTGATCATAGTCTAATAATTCCCAGATTAGATCCACAAAGGAAAGTACGATAAATTGAAGAAATGGAACACCAAGCACATCCATCCAGGGTGCTTGGTATGAAGTCACTTTTGAGGGAATCTGATGATAAAATGCACTTTATGCTAACAATTTGACAATCAATAAAATAAATAGCATAATGGATATGACTATGATAAAAGGAACCATAAGTAGCTTTTACATACAATATGATTGCTTGTAAAAAGATCCTTTGTGTGTGTGTGTGTTATAAACATACATTGATAGATTCAAACATAACAATGCATGGATATACAAATCTACCCATTTCCTATTCATACATTGATAGATTCAAACATAACAATGCATGGATATACAAATCTACCCGTTTCCTATTCAATCTACGAAGATGCCCTTTAAATGACACCTTTGGTATGCAAAAAAAAAAGGAATTTAAAAATCATTTCTTTTGAATCCACTTCATAGACTCACATATTTTTAAATTCCCTTGGAGGATAGGAAACTTTTATTAGGCTCTTCCCTTAGCCATTTTTTGTCTTCTAACATGCATCCATGGTGTTCAATGGAAGCATTGTTAATGATTCAAGTTGAAATATGGAATGTTGCTTCCATTGAGCCTTTCCTAGATGCAAGGAAGGGTATCTAAACTTTATCAATTAAATAATTTTGAACTAGATACTTTTGGAGATAAGGAGAATAGTTCCCCCTCTTTGTGATGGGTCAATGCATGATGAAACTAGATTACTTTTGCAATCAAATAGAATGAAGGATTATGTCAATAGCATGCAATATGATAAAGTCATAAGTAGTCCTCATTGTTGTCTAATTTGGTTATACAAATTGCATAAGCACTTGAAGGTTCCTATGTCACATAAGTGCAATTTGTTGTCACCTTACTTTCATGAATCAGAAGTTTGAAAAGATCTTTGGAAAATTCCTCTTATATTTTGATTGTGTTCTTACAAATAAATAGAGCTTAGAGACTCTTGTTGAATCCTAATTAGTCAATTGGATTTAGTTGCAACAATTGTAGAATCGATTCATGACACATCTTATTGAGAACATTTTCCAAATTGCTAATGAGAATTGTTTAAGAGTACACAAGTGGAAGTATCGAGAGATATTGGCTTTACAAATCCTTTGGTTGACTTAGGACAAGGATTGACTTGTTGAGTTCGTAATCCATCACAAGCTTATTTTGATATACATTCTAGATTGCTTAAAGTTGAGGAAGGAAAGGAGTTAAGCTACATTATTGTTAAGTGGTACAACCATGTGAGTGTGAAATGGAAGAACCATCTTATCTTGTTGATTCTCATCCTTTGTTGTCCATAAGGCATGAATTGCAATTTGTTTTTCTTTACATGTAGAACATGGTGTCAGTAAAGATTGGATTGGTCTCTATGGCCATTCTTAAAGGAATGATATTAGGTTTTTCATGGCTACAATTCATGTTCCATGTTATATCAACATACATCATTGTGAAAGCTTGTGTTCATTTCTCTTCTTTGGCCAAAAGGGGTAATGAGTTTGTCTATGAAATCACAAGAGCTATGATAGGACTATAGCTCATAGGTAACTCCAATGCACATTAGTTCAAGTGATGAATCAATAGGTGATGGAACAAATGTTTGTTATGGAAAATCCTCACCCTCCCTAGCTTGGCATATCCAGTTCTCGACATCAAGATGCAAATTAGCTTAACATGAGTAGATAGCACCCTTTTTAGTCATGTCCTACTTGTAACACGAGCCAAATCTTGAGAAGCGAATAATGTAGTAAACTACACCACAAGTTTCAATCCTATTTCGAAAACTATAAATATTTTTATACATTTGAAATCACCCATCTAGCAAACAATATATTTTCTAGAATCTTAGACCTTTAACTAGACAATTCTAATCCTCTAATGATTGGACGTGATTTACTAGAGATAGATTTTAAGGATCACAAACTCAAGCTTCTTGGTGATCACTTTCTTCTTACCTTGCACAGCAATACACACAATTCTAAAACCAATAGTTGAATGAAAAGTAAATGATGTCACTATTTTACTTAATGCATAGAAGGAAGTTTATTCTAATCCCACATTGTCATTTACAAAAACCACCTTGGTAAACTAGAACCCTAATTCATCCTCTTATAATATGGCTCAACAACAAACTCCTCCTTAAGAACATGATATGATTAATCAAGTTATAAACAAGATGTCAAAGAATGGAATAATTTTAGTCATCATCAACCACCACTTGGAGAATCACATTTGGTTAAAATAAATTCAACAAAAGTTAGGCTTCTCAGTATTATAGCTCAATATGGCATTGATGCCCTTCGAGACAATCTAGTTCAATCTAAGCACTTTAAATACTTAGAATTGTCATGAGGATATTGACATTTAAATTTACATTGCAAAATAGACTAAAGACCACATTTAAAACTTTTAGCTTGGCCTTTATGAACTTAAAGTTGTGGCTTTCAAATTAAATGATTCCCCTAGTTTTTTTCAATGGATTGTCAATAATGTTTAGTAGATTAGTGTTTTAAGACAGAGTTTTAATAGTTTGCATATATGAAAATTTAATTTACTATGAAAGTTTGGAAACACATAATTTGCACCGCACCCAATATAATCCTTAAAATGTCAAAAAACATGATATAAAATTATGATGTAAGAATATAAATGGGAAAAGATAAAATTCAAATTTCTTGGATTTATTTTCTAACACTGGCATACGAATATAATATCAAATAACTTCAAGGATTTCCATGAATCATGAACTCTTTCCATAGGTTTTGCCTAAGGTATTTGATGTAAAAATCCATTTAAGAAAATTATTAAGTGAAAATATAAATTTATTACACCAATAAATTAAAGGAGATAATAAATTTTACTTCCACCCTTATCTATCTTGGTTTGAGGGAATTTTTTTGACTTTGTATAATTATTGCAAATTGCAAAAGGATGTTGTGTTGCTCCAACAAAGATACCAAAATAATTGGTGACCATTATGGTTTATTAGTTGAAGCTTAAATAAACTTGAACAAAACCACTCAACAATAGAGAAAGAACTCCGTATTGTCATGTGGGCTTTCCAAAGCTTCTTGGCTTTGATGGAATGCATGAGACTAATCATTAACCAAGTGTTCCTCTTCTTACAAAAACTTAAATCCCCTCAATCATTTATTATGTCGATTGTTAGCTCTACATGATCACACTTTTCATATAAAAAGTACAAAAATAAAAGAAAATATTATAGCTAATTGTCTTTCTCACACACATGATATTCAAATTATTTCAACTCATTGAATTCCTACAGAGGTGAAAGAGATACATACTTTTAGAAATCAAGAGGAGGAAATAAACAATCTTAGTTTGGGCATTATGAATAATAATCCAAGCTTACAATAAATTATTACTTGTATGATAATATATTTTACTACATTACCCCCAATAAAGAATTGCACTCTTACGTTCTATAGCCATGCTCTTCAATCCCGTGATGTAAAGGCATTATGGTCTGATCGATATTTCATTTTTTGATGGTCACATTCATATTGTTAGAGGTATAGTTTGTGGTTTCTTTTGTTTTTATTGCATGTTACGAGGATCAGGGTGTTTGATTGTATGCATATCACGAAGCTTTCAGTCGCATTTATGTAGGTCATGTTGAATTTTTCATAGGACCTTAGTGGAAATCTAATCTACGCCTTGTTAGCTATTCTACAAGCATCTTTTGTTTCTATGGTGTGTGTGTCTTATGATAATTGGCACCTTAGTCCCAACATGTCCAATATGCTCCCCTTGTTTCCTAGGATTACTCTTGATTGCTCACATTCCTAAAGTATTTTCATAGTGATCTCCTATTTCCTCATCTAGGAATTTCCAAATATCTTACTTTATCCATAAATTATACTAGTGACTTGCTTTAATATATTATATGTCTAAATCTATTAATATGTGTCGTGAATGTTGAACTTTTGAAAATCCGATTAGAAAATCCATTGGATTGCTTTAATTAACTAGATTATTTAAGCCTTCTAAAGCATTAGCATGGTAACCTCCCCTTGAAATAGATCATGGCAACAAGTATATTATAGTCCTAAGAATGCCTTATTGTATAATGTGAAGTACATTCCTTAAAAGATGCATTGGTCAATATCATAGCAAAGTCTCTAGTTGATGATGTAATGGTTTGACATTCATGTCCCAAAGAGTTTTGTATGACCAAGGCTGAATTTCAAGTTAGAAGTTATTACAACAAATTTCATGTAAATGGGCATCCAACAAACATTTGAACCCCTAATTATTAACCTCAAATTGATGGTCTAATAAAAAGACTAAACATTCAAAACAAATGAATGCAATGTATGTTGACCATGTGGGATGAAACCCTTCTATGCCATGCATGCATATTATTGTTTTGAGTTTAAGTATAAACAAAAGTGAGCCCTTTTCGAGCTCTATATTGGTGAGGTTCAATCTTCCCTCTTGGTATTTTTGATGTTAATAGTAAGAAACAATTTAAAAATGTAGGCAATTGGTATCTCAAGCTATAGTAACTTTGGCACATTCATTGTGTCGTAATTCATAGATATTTGATGCAAACAACTTCAATATCAAACAATTGCAAAAAAGCATGAAGAAGCTATTGGGATAGCAAAATGGTATCTCCATCTTTCATGACACACCTTGCCCCATCTAAACTCATGAGTTGTACCTACTTCTTTGTATAAACCAACTTCCATCAAAATGTTTCAAAAACTTGGAGTAGTGATGGCAACTTCATCTATGGAATATATACTTTCCTTAGTACCTTCCAAATAGAAATCCAGAACCTAGAAATTTGATGATAGATCTAATTAAGGAAGAATCAATTTAAGAGCCACATAAAGAGACAAAAAGTCTTTTTGAAATTAGAGAAGGGCTCATGTGCAAAAGAAACTAAATTGAGGTTAGTTACACATGGTCATGAGCACAGATATGGGTGCCCATTTTATGGGCGCACATATTTCGATGGAGGGTATTTATCTTGTCAATTTCCCTTTACACAATGGGTAGTGGACAACTTTTTGATGTTAAAATGAAGGTGAGCTCATGTACAATAGTGTTTACACATTGGCCACATGCATATCCTAACCCTTCTTCTTAATTGATTAGTGGAATTCACCTAGTGTCCTATAAAAAAATGCAGGGACAACCTATACATAGGGAAGCTCCCCTTCCAAATAAAATAGAAAAATTGGGTAATGAATATAGTAAATATAGGTATCCAATGTGGGCTTAACCTTGTGTAAAAAGGGGTATGTGCCAACCACATAAAATTTCATTGGTCATTTAAAGTCCTTACATGCAACCCCTTGGTAGTGCATAGCCATTGTGAGAAGATAAACCTTAAGCATGGTCAATTTTTTTTTTCTTAGGTGGGTTGAGAAGGCTTGAAATTTGAAAGGTGCCTCAAGGATACATCCAATATTTGAACTCATTTATCGATGTACACACCCACACACCCAAATAACACATTTGGCCATAACGTTCAAACTGCACATTATGTTGTTAATACATGCAAAAGGTTTCTAATTTGAATAAGATAAAACCTAGCAAAAATGATTTCAATGTACTTTTGTCACTGCTACCAAGTAGTGAAATGTTCCTATGGGAAAGTAAATTGGACCCATTTTGGGTATAGTTAAGAAAGCCTGGCTTCTTTTTGCAAATCACACTTAAGTGGGGTTGGCTTTGTATGCGAACTATGATTTTGGGGACTATGAGAAGTGGCCTTGTTAGTGCACTGAAGTGGGCCACATGTGAATAGCTTCTAAATAACAATAACTATGTAGAGGTTAGGGGCCTAGACCGATTGATAGAGCTTGTGGATGCGAAGAGCTAGGACACCCTTAAGCTTTTTGACTCCAATAAGTCTAGCAAGTAACTAGTTTACCACATGTGTTTGTGATGCTTACTACTTGTAGAACTTTGAAGGCCCACTGTCAGCATGTTTAGAGGCACTAAACCCAATCGATGGAGTACCTCTAAAAATAGAGGTATTCCATCGACTATAGAGTTTGTGGCACGTGGCAATTGCCTATTTGTTATTTTCACAAAATTAGGGCTTCATGTTCCATTTCCAACAATGGCAAGTCATTTGTCTCTCATCAATGTGGCTCTTGTCCTCCCTGACCTTATAGTCTTGCCTTTTGCGTGTGTCCACAAGACATTAACTTGATAGTGTAGAAAGATCAAGTCTATCTACTTGAGTGGTATTGGGGGGTAAAGGCACCATTGCCTATGCTGCCTTATGTTTAGTGCACACATTGTGACTGCATACATGTACAATATAGGTGGCAGATTCCCATCACTATCACTTTAGTCTTTATTCTTTCAATGACTATTGAATAAGGGAAGACTGATCACACATTGTGACCGTTGGAGTTCCCACATACGGTGCTTCTCTCTATTACTCTTTTGCTCCATCCACCATAGCTCTTGCTTCCACTTCTGTGCTTCCACTTGGGCTCTATGTTTCAACTAGTATTAGAGCAAGCATTGTATGAGCTTCTTTATCCATTGCTTTAGTCTAGATTCAAAGCTTTAGTTCAGGATTTTGTGTTAGCCATTGTTTCTCCCTCACGAGGTATGCATTGAGTCTTCCCTTCTCCTAGCTTGTTCTAGCTTGCTCTCGACTTGTCGAGGAGCTTTTTAGGGCTTATTTAAGCCTTGTTGAGTGCTTATTGAGTTGAGAAGCAGCCATTCTATCCATTTTGAGCGGATATAGAGCATGTTACTACAGAAGTCGTGGATAGCTACGGTAGCTTGACACTACTTTCATATTTTGGCCCATAACTTTTGCATAGAATATCATATTTACGTGTTTTATAGCTAGAAAGGAAGAGCCCAACGAGAGCTATAGATTGAGTTGATTTGCTATCCAAACTAGAACATGAAAGTTATAGTTTGGATAGCAAATAATAAATTCCCTAATGCATGATTGATGCTTTCATGATGCTATTTTGATACATGGATAGCATGGTTATGCTTTGGGATGCTACAAGTTGGATTGTTTAGAGCTTGCTTATCTTAGATTTATAGAGGTTTATTGCTATCATAATAGTTTGGAAAGCAAACATACAATAGTGAGTTTTATACTTTAAATGCCCATTGTATCCACATGGCATTTCCGATATGCTATATGTCTAGGGTGATGTCTAGCATTGATTATGCATGTGTATAGTAATGACATGATTCGACACTTGGATTTGAGGTACATTTGATGTGCTTTGACTTTCGTTAGTTGCGGATTCACTTGCAATGGGAGACACTTGTATTTACTTAGCAGAGCTTGGTTCTTTGAGATAGTGGGACTTTTGGTTTATGTATATGCGCTCATGTATGCTATTGGATGTAGCTACTCCTGCTTATGGGCTAATTCAATTTTGTATGATTTGACACTGGTACTTACCTTTGTCAATAGGTTGTTAGTGATGTATATGCTTATGGGATGTATGGTTTACTAACACTTTGAGTTTATGTCAGCCTTTGGTATCCGTAGTCTCTATGCTTAGTCATTACTAGTTGCTTTCTTTGTATCCTAGTTGCTACTCAGATGTCCTTGGTAGTGTAAGACTTTTTTCTTAGTTATTTGTCTACAATTGGATTGACATATCCTACTATCTTAATTTTAGCATTGCTATAATTACACTTTTCAGCATTGTACTTTGGCAATCTATTACTTGTAATTGGTGGACAACTTTATATTTTGGTATTCCCTCCTATTTTGCCCTTGCTTTGGCTAAGTTTTGGAGGACTAATTTCTACTCATTTTTAGTATCCCATTCTCTTGGATTTTACATTGGTATACTATCATTATGGCTAGTCCTTTGAATGATAGTGCTATTTTCAATATTGAAAAGCTAGGTGGCACAAATTTCACCTATTGTAAGACATAGATATGGTAAATATTGGTTCAAAAGAACTAGGTTAGGCCTTGAAAACCAAGAGTGTAAAGCATGAAGGCTTAGATTAGGTTGATTGGGATGAGTTGGATAAGCTACATCAACCCACCCTTCTACTATCATTGTCTAAACATGTTTACTTCAATGTTGGTGCACCTAAACATAATGCTTGGAAGTTATGGGAAAAGATATGAAATTTTTATGATAAGCAAAGTCATGTATTGGCAATGTATTGGTTGAAACAACTTATGGACCTTACTCACAACCGTGATATTGTTTTCCATGAGGAGAAAATACATAAGCAGCCTAAGCAGATAGTTAAGGCATGAATAGTGATCTTTTAGGAGGAGCATCCTGTTATCATACATCCAACTAAACAACCAACAACTAATGTTCCTGTGGCCCATGATCATGATGTTGGATAGGATATACATGACCCACAATTTGTTTTGAGACCATCTACTAGAGATAGACATCAATTTGACTGGTTTGCACCCTCCATGGACTATGTTTTGGTGACAAATTTCGATGAGCCCCTTATGAGGAGGACATGTATAGGGGTGATAAGTACTCTTGGAGAGGGCCATGCAATTTGAGTTTGATTCATTGCAAAAAAACCATACATGGGATTTGGTTCCTTTGCCTAGTGGGAAACATGCATTACCATGTAAGTGGGTGTGTAAGTTGAAGGGTACCCTTGGGCATCCTAAGCCAACATATAAGGCTAGATTGGTTGCTAAGGGTTTTCAAAAGGAGCATGGTGTTGAATTTGATGAAGTTTTTTCCCTAATAGTCAATTTGACTACCTTTTGATTAGTTTTGGTCATGGTTATGTACCTCGATCTTGATCTTTATCAAATGGATGTGAAAAATAACTTTTTTGCACGGGAACTTTCATGAGGATTTGTATATGTTACAAGCTAAGGGCTTTATGGAAAAGGACAAGGAACACCTAATTAGCCTTTATGGTCTTAAGCAAGTACCTAGAAAATGATACCACAAGTTCAGTGCTTTCATGCATTTGTAGGGGTACACTTGTAGTGATATGAATTCATGTCTTTACACAGAAGCTTGTGATGGTTGTGAAGAGAGAGCCATGAATTGGAAGCACGGAGCGGAAGCAAGAGTTATGGTGGAGAGAGAGAGAGAGAGAGAGAGAGAGAGAGAGAGAGAGAGAGAGAGAGAGAGAGAGAGAGAGAGAGAGAGAGAGAGAGAGAGAGAGAGAGAGAGAGAGAGAGAGAGAGAGAGAGAGAGAGATGTACGAACTTCAGTAGTAGTCACAATGTGTGAGTGGCCTTCCTTTTATTCAAATGTCACTGAAAGAATAAAGAATGAAGTAACAGTGATGTGGGTGCCTGCTATGTGCAAGGTACATGTGCATGTAACTAATATACAATGCAACTACTATCAATGTGACTAATACATGGTTAGCTAGACACATATGCACCTTCACTCCCAACAACCTCCCACTTAAAGGCGAATGTATCCCTAGTGAGGAGAGAACAAGGAAAAAAAGTGATTAAGTACAAGTGTATACAGAGTAGACTAGGATGAGGAAAGACGTAATCTCATCCAAATCCCATCAACTTCTTAAGGAAAGCAAAATGATCAATTGAGAAACTTTTAGTGAGTAGATTTGTAGGATTTGGGTCAGTTGAGACCTTGACAAGCTCAACACACTTGTCCTTATGACCTCTCTAATAAAGTGGCAATGCACCTCAATGTTCTTCGTCTTTGTATGGAAGACTATATTCTTGGCCAACCGAATAATACTCATAGAATCCAAATGCCATGTAGGAACAACATCAGTAATACCAAGGACTGATTAGCATCTCTAGCAAAGATGAAGTCAAAGGTAGAGGTGGAATTCTTACTGTATGCATGTTCTACATAATCAGAGTGAGTGTATCCCATGACTCCTATATCTTGGCCACCATAACAGATGCACATAGCTATTGTGTCCTTTAGGTACCTCATGGTACCCTTGACGACATTCCAATTCCATATGCTAGATATAGTTATATAGCATGTCACAACTCCCATTGCAAATGCTATGTTCAGATGAGTGGCTATCATGGTATACATTAAACTACCCACTATGGATACCTAAGGGATCTTGACCATCTTGGCCTCCCAATAATTAGATTGTAGACAATTAGCCTGAGTAACCTTCACATGAGAAGGTAAAGGATAACTAATAGAGTTAACATCCTATAGATGAAACTTCTCAAGGATATTTTGGATGTACTCCTTCTATGACAATTAAAGAAGCCCCGTAGAGTAATCACACGTAATGAGAATTTCAAGAATATGAGGCATGTCCCATGTCATCCATCTCAAAGCTCTTTTTGAGCAGACCTTGCAAGGCGTTCAGCTCATCATGAGCACTTTCAACAAGAATCAACACATCATACACATAGAGTATCAAAATCATAAGGTTGTCATCATGATCCTTCTTGGTGTATAAACATGGATCCATATCACTATGGGAATATCCCTATGAATGCATAAATGCATAAAACTTGTTGTACCATTCTTTAGGTGCCTACTTAAGGCCATAAAAACTCTTTCTTAATCTACACACTAGATGGTTTCAGTCAGGTTCTTCAAAGCCTTTAAGTTGCTCCATGTAAATCTCATCATGCAAGTCCCCATAAAGAAAAGTCATCTTGACAACAATTTGATAAAGATCCAAGTCAAGTTGAGCAACCAAAGCTAGTAGTAGCAAGCATAGGGTAGTCATCTTTAGAACATGAGAAACGACTTCATCAAAGTCCACACCATGCTCATGCTTGAAACCCTTTGCAACCAATCTGTCCTTATATACTAGCTTGGGGCATTTAGGAATACTTTTCAACTTACACACCCACTTACATGGCAAAGTATGCTTGCCACTATGCAAAGAAATCAAATTCCACATATGATTTTTCTGCAGTGAGTCACACTCTAACTACATGGCTCTTTCCCAAGAGTGACTATCATCTCTATGCATGGCCTCATCATAAGTAAGAGGCTCACCAATATCTGTCACCATGGCAGAATCCATGGAGGGTGCAAAATGCTTAGGCTATCATCTATCTCTAGTAGACCATCTCATAATAGGATGTGGGGCCTATACATCTTGTGGAGCATTAGGAACCTAGGCCACCGAAGTACTGACCATGCTATTGCATGCCGTTGAGTTGGTTATAAAATAACAAGAGACCCCTTCTGAAATATCACCTTATGTACCTCAATGACATGCTCAGACTGCTTATGCATTTTCTCCTCATGGAAAAGAATATCATGGCTATGGATAACCTTCCAAGCATGCAGATCTCAAAGGCAATAGCCCATCTCACTTGCATCTCCATTAGCAAAAAGATGCATTTCACAAACTTAGGATTGAGCTTATTGTGTTTGTCCTTTGGAACATGGTAGAAAGCCTTATAACGAAAGACATACAAATGAGGATAGGATCGACGTTTTTAGACCATACGTCCTCTGCAACATGATAGTCAAGAGTAGTACATGGGGATTGATTAATCAAGTATATGATAGTAGCAATTACCTCAGTCCAAAAATGTTGTTGTAAGCCTGTTTGGCCAAACATACTACAGACTTGCTCTTGAATTTTCCTATTCATGCACTTAGCAACACCATTCTGGGGTGGAATGTACGTGGTAGTCAATTGTGACACTTAACACCTCTCTCGTCACAAAACACAGAGCTCAGTCGGGGATCACATGACTCCCTTCTTTGCCTTCCAGTCTTTTTTCACCTCTGATCATCTCTACTCAGCTCAGGCACTCATTTTCAGCTCCATCTTCATCTTGATCTTCAGTTTGCCGCTATAGCCAAATAGGACATACCCTGCTTGGAGTCCCTGGATCTCACAATAGAGGCCCTTTCAGCTCATGATCCCTTTTGAGGACTTGTTCTCCACATCAAGACACTTCTTCTCATCACTTGCAACCTCAACATTGGCTTGTACATGGCATGGCATTGCAAGAAAACCAGCTCACAGGTGAAAAACGACACAGCCTGATCGTACGCTTTGTGCAGTCGTTACACCACGCAATCGTGCCTAGGTTCATATGGTTTTGGTAGCCCATGAGATAAGCTTCATTGCCATGTAAAAAGTTTTAAAAATGATCAGGTGTGCAGTCGACATAGAGGGAAATACCAGGTTGCCTCAGAAACCCTAAATCAGAATCCATAGCCAAAGCTTCAATTTTCTTCATTTTCTCACTCCTCTTGGCACAGTCAAGCTCCTACCACTCTGAACTGAGTAATCACTCAGTGTTTAGAAAATATTTCATCAACCAATCATCAAGATTTGAAAGATTTGGAGAAATTAAAGCTCAACGGGACAACATCATTGCTACTACAAGTCTCAAGCTTTTCAATTTCTCACTCTTTTTAGTCAAGTAGAGTTCCTATCATTCAAGATCTGCTACAACACTCAGTCTTCTAGCAAATATTAAATTTATTTACCATCAAGGAGGGGTTTTAGGCTGAAGGGGTAACATCAACCATCAAGCAACAAGAATCATCATCTTCAAATTCATAGTATCTGTTGATACTACATAGTGGGATTTGACACTATCCCATCACTTGTGCTTGTTAGCACATTCAAGAAGTAACTCACCTTCTGATTCATGCTTCGAAGATTATTCTCAGTTTGTGTGATGATTTAAAGTCACGTTGATAAAATCCTGTATAAATCTCAATCTTCTTGTAAAAGGATAGACACTGCCCGAGAGTTCTCATGGTATGACCTCCTACTAAGATGACTGAAGTGGAACAGATAGCAAAGTTTAATGGTGAAGGCTTTCATGCCTGGAAGGAGAAGACCATGTACCATCTTATGCAGAAAGACTTGTGGGACTATTTGAAGATGATGCAGATAGTAAAAGGGAAGATGATGAAGACGGGTTCATTGAAGAAGACCAATTCAAAACCAAAGAATGGAAGAAGATGAATAACAAGGCACTAGGCATCATTGCCTGGAGGCTAAGTGATGATGTGCTACATCATATCTCTGGCATTAGAGATGCTAGAAATGCTTGGGAGGAACTTGACAGGATGTTTGGTACCCAAGCAAAGAACTCGAAGGTAAGATTACTTATGCAGTTTTATAAGTTCGATGTAAAAGACAGTTCATCTATGACTATACACATCAATAAGTTCAAGAGCCTTAAAACTTAGCTAGCAACTCTTAAAAAGAACATTGATAAGGATGAGGCAATAGGAATGCTACTTGCCAGTGTTAATCATGAACCATATGAGAACCTTGTTTCAACACTAAGTAATGTTCCTAGTCTCTCACTCAAAGATATTGAACACTCACTACTTGATGGAGAAAGAAAATTTAAAAGCAAAGATGTAAAAGAGACCAGCTCAAGGGAAAACCTCTTATACACCAAAGGAGCTACTAGACCCAAGGGAAGAGGTCGAGGATTCAACACTGACAACAAAAGTCGGATGACATGTCATTATTGTGGTAAAACTGGCCATATTGCCAGTGAATGCTTCCACAAGACAAGTGCACAGCAAATGCAGAATGACCACCACCAAAGTCAATATATGAATGAAGAAGAAGAAAAAGAAACTTCTGCTACCATCAACAACTATGACAGATTGTTCCAAGGAATTTGTTCCCATAGTGGATCTCTATGTTTCCCTTAGTGGATTTGATTTCTAAAAACCCTTGCCAAAGATGTAAAGTCTTAAGCTTTAACTTGACTAGGTTGCCTATGAGCTAGTCTTCCAGGCCATCCATGTTATCATGTGGGGGGGGGAAAAGCCAGCAAGTGTAGGGACTCATCATTTGAGGGGGGGTGTTGAGAATTGATAAATGATGTATGCTCCAGTAAGAGCTATCCTAAATCCCATATGCACAGTGAGGAGAGTGAAACAACCCAACTTCTATAAAGCATTGTACTTGACTATCACTTTTATATGGAATGAATACAATGTCATGATGCTTTGTACTTTCAGTTAAGTGTCTTGTCTTTGACAGTCCTACACAAGATTGTGTTTATGAGTCCAAGATAATCTATCTTGGAACCTATTTCACTTGTGTAACAGTTTGTCTCTACTTGTCCATATCGTTATGAATTCGATCTTCATCTTCCACCCGCCATGACGCCCATCCCTTTTTTATATGCCTAGCCATTTTAGCCTAGGTCCTATTTTCCTATTCCCTTATTTGCATTGTGCCTTCACCCATGCCCGTCTACATTTACAAATTCCATAGGAGGGAGCCTGGTGCTCTTTTATAAGGATTTAGAGTGCACTTTTATATTTGAAATGCACCTTTTCTCTTTTGCGCTTGCCTTGAACTTTTAAGGTTTCCCTTGTGCTTTTGGCCTTTTTTCCCTCCTATTTCTTTAGTCAGTCCGCTTTTTTCTGCTTTGCCTTGCGTCTCTTAATTTTTTTTTTCTTGCATTGGGATTAACATTAGCCCCCTCTTATCCAAGTGCCAGTCCCATGGCACTTGTTGATGAGGGATTGGGTGGTTGAAGGGTTGCCATGTGGGTTGGTAATGGGGCTTTCTGAAGATTGGACGAGGAGAAGAAGCATCACAAAATCGGATGAGAGATTTTGGAGGTCAAGGATAGATTTGAGTGGGTAATGGGGGTCTCTGATGTCGGTGGTTGATTGCAGTTGTTGAGCATACGTGAAAAAGATGAAGGAAGTGCACTACGTGGGGGTGTATCTACCTCATCGTTTAGTGGGGGGTATCCATGCCAATGAAATTGGGAGTTGGATAGACCTCAAGGAAGCTTATGGTATTGTCCAACACTTGAGGACCCAATTTGTGTACGAGGGGAGGTGTTGTGGGTGTGACTTAGGGATATTGGTCTACCATAGGCAAGCACAAACTCCCTAGGTGTGTCATGCCCTTGATGTGCCCTAAGTGTGAAGTGGGGGGTTAAGAAGGGCTAGGGCGTTAGGCACGGATCCGGATAATCGAGGTCACCAGATGCATCTAACTAGAGAACCCTTAGGTGTAGTGTTTGTGGCACTCTGATATTACATGGGAAAGCTCGTTATTCCTTTCCTTTTGCTTTGTGTGGGTCTTTTCTTTGTTTTCTCTTTTCTTCTTTTTTTTCCCCCTTTTTTTTTTAGATACATTGGGAGGGATCATGCTAAACATCATCTTGGTGCTATTGAGTAGTTACGTTTCAAGGGGGCTTAAGAGATTTGCCAAGGAATGCATGGCTTTGCATGTATCCCTTTTGGTTAATCCATACACTGAGAAGGGTAGTAGAGAGGAAAGGATGATTATAATTTGAGAACCTTTTATCACTCATATATTCTAAAAGGCTCATGCAAAAAACTGGCAAGAAAGCGGCCTTTAACATTATGCAAGTCATTGCACAACTGTCTATCCCGATTCATGCTCCTCCTTATGCAAGGCATAGAGGGATTGCTGCCCAATCAAAGCAGTGCAACATTTTTTTTATAACTTTGAGAAATAATTTAGAGCAGTTTGTAAGGATATACAAAGGCCTTGGCAAAGCATTGCTATGGATTTCATCTTTGAGCTTCCTATGACACCTATAGCAAATTATGGGATATGGACTATCATTTGTATGTTTAACAACCAAGCCCATTTCATTTCAATGGGAAACAAAATAAAGGCCAATCATATGGCATATTTATCATTGTAGCATACATTTAAGTATCATGGTATGTCAAAGTCAATCATCAATGCTCGAGATCCTCATATGACCAATTTATTTTCAAAGGGATTATTTGAGAATATGGGTATCACGTTAAAATTCTCATCATTCTTTCATTCGAAGATAGTCAATTTAAAGAGGCAAATTCCATAGTATTAGATCTTTTGAGGTGTTATGTATCAAAGTACAAGACACAATGGAAGCAGTATTTTACATTGGTAGAGTTTACATACAGCAATACGATGCATAGTTCCACTGACAAAGCTCCATTTGAGGTTGTTGAGGGTGGCACTCTCTCTAACATCCATCCCCACACTAAGCCTTTCACTGTCACCCACATCTAACATGCATATTCGTACATGTATAGATAGCTTGGGAAATGGATCCATCGTCAAGTGCTACACCGAATACCAAAACTAAGGTCCGCACATATGTGGCCTCCCTCTTTGTAAAACCTATTATGCAGCACTACACAAGCAGGTGGCTCTTGATGTTGAAGGAGAAAGACATTTGCAATGGCAATGGCTACCCTATTCTTGCTATCACCCATGTGAATGGCCAAATACAAAGTACACCAATCCATTGCAACAACAACCGTGAGGTTGGCCATGTATATGTTCTAGACACCTTGGTCTCACAAGCCTATCTTGCTGAACAAGGAAATGGGCCTACATTGGAGCCTTCCCCCATAGTAGACCTCACCTAGAGCCCTTGCAACTTTGTGAAAACAACAATCACTGTGGAAGCCTCACCCACCCCCCTTCCTCTCGCATCCCCGTGGACATAGCAAAAAACAAGACCATTCCAATCATGCTTGATGTGGAAGAGGAGGGGATAGTGCCATCCTCTTATGCTACAAATGTGGTTAAGTATATAATGTCTTTGAGAGGGCAACACCAAGTATTACATTGTTTGCTTCAGAATATGTGTTATAGAGAGAGTGGGGGAGATCCCAGTTTTGTATGATGGCAATGTGGTATAGGAGCTTCCATTGGTAGCGAATATTATGTGTCCTATAGAGGGCATGGAGCAAAAGTACGATAGCCATTGTTGGACAAAGCCCTCATCAACATTGATGGCATTCCCTAGTTCCATTTGCCAAAGCAAATGCGTCAAATAACTAGAGTGTTCGAATAAAAATTGTGTTGACCACTCAATTTATGGATCACCAAACCAGGTGGCATAGATAGGTATAAGAATCTTCATTGCAAAGTCATTAAAAGAATTGTGGGATAGCATGTGTTGGTTTTTTAATCCTATTGCGAGTAAATTATACTTATTGAATCCCATAACATGCCATGCATGAAAACTTAATACCAATATACCGGCTGTCAAAATGTCAGCTAATGACCTCAAAAGCCTTGGATGCCTGTCGTAAGCATTCCCCTATCCTACACTCCAAGTGCAAGTGTATAGTGTATTATGTGATGTCACTAAGTACAATGTCAAGGCTGTTTATCCATTAGGGCACACAACCATGAGGTGTAAAGAGGCACATGCAGATCTAATGTCAAAGAGGTGCAAAAGACCATAGAGAAAATGGCAAGAGACTTTAGTACAGCTAGACCTCAACATTTGTAAATGACCATGGCTAGAAGATGTCAAGAATTGCATGCTAGGGAGACTTGCTTAAGTTGTTGTACCAAACACACCATACACACAAGAGGAAGCTAACTCAAGAACATAAGAAGAGAGATAGAACAAAAAACATTTTCTTGTTGGTTTCTTCTTATTTGTTTTACATACAATACAATGTATACAAAGTATAGATATGATACAATATAAAGAAAAGTGGCCTACTAAGTCTGACAATGCATAATTGACTATACTAATCAACTGACACTATAACTATGTCGGCTATAGATAGGTGCAATAAACTAAATATAATAAGTAATAAGTCGGTGGCCATGTGAGGATCATAATGACTACTAACATGCTAAGTGTAGACATGCAAACCCATCTAACCAGGTAGTCCATCATCAATGTCTGCACATGTTGAGCTTGCTATCTCGATACTCTCCCTCAAACTCGACAAATCTCTACAACTCCAAGTGAGCTTTGAAATTTTTGAAGCTTCTCTGCACCCAATGCCTTTGTAAAAATGTCAGCTACCTGATCCAGTGTGTTGACATATACCAAGTCAATCTCACCTGCAAGTACAAAGTCTCTCACAAAGTGATAATACATCTGAATGTGTTTTTTCTTAGCATGAAATACTAGGTTCCTTGCTAGTTGTATACTACTCATGTTATTACAATGAATGACAACTGGGTCATCTCCTTGCACACCCAATAACTTTTGCAATCATTCCAACTCACATGTTGCCATAGTAGAACCTTTGTACTCAACCTCTGTACTTGATAAAGTGAGTGTAGGTTGCTTTTTGTTGCTTCACGTAATTGCTACACTACTGAGGGAAAACATGAATCCGATGGTAGATCTTATATCAAACAAGCTACCAGCCCAATTTGCATCTATGTTATCTAAACACATGTATATCCTTACATGTCTCATAAAAAAGTCCATAATGCAAAGTGGACTTCACATATTTCAATGTGCATCCAGATGAGGCTTTCTAGGCATATGCATAAGCTGATTAATAAGGCATATAGCATAACTCAAGTTTGGCCTTGTGATAATCATGTAAATTAGACTTTCTATTATCCTCATGAACATAGTAGGGTCTTCTATCTCAGCTCCAACATCAACACTCAACACATTTTGCTCCAATGGCACTGAAAGAGGCTTACATATTGTCATACCATACTTGGATAACATATCCAAGCCATACTATCTTTGGGATAACCATATACCATCATCACATTTGATCACCTCTTCTGCAATCCCACTATCATTATCACATGTAATGATCAAGTCATCCATGGCTATGATAACTAAACCTGCATCTCTCTTTTTCACAAAAAGCAAGTGATCAACATTTAAAAAACATAAAATCCAATGTTGGCAACATACTTTTTTATCTTGTTAGACCATGCTCTAGGTGCTTACTTTAGCCCATAGAGTGCATTCTTTAACCTGCACACATATGTGGGATTCTCTAAATCCTCATAACTCAATGGTTGCTCCATATACTTGCAATTCACCATGCAAAAAGGCATTCTTATATCCATTTTCTGCAAAGTCTAACCTTTGGCTACTGCCAAAGCAATCACACATCTAACAGTTGCCATCCTAGCAAACTAGACTGAATGTCTCTTTATAATCTATGCCATGTTTGATGATAGCCTTTTGCAACCAACCTAGCATTATACCTACTAGTAGAACCATCTGCATTATGCTTAATCTTGTAGACTGACTTATAGCCAATTGCTTTCTTGCCCTTAGACAATGATACTAGATCCCAAGTCTTACCAACTTCTAATGCAACTATCTTCTTGTCCATTGTTACATCCCAATGAACATGACCAACAACATCCTCAAAACAATTGGCCTCAACATCCTCAACCACCTTTACCATATAAGCATATTAGTGAGCTATATAATCTTCAAAATCAAATCTTTTAATAGGGTATCTGACCCTACTAGACCTATGTACCATTAGATCATTTAGTGGAGCCTTTACATTACCATGTGCTCTCAGTACACTTAGAGTCCTGATTGAAGGAATACCAAGCTCATCATCCAAACTCTCTGAACCACTGGAATTTCCATCAAACCCCAAATGACTAGCAAATGCATCATTACCATTTGATACTTTTTTCTTCCCTTTGTCTTTACCTACAACACTAGTAGATGCACTTGAAGATGTAGGATTGCTCCTTAGTCTCCAAGACCAAGGGCTAACTGTACATGCAGTACTAGATGATGATTTTGATATGCTAAAGCTTTGTGATTATTGCTTTTCTTTTTGCACATAATTATAACGATCATCATCATCATCCAATATATCACTACTAAATGCATATACCAATTGCTCATCTCATTAAAAATAGTATCCCTGCTCACTTTGAACTCACATGTGATAGAGTTATAATAACGATACCCTTTTTTTTCTAAAGAGTATCCAATAAAATATATTTTTCATACTCTAGATCAAGCTTCTTTTGTAGCTCATTTGACGCATGAACATACACAATACAACCAAACACTTTCAAGTGTGACATATGAGGCTTCTTACGTGTAAAACATTCTTTGGGGGTCATCCCATGAACTACAGCTGTGGAAGTTCTGTTCATATTATTATAGACAATAGTATTAATAGCTTCAGACCAAAAAAAATTTGGCATATTCTTTTTAGCCATCAATGCCTATACAAGTTTTGCAATATGCCTAATTTTTCTTTTTGCAACCCCATTTTACTATGGCATATACTTGTAAGTAAATTGTCTCTTTATCCCATGAGATCGCCAAAAGTCACCGAACTCATTAGAGAGATACTCTTCCCCTCCATCTAACCTCAACCACTTAACTTTCAAGCATGTTTCTCTTTCAACAGTAGCCTTGAAAGTTTTTAAGTGTTAAAATATATCACTCGTTTCCTTCACGAAACATACCCACATCTTTTTTGAACAATCATCAATAAATGTGACAAAATATCCACCACACCAAGATATATATTTTGTGTAGGCCCCCAGATACTTGCATACACAACATGAAGTATATTCCTATTTACATCTCTATGGTGCAAAAAATGCCATCTTGCCTACTTGCCAAATTGACACCTTCACACACTTTATGAAATTCTGCAACTCTAAAAGCAAGCAACCTTGTAACCAACCCTTCTGATAATATTAATTTTAACATTTGTACATTTGCATGCCCAATAAGTTTGTGATATATTTCAATATCTGCACACTGCTCCTTTTCCTTTAGCATACATAGCAGCATTCATAGCAAGAATTTCAACATCTAAAGTGAACATGTGGCCAACTCTACTTTCTTTTTTGACCAACCTACACTTATAATTAAAATCTTCCACAAAGCAGTCTTTTTCATTAAATTGAACATGCAACTCTTGCTCTACCATTTGACCAACAGACAGTAAATTTTTTGTGATGGATGGCATATATAATACATTTGACAAACTTTTTATCTTTAGCCATCATACAAGGACAAGGGAACTTTTTCAATATGTGAAATTGGGTGGCATGAATCATCACCTGGTTGTACATAACTTGGAATTTGTAAATCCCGCATCTCTCCAAACCCTTTCACATAACTAGTCATATGATTAGATGCACCAGAATCAACATACCATACATTATCATGTGTCCCCTTCCTTGTAATAGCATTTATCATATGCTGCATGACAAAGAGACACTCATTTTTGTCTTCATTCTATCATGAAAACAATCCATAGTTTCCTTGCCGTAATTTATTACTCGGGATATTGTCCTTCTCACCAGTGTAGGACATGCGATGGATGAGAGGAGTGGAGGGAAAGAGAGAGCAAGAGAAGTGTGAGATTGAGAATGAAGTTTTAAAAAAAGGGTTATTTATATGGGTTACTTACAAAGAGGGCTAAGTGGGGTTCACGCAAGGATTTCATGCATGGGTCCATTTTGATCATTTTCTTCACCTTGTTGTGCACCATATGTTGCATATATGTTCACAATAGCTTCATCACTCTTATCCAATTATCTATTTGAATTTTTGCCTCAAGGATTTAACTAATGCAATGACCTTTGCATTCTCAAATGTCATGGGTTGATGGTGGAAGGTGTCTCTATAAAACCAATTGAATACTTCTACAATTAACTACTCCTTATGTGACCTCATTCATGGCACATGTTTTGAAATGTGCACCATGGGCATGGTAGTGCAACTTCTCGACACCATATCCCAAAAGATTCATGCTTTTCTTAGTATGATGACAAGTGTACAATATATGTGCTACAAAAATATGGGCCTTTGACATTGGACTTGTAACAGCGGATTATTTATATCAATGATAAAGCCTATGAAGTGAAGTTAAGAAAGTATCATGTAGTGGTTGATGTTGATTTTCCTCGTGTAGTGGCCACAATCCTTGTAAATCATCAACTACTTCATGGAAATTCACTCAATTTGAAGGATTTCTTGAAGGTTTGAGCATAATAAACACCAATTCTTAAGATTTAGATCTTTTTCCAAAATTGTACTACATTTGCACAAATCATTCAAAAGCTCCCATCCTAACTTCAATAACTTTCCAATAATGTTTTTGAGGAATTTCTTGGCCTTTGTCCTACTCATCATTTGAAGTGCTCGCTTCTTCTTTACCTTTGAGCTTCTTTTCTTCTTCAAGGAGTGATGCTTTGATATCTCCCAACTTTGGATTTGGCATATTAATTAGTGTGGTGGAGACATTACCAAATTCTAGAGGAAGACTCTTGAGCAAGATTCCAATGTATATATCTTCTTCCATTTTTTAGTTGATCCCAATAATTTGAGTTAGCAGACTTTCCAAGTAATTAGATGAGTTGCAAGGGATGTATTAGCCTTCATATCCAACCTAAAAAAATAATTCAACAATCCATATTTTGAAGATTTAGATTGGGTACCAAAACAGTGTGTCCAATTGTTTCCAAGTGGCATGAGGTTTATCACACATGTTTACATGGTGCATATAATTGTCATCAAGCTCAAGCTTGATGATTGCTTGGTCTTTGTCATCATTCTTTTACCATATTGTTGCAAGAGTAGCATCTCTAGGTTTCTTCTCTTTGGCCACTAGTTATTGACCAAAGGCCCTTCTTCATCAGGATATCAACTTGATCCTTGTCTGCCAAGTGTGGAAGCCCATTCCTTTAAAGTGGCACAACTGTGAATCTTTTCCCATACTGGATGGTAAGAGTAGCAATACCAAAAATCTGAGATCAGACAAGCAAATGAGTTGCTTGGATGTGTCAAGAAACACATGTCAAGAAGCACTGATGAGTATCAAAAGATACTATGCTTGAATCTCAATGTTGGGTTTTCATGCTTAATCTTTATCTCGAATCTTCTTCTTGTTAATGGTTTTGCTGGAAATAGAGTGGTGCAACAATTCTAGAGTAGGAGTGACTTGGTTGAGCTAGGAAAAGTGAGAGAATATAGAGTTTTATGAACTTGAAGGTCAATGGCTATGGCTACCTACTTTAGGGTTTCTATACTTGATTGGTTTTTTTGATGTAGCAACTCGTGGAAGCAATCATTTGACAAAATACTTTTGTGAGAAAGAAGCTTAGAGGTTAGGCTTCAAAATCCTAAGGTCGCACCGTCAATTGTGCTACATGTAGATGGTGGGAGTTGAAATGATCAGCATACATCACATTTTGGACAACGAGCTAGAAAATTCACAATGTTGAGCAAGAGAGAGGCCAATATCGTGGTTTGACGTGCTAACCTAAGGTTCTTGAGCAAAATAAGGTTTCTCTAGTTCAAACCATGAGCTATCTCCTCTTCTTTGGCTAGATTCAAGGCCTCCAAGTAGGCAGGGTGCTGCTAGCTATGGCAGCCAAGAAGAGTAATGTGAAGATGGGGTGAGGAGATGAAGTCTTCTTCAAGAGCTGAGCTAAGTTGAGGTAGAGTAGAGCTGAAGGAGCAGTGTGCAAAGTTAAACCAAGCTCACCATGACTCTAATACCATATTGAGAGACATGGATCCTTCAACAAGGTTTAGCTATGGAGGATGGAAGTCAAGATGGAAGTCAATAGAAGCATAATGACTGAGACTAGACACACTGGATGTTAGTCAAGTGAATTAGGTTCCAACATAGATTAGCTTGAACTCATAAAAACAATCTTGAGTAGAGAAAGACAAGATTGAAAGTACAAAGTACAATAGCATTTTTCTTCAAATGATTGTTAAGTACATTGCTTTATAGTTCCATGATGGTAGCACTTTTCCACATTGTACCTATGGGATACATGCAACTTCTCCTAGGCTATTGCATGTCCCTTACCCTATCTTAGAGCTCATTTGCTTTATCTTGGGCACTACTTGGAGCATAAGAACTTAGCTATAGCCACACTATTTCAAACAGTTTGTTGTATACTACTTGTGGACAACATATTCTTCATTATATAAAGCTTCATTGATGCTCATGCATGTATGTATTGATGCCAAGATAATTATGGATGCTCTTTTGGATTGATTTGAGCTTCTTTTACTCAATCCATTAATGACTTCTTATTGTAACACGCAGTAACCCACAAGCTTGCAGGTTGCAAGTCTATGCTTTGGATGCCTACAAGTGCTTCGAGTACTCTACATGCTTAACTAGATGCTTTGCATTAATATATGTGCTCAAATATGCTTATGATGTACTTTGAGCTTTGCATTTGAGCTTTCTTTGATGTATTTGGGCTTTGAATATTTATTTCCATGATTATTCACTTGCGGGTTGCAAACATATTGGATTTATATACTCTAGATTGTGTTTATGATGTACTTGGGCTTCTCGAATAGTATGACACTCATGACTTGAGCTTTGCTTGCTAACTTCACATTTTGGATTTGCTTCTAGTGGAAGGCACTTTGTTGAATTTTCAAAGCTTGGGTCTTTAGACACAATGGGAGTCTCTTGCTTATTTATATGTTCAATTGATATATACATACACCATTCTTGTAGATATTGACTCTTGTGAAATAATTTTCTTTTGAGATTTTTGGATACCCGATACCTATCATTGTTAGTGGTTGTCAATGGTGAATGCTTGACATGTATTAGTTGTATGCCTCTATGTATCTAACACTTCATATGCTTCGATAGTTGTTGGTACTTGGTTGCTACACTACTAGTTGTATTCTATATATCCTGGATTGCTATGCGAATATTTCTTACATTGGGAGCTTACTTTGAAAAAAAATGTTAAATGCTATTTATAAGCAATTTCTTTGAGCATAGATGCCTTATTTGAGCACTCTACTGTGTATGCTTTGTGGATAGCTATACCATTTCTTATTCATGCCCTCTTGCCCACCCTTTTGACTCACTTTTAGGGATGTTTTATTGTAATTGTAGCAGCCCATACTCCTGTACTTTGCAATCAATTGTAGTCATAATGGCAGGTACTTCTTATGCATCAATCGATAGTGCTATTTTCAACATTGATAAGCAACAACTTCAAATTAGGCCATTGAAGACCAAAGGCATAAAGCCATAAGTAAGGCAGTTTCCTACAATTCATGCAGTTTTCTACAATCCATGCAATTTCTTGCAATTCATCCAATTTTCTACAATTTAGATAGATTCCTACAATTCATATAGTTTTTAATAGTTTAGTTTGTGCAATTTCTTGCAAAATAGATATTCAAGTTATGGTAGAAAATAAGAAGAAATTTGACAAAAAAGCTGCCACCAATGAAGAACAAGATCGCAAGAAGCTTCAATAGAATGGGATAGTGAGGAATGGATAGGAAATGATCTTCAAGATGATGATGAGGAGGAGGAGTATGTACAAGAAGATAACATTAAGAAGAAAGAGAGCAAAGGATTTTGTTTTACCAAAGTCAACCCTAAGGGTTAGTTTTAGAGGCTCTAGTCACACTATTCACATGGGCCAATTCATATAAAATTAATATGTGAAAATAAAATGTAACTTGAGATGGATGCTTTAAATACTAAGCTCGAGAAGAGCTTTGAGAGCAAAGACATAGGGCAAACCTCACACATATTACTTGGTATGCACTTTATGCGCAATCACTTGAAGGGAGTTCTCTACTTATCCCAGAAGGGATAAAATATACTTGAATGATTCCATATGTAGAATGGTAAGCCTATTGGTTGTCCTTTACCTTCTCATGTGAAAGTTAGTCAAGCCGATTGTCCTCAATCAAATGATGAGATGGCTGAGATGGCCAAGGTTCCATATACATCCACAGTGGGCAATTTGATGTATGCCATGATAGCTACTCATCCTCACATATCATTTACAATGGGAGTTGTGGCACGTTATATGGCTACACGTGGAAGGAAAAATTGAGACACCGTGAAAGGTATCATGAGACACCTTAAAGGCATTTCAAGCATATGTATTTGCTATGGTAGCTAGGATATATGAGTCATGGTTTACACTGACTCGGATCACAAACATGCAAATAGTAGGAAGTCCACCTTTGGGTATGTCTTTATATATGCTAGAGGTGTTATCTCTTGGACATGCAGGGTGTAGAAATGCATGACCTTATCTGATACTAAGGCTAAGTACATTGCAGCCATTGAGGCTTGCAAAAAGACCCTATGGTTAGGCCATCTGGTTGAAAAATCTTAGTATAGCTATGACTCCTACACTGCATTCAGATTCGATGAGTGCCATTTAATTGGCATGTAATCTAGTCTTCCATGCAAAGACAAAGCATATTGAGGTGCACTATCACATCATCAGAGAGGTGGTAGAGGACAAGTCCATTGAGCTTGTCAAGATCCCTACAGATACAAATCTTGTAAATCTACTCACTAAAAGTCTCCTAGTGGAACAATATGCCTTTCTTAGGAACATGATGGATGTAGAATGAGACGACATCTTTCCTCATCCTATTGACTTCTATGTATACTCTATGCTTTATTGCTTTTTATTTTTTCATCCATACTCTAGCACATCTGCCTTTAAGTGGGAGGTTGTTGGGTGTCAACAACAACCTATATTTACTTGTATACATTACTTGTGCACATGTACACTACAAGTAGTGAGTGCCCATCATTGTCACTTTATTATTTATTCTTTTAGTGGCAATAGAATAAGGAAAGGTAAGTCACACATTGTGATTGTTGGAGTTCCCACATACTGGTCTCTCTCTTCTCTTGCTTGAACCTCCATGGCTCTTGCTCGCTTCTTAATTATGCTCATGCTTCCACCTTCTACTCCACCTTTGGAAGATGATAGCATTGCATGGTTCACCATATCAAGTCATATACCCTTGTTTTCTATGTTTAGGATTGTTGTCTTTGATAAGAATAGGAACGGCCCATTCTCACTTAGATTTAATATTTTATTTTTGTAAGAACCAAAGTTTATCTACACCCTTAGAAAGCATGGTCTATGGCAAGAGATACTATTGACTCTCTTGCCTTTAGGTGGCATATTTTTATGTTTGCCATAACCAAAGTGGCTAAGAAGCATGGAAGGGCACAGGTTGTGCCTGAAGGAGGGATAATAACAAGATAATACACTGTAGGGAGGTAATTCTACAAGTTGCTATGACTTGTTCTAATGATCCTTGTTTGCATAACGTGTTGTAGGAGATTGAAGTGTTCCTTAATCATCAAGAAGAGCTTCATATTCAAGCCACTATAAGCCCAACTAATAGGAGATTGGGAGATGTTTGGAGACAACCCCACGAACTTCTTCTTTAGTGCCCTCAACATCAAGCACAAAAGAAGGTGGAGGCATTTGTGGAAGATAAGAAAGAAAATGTCATAAGGGACAATGAAAGTATAGATGTAGTCTTCAAAGAGCATCAAGTTTTATTGTTAGAACCAAAGCTATAACTACCTATGAGGAGAAGCTCCACAAATTCTTTAATGATGCCTCCTACTCCAATCCCATATAAAGAGAATCTTTTAGTTAGAGAGGCCCGTTTGACTAGAGGAGGTAAAGATGGCAGTGAATTCTATGAAGCATGGAAAGACTTAAGGGTTGAATAGCATGCATTTGGGAAGTGTGTGCTTAGGACTTACTTAGCATACTTGGATAAGAAAAACTAGTTACATGCTTTAAGAGTTTGTTAAATTTTTAATTGAATTGGTGTCCAAAACAACAAACAAAACCTAGCCAACACATTGAAGCATGTTGACCTTGTTGGGTTTCTCCTACAAAGTGCTAGTTAGAGGCGTTGGCTTTGAGAATCAAGCATACGCTTGCTAGGCTATCCATTGATGTCAATACGAGTTTGTATTTGTATGCAAAATTCATGATGCTATTCTCAATCTAATATTTTTCTATGTATCATACTCTAAACCTACAAATTAATTTATTATTAGTCAACGTGGACTTTGACCACAAGGCCTATAAAAGAATAAGCTAGTCCTTAATACTAGGCACCCTCCAAGCATTTGGCTTCAAACCAATATTTATGTGCAAAGTAGGGGATTTCTTCAACAACATATGTGCTTGTATAAACATCAATGGGTTATCTCATCTCCTTTTGAACTAAGGAGGTCTACTAAGCAGGGGTGTCTACTAGCCCTCCTTGTTCTTTGCACTCATCTCATCGACCCCCTATTAAGGAAGATAGATAGGAGGGTGTGCCATTCTCATCTAGTTTGTCGTTACGTACTTGTGATGTTGTGTATTTGCAAGATGCTTCTCAATCTGGCATTGGGTATTCTTGTGGTTTTGAATATATAATTGGAACATCTATATGCATAGATCAATGTGGTTAGGTAAAGTAATATATTTGTATTTTTATACATACTAGGTATCATTTGGATTGTATGTACCTCATCTGGAGCCATCTTTGCCTTAATGAGTGATGTGTATCTATTAAGGAGAAAATGAGAAAAGCATATTATTGTGTTAATAAATCTATTAGTAGGAGAAGGAAATTAGGAAAATGCGTTAGTATATTAACAAACAACGTTTGAAAGAAGGTTTATAATATTGTTTTATTACTTGCTACAAGAAGCGTATAAGATTTTAATGTGATAGAATGTGTTGTGTTTAGTCTTTGTTTGTTTTTGGTTGAGCCGTATTGTTTCTCTACTTGAGTCGTGGTGTCAAGAAAGGTGTTGCAGCAAAGGCAAATGGATTTGGAAGGCTGATGAAATGCAAATTTGTTCTTTGTAGAAGTGCTTTTTGGTCGACTTTGGTTCCTTGCAATTTGTGACCAATGATCGTGTATGAGAATGTCAATGAGAATGTGGATTTATGGTACCAATTGCTATTCAGTGCCTTGCATTAGTGCTTGTTGTGCTGCAAGGTGAGCTGTTGGTTTGTTGACTAGATCATGACCTAGATTTCTGATATCATTTTGTCGTTGATGTGTCGATATGGTTGATCTTACACATCACACCGTTGCTACACCTATGGTGAGGTCAATGTTCTCAATTATCATTACAATTGCCCCAACTACAACTACTATCTCCTCTATCTTGTGGAAGTTCTTGTTATGTAGCCAAGTTTGCAATGTTGGCTCATCATTTGCATTCATCTAAACTTTGACGATGTGGTCGTGCACTTATGTAAGTATTCATATATCTCTCACTTTGTTGGACAACGATGCTTGATCACTTATAGAAACCGTAGGAATGGTAGGTCATCTGCATGTCAAACAGAGGTTTAGAGAGTGTGTTGCTTTCCATGTGCCTAGTACGATTAGGAGGTGATGTGACATTGTTTGCAAAACTCGGTTTAGTAGATGCTCACTATCTAGAGCACTATTATATCAAACGTTGTCCTTGTTAACATGGATATCTTGTCAATGATGATTGTGTCAGCTTCTCTTACTACAATGTAGCATTCATCCATCTCATGCAATTGAACTAGATATTGTTGTGCACATACAGGTATCTTGAACTAGTAGTAGACCATGGTGGATAGGCTGCTGCATAGTCTGGTTGCAGTTGCTCCTATGCTTGTTGTTAGCAGTACACTCTTATTTGTGGCAATGAGGTTGTAATTGTAGTAATGTATGAGAAAACTCTTCCCATTGCCTGGTGTGCCACTAATGATGTGTAAGCCATATGTTGCATCAATGAGGTGGTTGTAGATACCTTGTTATTCTATTGTTAGAGTACTATCAGTAATTGTTTGGAACTCTTTTGCGAGCTCTAACATCTTTATCCGTATTGATGCAATGCTACTTTTATGGTCAGAAGCTACTGGAGGTACTATGAATATCATTGGGTTGTCTTTGATGAAAGGGGTCTTTTGAATGATCATGTTCATCAATTGGTAGGTTGTGTTAGAAATTACTTTTTGCTTGTTTGAGTCCAAGTCTTGCAGTCCCAATCTCTTGGCATCTTCTGTCTAGATGTTTAACTTTTCGATCGGCTCCACCTTCATTGCATACTTAAGCAAGTAGTAAGAGATGGAAAATTTTGTTACTCTTTGAATATTCATGTGCACTCCCTAGAGGAGAAGTATCATTGGGTAATATGGCACAACATTTTGATGCTCATATGTAGGACAATAGTAGATGTATCATTGAGTTTCAAGGTCTATTGTTGGGTTTAGATCATCACGTGAGGCATACGGAAATCCATAGTTGCATTTACCGTGGCTGTTACTTTTGCTTATGTACAAGGCATGACAATACCTATGAATTTGCTTTGCCATGACGAGGGCTTTTAGTTTTGTTATCGAACTGCACTGATCATCGTTGGATGGAATGTATGCACATATCTTGTTTGTCATATTTGCAACATTTGCCTCACATAACCATAGGATCGCATGTGCATATAAGGAGCCCCTATGTTAGATTTCATACCTAATGACATGGTGATGGACGCACCCAACGCAAGCAGCTCTACCAAGAATGTATTGGTTGAAGAAAAGTTGGAACCTATTATGGAAGAGGATGGCACTCTCAATGGGACAGTCTTTCTATGAGAATTCAAGATTGAATTGCTTTGCAGTGCATTCCAACTTGTTGATCTCGGCCCACCTTGTACTAATGACCTTGTCTACAGCAGTGAACATAAGGAAGAAATGAGACATGCTCCATACATCGACCATTGTGATAAGGTCCTTCAAGTTACACTGGTGCTAAGATGGGGATCTCAGTAGTTTTGAAGCGGGAACACTGCAGCAAAGGATGTGCTTGACGATCTCCTCATTGGAACTATTCTTGTTTGCGTACTTGTAGTTGTCGATGCCTCTTTGTAGGCAAGTTGTGCTTGTGCTATTCGTGATCAAGGCAACTTGTTTTAGCTGGTATAAAATCAGGATGTAAGGCTTGCATAAGGTATACACAAAGAACAAGGTTGATGCCCGCATCTTGATGTATTCACTAAGATAGATATTTCCATTATAGGCACAATGTCCAAGTGGGAATAGGAACAGAAACACTGCATTTTCCAAGGTAATATCTAGGTAGGGCGAGCTTCTTGCAAGCAAGCCATCCGTCCTAAATGTTGTTATTCTTTCTATGAGACAATTATTATTTCGTAATATGATGCATGTGAACACCTGTTAATCAACTCTTTGGAATGCATGTTGTCGGCTTGGCTCGAC
This sequence comes from Lygodium microphyllum, assembly GCF_053477565.2. Lineage (NCBI taxonomy): Eukaryota > Viridiplantae > Streptophyta > Polypodiopsida > Schizaeales > Lygodiaceae > Lygodium > Lygodium microphyllum. Next base: position 122,398,149 of record NC_141147.1, read on the forward strand.
TATATTGTCAACCAAACTGTAACCCCTTTCATTCTTGTGTTCTACTTGGAGCATTGGGTCGAATGGAGAGCTTTCACAATGGAGCTCTAGGATCCTTTGATGGATTTCCTCCTGAGGATGCAAAGCCTAGGTCATTTTGGAGACCAAGATGAATGTATCAATGATACTCAAGAGTTGAAGCTATAGCGGCTTTGCATTGATAATTCGTTTAGTGTAGTATGGTAACAATGAGAACACATATTTATTTCTATCTTTGTTTCCAAGACATGGTTGACATTTTATTATCATCATGTTAACTCCATGTTGTTGGCATGTAAGGATGAGAATAGTGTTTGACAAAGTCATTGTTACTTGTACTTCTTTTGTGAATGCATCATTCTTTTGCAAGATGACAACATGATGTTGCATTGTGACTATACCACATGATACGTACATTGTTAGTGTTCTAATGATTCTTTCACATTCTGTTGCCCAAGATGATTCTAAATTTGTCTATGTCATACCAAGTTGTAGGTAAGGGTTTTAATGATGTTTTTCTATAAGCCATAGTTTTCCTTTCTCTAGAAGTCCTGAAGGATGCCCTGTGACTTTGTTTTTGCGTAGCATACATTGATGTTGATGAGAACAATACATTTTTGTCATTCAACTATACTACACTTGTTCATGAAAACAACATGCTATACTTCATAATTACATATTTTTTAAAAAAATAAAAAAGCTAGGTTATCTCTTTTACGTATGAGAATTATGATTTTTAATTCTTTACTTAATAGTGATTGAAATAAATAAATAAAATCAATAAATATTAAAATGAACAAATATTAATAATACTTTAAAAATAAATAAAATGAAAAAACATGCTGTACAGCATGCCGAAGAGTTGGTGCAAGTCTCTTCATATTTAAATAACTATGAGGGAATGTGTCATTCTCCTGTCCATTCAAAATATGCAATTTGTTTAAAAGAAATATGGTTTTGTTTTTTTCAATACATTTGAAAGATTGTTACATTTTTGTTTTTTTCATATATTCAAAAGATCGTTTTCTTTTCCTTTCTTTTCACTACTAAATAACTATTAATTGCTTTCAATACTATTGATACTACATAAGTCTAACTAATTAACTAATAATACTATAACTACTAATACTACTAATGAGTCTAACTAACTAATACTACTAATAAACTGATACTAATACTACTGATAAGTCTAACTAATTAAGTAATATTACTTAAATAGAAACTAATAAATTAATAAATGTAATAAACATTGACATTGACAACTCAAAAAATGACCTTATTTGTCTATCGTGGCTGGCAATCAAGTTGATCAACAACACGTTCGTCATTCATTAGAGCAACCGCCGTAAGCACACACGTAGTAGCACCACACACATACTCATTTGTCACACACTGTGTCGCACGCGACGCTAGTGCAAGAGTAACACATCAAGTGTCGCTCGTTCGAGAGCAACATGTCAAGCACCGGAGTAGTCGAAGGGTTGAGCTTTCAAAGAGAGCTTACACCATGCACGTTGCTTTTGCGTTGCAATATTGCGTTCTACACAAAACGAAAAGCGACAAAATAAACTTGCTTTTTTATCTTTTGTTTCATTCGATTTAGTTTTTTTCAATTTTAAAAAACTTTACAAAACTAAACAAAAAAAACTTTTTTAAAAAAGATAAAAGAAAAACGGTGACATATAGATGAACGTGTAAAAACACTTCCCTTTGGCTGGTATGGACACATGGAAGAGAAGGATTTAAAGGACTTGGAAAGCTACTCCCCCTACTAATAGGTTGAACACCTTCTTGTGGAAGGTTGTGACTCATAAACTTCCCCTTAAAAGCCATTTGTCCATGATATTTCCTATCTCCCCACTTTGCCAATCATGCAATCATGTCAAACATGTGTGGAGGAAAGTCAAAACATGGCTAAGAACTAACAACCTTCAAGGCTACTTCAATATGAAGATTACTCTTTTTGGTGATAAGGGTGGACCTGATGATCAAATATGAAGTTGGTGAATCTATTGAGAGACCTAACATTTAAGTCTACTTGGAAGTCTCATAACTCTATAGTTTTTGGTAGATCGATATATCAAGTGCCTATATATTATATTAATGCATTGCATGGAGATGTTTTGATAATCACTAGGAAGCTCAACCCCAAACTTTGGATATACAAAGTATTTTGTGAAAGGCTTCCTAAAGCTGGTTATTAGGCTATAGGCAGTGCCTTGAAGCATTGTCCTTCACAATGTTGCAAACCTTTTTCAGATGTATGCTGAATTAGCGATCACATTTTTGGCTTGCTGCCTCCCCAGGAGAAGGCTAAAGCATTGATTGTTTTCAAGGTTAAAAGTTTTTTCACTAAAGAAAATATTTTAAAAAAACCTTAACAAATAGCAACATGTCTCACAAAGTGCATAGCTACAAGTTTCTAATATTTTTCACGTTAGGAACAATATTTGACCATTGTAGGCAGGCCCTATGATAAGTCTGAGCATGGTAAAGACTTGGGGGTGATGTGTGTGTGTGGGGGGGGGAGGGGTGTGTTTGGCAAGATTGGAAGAGGCATTTTATGGTTTTGTGTACGTGCATGAGCCCCGATTTTTCTTTTTTTCGAAACACAAACGAACACAAAACTACATTCACCACCTTCTTCGGTCGTCGTGGTCTCCTTCTGCGATTCGCCGCCATAGCTTGAGAGCACGCGGCAAACGGACTTCATTATCTGATGCCATAGCGGGGAAGCTCTGAGAGAGAGAGAGAGAGATCATGCAGCAGCAGAGGCAGAGGAGAAGCCCCGCCGCCGGCGGCTGCGGCGGCGGCAGCACTCGGCGGCCCCCTGTGTGGCAGGACGACATGGCGGAGGTGAAGGAGACGTTCCGGCGCGTGTCGCTTGTGAAGCACAGCGGCTTCTCCACCCTGGCACCGGGCGCCGGGGCCCGCATGACCGCGCCCCTCCTCAGCCGCAACCGGCGGGCGCGCGCCCGGAGCCAGGTCTCGCTCCGCGCCACCACCAACCTCCACGTGCCCGTCCGCCTCCTACACGAGATCCAGAGCAACCGGTCGCAGTCGCCCTTCGTGTCGCTGAGCCACCTGCAGAATGTGCTGAGCATGTGCCGGCGCATCCGGTCGCAGAAGTCCCTCACGGAGCGGCGCAAGAACCCCCACGATCCGGGGGTTTACCCGGTGTTCCTCCGCAGGCCCTGGTCTGTCAATGCCTACCTCCACCCCGCCCCTGCCCTTGCTCCCCCCCTCCGCGGCCTCTCTGATCCCACCCCCCTCTCCTACAAACCAGCCCGATTCAAGCCCCTCTTCGACCTCTCCAATGGCGTCTACCCTTACTCTGATGTTCGAAAGCGGCTCTCCTCCAGAACCTCTGCTGCTAGCTCAGACAGAATCAGATCCTTCGAGAAATTATCTGCCTCCTGCACCGATCATGTCCCGCGCATTAAACACACTAGGACCTCTCAGAACCTCCCCCCCCACAGCCTTCAAAACCCTAGCAGCACCAGCAGCCCTAGCCCCCCGAAGCAGCTGCTGACACCAACCTCCTTCACATGGGGCTCCCCTGAGCCAGATACCCTTGTCATCGCCAAGAAGGCCAGGCTCAAATCATCCCCCATTGATGAGTCCTGGCCCTCCTCCAGCAGCTTGAGCAATGACATCAACCTCGGCAATCTTCTCAGCAGCAGCCATAGCCTTCGGATTGGCGCACTGGATTATGCTGATCTCAACACGGACAGACGGCCTCACTCCGAGAATGACCTCAACCTGCACTCTGCCAGCTACTTCCTAGAGAGGCCCCCTTCTCGGTGTATGAAGAGGCCCTTGTCAAGCTGCTCCTGGAGGAATGCAGCCGGCCTGTGTAGCAACTCATCGGCCTTCGGCGACCTCTCTGACAGAAGGATCATCAATACCTTCACTGATGCCTGGTCTCCAGACTCTTTATCCTCACAAATGGATGGGTGCATTTTTATACCACGAGACCTGAATGGCAACATACTCAAAGATCTCTCCACTGCCAAAACAAGGAACTCTGAGGGGAATCATCTTCCAACAAGCAATGGTAGGGTTGATGGCAGTAAGCCTAAATCAACAGCAAAAGAGTCCCACCTGATGCGAGGTAAGGGTCTTCCTTGTAACTCATTCAAGCTGAGCAAGGGAAGAGTGTGTGATAAGCAGACTGCAAGCACCAAGAACAAGAAGAAGCAGCCATCGACCCACTCTTGTCTGGATCGATTAGAGGGGCTGTCTCCCAATGAATGGGCCAAGAGGCTTACTTCAGATCTTATGGCAGGGGAGAGAAAGAGCAGGGAGAAGGGTGGACACTGTGATGGACATGGAGCGAGACACAGGGTGAAATTTGCTAGCCTAAGTACAGAGCATCGTGGTCATGCACCTCAAGTCGATGTGAAAGTCATGCAGGCTCAAAGCCCTGCAGAGTGGCCAGATTTGCTGTCGTGGGAGCGCTACACGGGGCTGCTGACAGGGGATCCTCCAATGACAATTGAGGAAACTGACGAGACATCTGCAATAGAAGATCAAAGCTCTTCGCCCATGGAGTGTTCAACAGCAGGTGTTTCTGGGCATGTGGATGAGGCTGACAACCGTCCTCCCTCCGAGGAAATTTACCGTCTGCAAGGAGGGTCTTTATACAGTGAGAATAGCCTGAAGCCATGTGGGGAAGCCTCAGCCTCAGTGTCTGAAGGACAATGTCATGCTTCTGAATATGCTCGTAGTGTAGATGCTGATGATGAGCATGGTGGCCGTGTACAGAAAATCCGTGATGCGGATACAGAGTTGTCTGCCAAAAGCATGGAGGTAACACCAGCGCTCGAGTCGCCATCATTAAGATCCCCTATTAAAGGCCTGCACCACGGCCAGAAGCACCTCCATATAGGTCTGATTGAGGTTTTGCATAGCAGCAAGAGCCAGGTGCTCATGCAAGCTGAGGAGACATCTCCCAAGGTCAGTGGCACAGAAGCCCACCATGAAGTGGGCTCATCAAGATCCTGGACAAACAAGACCAGCAAAGGTATAGAAGAACCACACCATGGTCAGCTGAATCCTGATGCTAGTGATGACGAGGGCAATGATGGTGAGCATCATGCTGCCCTTCTTGATGAGAGCTCACAGGGTCTAGAGAAGCTATTCAAAGACTCCTTGGACCTAAATCCTACATTCCGTCATCTCTATGACACAATGAGCCAGTTGGGTGAAGTTGTTAACTGAAGCTGGGGCTGGTGCAAGGTTGAGACTTCTCATATGTTAGCCGGCTTGTTCTCTCCTAATTGGATTAGGAATGGAAGAGGGTTTGCATTCAGATGTTCTATTTTATGTGTTCAAATTTTTGTTGCATATGCAATCCCACACGACCAAGACATTTCACACACACAACAGTAAGCTGCTTCCTTAGCATCTTCTTACAAATCTCCCTGTAGAAAGCTTACTTTGACCATGGAAGACCTCCATAAATTTTCAACTTGAAACTCTTCGCCTGGAAATTCAGCTCATAAACGTGCACGTTTGTTTGGAATTTGGAAGGCTATATTCACTATGTCAAGGAGTAACTTAGCAATATAGTATGTTAGTAAGTATAGTCCTCTCCTCTTGTGACTTGGGAAGGGACTCCAGAATTTTGGCTACACAAACTAATAAAATCATAGTGTAATTTCCTTTGTTTCCCATTCCTCGTTCCATCTCGCACTTCTTTAGAGTACAATCACATGTAGACTTGCTAGATATTTCAAATTTCGAATTAAGTCTAGGTTTCATCATGTGGCATGACCTATTTCTTTCCTACTTACTAAAATTATAATCACCTTTCGAATTAAGTCTAGGTTTCATCATGTGGCATGACCTATTTCTTTCCTACTTACTAAAATTATAATCACCTTTACTTTCAAATGCAAGTAGTGACAAAATGTGTAGCACAACTATTACACATCGAAAAATAGATTTTAGCTTTCTTTCACATTTCTCAATGTGTCAATTGGCAGTTAATCAATAGTCATTATTCATGTGATAGTGTTGGTCTCTTCTCAAGTTAGAAGCTCCAAATTAGGCCCTCTTTTCAAATATTATAAGTTTTCTTTTTACTGGAATACTACTTTGAGATAAGGATATCCCAGTTTTTTCATGATAAGAATAGCCCATTTTCCATGGAAGCTTGGTATTATATCCATGCTCTCACACTTTGCATCATATCTTTCTTAAAAGGTAGACATCGAGTGAAAGCACACAAGTAGAAGCAAGAGCAAAGCAAGAGCTATGGAAAATGGAGCAAGAGAGTAAGAGAAAGAGACATTATATGTTAGAACTCTAACAATCACAATGTTTGATCGGCATAATAAAGAATAAAGTGACAATAATGGGCATCCACTACCTGTAGTGTATAGGTGTACGGTCATGATTTGTGTAGTAAATATAGGGTGGTGTAGATACACTACACTTGTCTTTACTCTCAATCTTTCATTATTCAATATTCACTAAAAGAATAAAGAATAAAGTAACTGGCACCTGCCACCTGTAGTAAACACGTGTGTAATAAATAAAGGTGGCATAATTATATGCATGTTTACTCTCACAACCTCCCACTTAAAGGCAAATGTGTCTTGAGTGAGAAGAGAACGAGAAAAAAGTAATAAATAACCAATATATGTAAAGTATAATAGGATGAGGAATAGACGTCATCTCATTCTACGTCCACCGTTTTCTTAAGGAAGATAAAACGTTTTGATGAGAGACTTTTATTGAGCAAATTTAAAAGATTCTTTTCAGTCAAGATCTAAACAAGCTCAACAAACTCATCCTCTACCACTTCTTTGATGAAGTGATAGCGCACCTCAATGTACTTTGTCTTCTCATGGAAGACCGAATTCATGGCCAACTAAATAGCACTCATAGAATCCGAATGTAGTGTAGAAGTAACAATAATACCAAAGTCTACAACCAAACGGCCTAACCATAGGGCCTCCTTGCAAGCCTCAATAGTTGTAATATATTGTGCGTCAGTAGTAGACAAGGACACGCATTTCTACACCTTGGGTCAGTGTAACCCACGACTATAGTATCCTAGCCACCATAGTAAATGTATTTATCTACAATGCTTTTCAAGTATCTCATGATATTATTCACGGAGTCACAATGTCTAGGTATATAAAAAAGCGATGGGGTGTCCAAAGGGGATTAGGGTTTTATATAAAAGGCAAAAAGTGAATGAAGAAGCTCAGTCTTGTATGTGGCCAAAACTAGCTCTCTTCTTCTTCTTCTTCTTCTTCTTGCTTGCTTGCTTGCTTGCTTGGGCTTGACTCAAGTATTGAAGTAGGGTTTTCCCTGAACAACCGATGCTTGAGATACAGAGGAAACGAGGGAGTTGAAGAGGTATTCAATCTCCTTTGCAAGTAAGTTTTTCTTTTTAATTTAGGTAAGTAGGTTGGATTATTGTAAGTGGTTGCTTGTGATTTTGATGCATTTAGGTAAGGAAAAAAACAAGGACAACAAAGAAACACACAATAGGATTTCTGTTATAATAGCAGGCCCAAAACGTGGGAAAAACCAAGGAAAAGAGAGCTTTAAGGCATTAACACGGCAAAGAGAGAGAAGGGGGAAGCAACCAAGCAAGAGAGAAAGGGTTTAAGAAGCCAAGAGAGGGCAGAGAGAGACCTCATTTATGTGCATTCAATTAAGAGAGCTTGAGAGAGAGAGAGAGAGAGAGAGAGAGAGGTACACGGCAAGAGCACAAACTTGTTCATCGATTTGCATTTCCGTATTCCCGAGCCCTACAGGTATGCTCTAAGTGTCAACTAATGCTTGTTGATACTAGTTAGGACCCTAGTTGCAATGTTAGGATAGGCGCCATGAGTATTTAAGTGATTTTTTGTTGTTCTAGACCCCCACGCGCCACCACACTCAAACGGATTCCATAGTTGTCTGAGTCCCGCTACCACTTGGACAGTTCAAGTCACAAGTCCATTTCGACAACCAAAAATCATCCAAGTCCGAGACTCAAACTAAGACCCTGAATCTAATTCTTTTAGCCTCAGACAGCCATCCACTCAAACGACCAAGCGCTAGACCACTCAGACTCGAAGAGACCACTCAAACTTGGACACTCCTCTTGGACGGCTTGAGTCATAGGCACTCGAATGCTGCAAATCAGACAGTAGGACTCAGACAGGTAACTAACTTAGACATCTGAGTCTGCAAATCGAACATTGTCACTCAAAAGATCTGTGCAAAATCCAGATCCTGGCAAATTGGATCCACCCCAAGGCATGCAAAGACTAAATCCAATCTCGATGACACCCTTGTAAGGCCTCCAAATGCATGAAACGGCTCATAAGGCACCAAACTCAAGAATTGTAATCTAACAGCCCAGAAAATGACCATGGCACTGACCCTCAACCCTATGTCACGAAAGAGACCCGAACTCATTGACCAAATCTACTACCCCTCAAATCACACGTCTAGGATACTGTAGAGATGAGAACAAACCAACTAGAGTGATCATTTAACACACACGAAAGAATCAAAAAAATTGTATGCTGCACTATATTGTTTTCATTGCATTCACACACTGCATCAATTAAACACTTGGCATGCACAAAAAAGCTAATAGTCTGATTTCGCACAGTGCACTTTGAGGAGCACACCAGTAGCATCTGAGTGCCCGTAACATTGAGGATTGTAAATAACAAGGAATTCGCGCAAGATAAGGTAAGCTAAACGAATCCACTAGAAGAAGGAAACCCTAGACATCAAACAGTGGGCAAGGACCCCAATCACCAAGAACTGAAAGACTCAAATTGTTGAGCCTCCAGGGAGCAACAGTGACAGACATGATTAGGGACATAGATCTACCCAACTTGATCAATCTTATCGATGCCCTAGTTGATCAAGAAGTCAACAATATGTCAGGAGTTAGCACTAACCCGGGAAATGAGGAGCTTGACTTGGGAGAATTCCCAGTCAACATCCAGCCCATTGATAACCCAATATAACCTACAAACCAAAATGGAGTATCAGAGTGGTAGACCAGTCGAAGACATCATAGCCGATCTAGAGGATAAGAGAAGGTTGGCAAGGAAAGCAAGGAAAGCACTATTAAGCATAGCCACCGATCACCAAGAGTAACGAGCTCAAAAGCTAAGGCAAGACATAGAAATGTGTGAGATCCAATGTGTCTTAGCTCTTGCCAATAGAACTAGGACAGGACCAAATGTTGAGAGAGAGAGAGCCTTAGAGATTGATCTTACACTAGGCAAGCTTCTCATGAGAAGCAACTCTTAAACAACATAGCTACGAAGCAAAGGGGAGCAGCTCTAGTGACTACATTGCTAGCAAGACTAGGAATCACGAATTCTAGGAGCCAAACCAAGATACCAGTGATTTCTAAGCAACTCAACCAGTATCATCCTGACAATGACCCGTATAGTTTTATGGAGCAGTTTGAACAAGTATGCGAGGCTAACAGCCTCTCGGACCTTACTCAACATGCACAAGCTTTTGAACTTTGTCTAGGAGACAAAGGACGGACGTGGTACACTAGTCTATGAATGTAATGACTTCAATAACCTTAAGAGTCTCTTCATCAAGAGATTCTCTAAGGTGGGATACTGTGACAACCTCATCGTTAGATTCATCAACATCAGTCAAAATGACAAGGAGGATATCTGAGACTGTCACCCACATGTAGAGTCTCTTTAAGAGAATCCCAGCCCCGCAAAGCAACTTAGAGGATGAGCAATCTCCAATGTGTTCATAAGTGGAATCCAAAGCGAAGAGCTTTAAGGGCCTTAGTAAGCAACTTAACCACCCTGCAAAGGGATATGCTAGCTAAGGTCTTTGAAGAAGCCATACAAGTGGATGACCTACTCAAGGAGAGAAGCTTGAGACCCATAACTCAAGACAACACTATCTCTAGAACCTCAAAAAGAGCTACGACCGTTATCCAACCAAAGCACCCAAGACAAGGGAAAGAGTGTCGACACCAAAGCCAGGAGTTGGCGGACATGAAGCTAGAGTTGGCTACGCTTCAAGAGATGATGAGAAGGCCCACACAACCTCACATGGAATATGTGCATTTTGGAGGAAACCACCTTCTAGCCGAGTGCATGGATCCTAGATCGAGACCCTATGCCAATTGCGGTAGGTTTGGCCATGATGCAATGCATTGCCAATTATAAAGGTGATTGTCGTACTCGTAGCCGTATAATCAACCTTATTACCTAGGGAATAGACGACAACCTTTTAGAAGGGGGGCTCCACTAGCTCTCCTAGCATCCAATGATTCAAAGCCAGTTGTCCTTCGGATGGACATCAACAATTGGCTAGGTAACTTCCATTCCCGAGTGTCTTTGCGCCATCTTTGACCATCAGATTGGTGTTATGTACCATTAAACAACACTTCTCTAATGTCAAAATGGACACTTATGGCGAAATGAATGGCCTAGGCCAACGAAGGTTAGACCATTTGGAGTGCTTAAAGATTAGACCATAGCGAAAGTCCACTTCTCAGTGAACTTCATAGTCATGAAGGGAAGTGGACTTAATATCTTGCTAGGCCAATCCTGGATGCGAAACACATGAGTGATAGAAGATTGGGGCAATGGTCTCATATTCTTAGGCAATAGATCAGAGGTTGTAAGAGTCAAGATGGATACCTGAAAGACCACGTTGGTCAACTTGGATACCATCTCTGCTCTTGAAAGGAGACTCACAAGTTAGGAATTCTTATGGGTTACTAACAAACTATATCCCTTGCCCCGACAATGAGCCAGATTGGATGCATATGCTAGCCACCATTGATTTACCATTCTTAGATGAAGAGGAGGACTATAAATAGGCTGATAGGGTAGTCGATGAGCCCCACAAAGTCCCACCAGCTTAGTTGCTGAAGAGTAGGATTCCACCATCAATAGTACCACTCATCATGATGGCTAGGAGCTCTAGCAATCGATCAACACCAGCGCACCCACCACACAAGCCTCCAATGTTGAACTTGCTTATAAACATAAGAGTAGCCACTATCACTGAGATTGAGAAAGAGGATGAGGAAGAAGTGGCACTTGCATGCCTGTGTATATTGGCCACTGGTCACATGACATATATCTTTGACGCACTTATTGACAAGGAAGCTAACTGTAATATCCTTACACACAACCATTGGACCCTCATTGGTTAGCCCCAACTGCAGCCTACCAATGCCAAACTCAACCCATTTGGGGGATAGTCCTACTTATTGCTGGAAATGTGCAAAATAGCAGTCTCTATCGAGATTGAAAGCCTACCTATGATCTTCTACATGATGCCTAACACCAAGGCTATTGGTAAGGAATCACTACTAGGACGTGCATTTAAGAAACAAGCACACTCTGCAATGTCAACTATGACTCGTAACGCATTCACCTCACCATTGGCAATGTTTGGATAGTGACAACTTTTAGCAAGGGGTACTACAACTCCATTATAGATTGCAGCAGTAGTGCCATCGGTAGAGGGACTAAGTGCAAGGTCTAAGGAGGGGGGTCGTAACTTGTCCAACCCTACCAAGACAAACATCCTGCCACCTAAAGGAGCCACACCCAAGTTCACTAAGCAACAACTCAAATGGGTGCCAAAATGCCAACTGTAGCTGCCTAAAATCCAACAAACTACACAAACTCGTAACCACAGAACATCATGTTCTAGGCCTAGGAGGCAAAGCTGGCACTACAGAAGTAGACGAATGGTCAAGTTGCGATGGATGCCTAAAGATCTATTGCACACTCAAGGCTACTACAAAGGCAACAACTAGATTTGGTTGCCCAAGACTACGAGTGGCACAAATGCCCCCTAGTCTAGGCCCTCCAGTCCATCTCCACAAAATAGTAAGCTAGCCAGAAATGAGAAACCAATTGACTCAACAAGCACCAAATCCATAGAGGCCCAACAGGTCTATCGACCAAGACTGTAGCCCGCTGCATCCAAACTGACTCAACTTGACACTTCTATCATTCCAACTACTCCACAAGTAAAGAACAGCACATCAACTAAGCCACAAGACCAATCCATTGCACAAGTGGCCGACAGATACCCCATTGAACCACCCATGAGGTAGGCATCAATAGTTGAGCTATCTAGCTCAACCAAACCCTAACCTCCCGTAGGCCTTAGACCCTCCTACAAGCAGAGATCCATCCTTACATTGACCTTATACCTAGCCAAGAAATGACCTCGTCACTTGTATCAGATGCTTGGACGCCACATTCACCACGCTAGCCAGGAGCTATGAATGGCTGGGGCTTAGGCCTCCTTGATGAGACTTTGGCAATGGAAGTGCACTCCTTGCCATGCATGCGGGAGAAATATGGGTTCATGTTCATCGAGATTCTCAAAATGGCTGATTGACAGTGAGATCTCTCAAGAGCAAGCTTGCACACAATGGTTGATCACATCCTATTGCAAGAGCAAAGTCTCTGCAGTAAGCTAGGAGCTAGAAGAGCTGACAAAGCTAGCTGACTTTGATTCTTCTTTTCTACAAAAATGGTATGCTCTGTGTCTCCAATGGGAATAAGGGGGTTGCCAAATCATGACCAATGTCGAGCAGAGATTCATAATCAAAATTGTTGAGTACAACCCTACCTATGTGTCTCCTACCTCATTCAGAGTCTTGACCATCATGCACAAACAACCTTTAGAGGAATATGTCATGGCTCACCCCTATTTCAGACTGAGGAAGAACGACATATTGCTAGCATGATAAACTATGGTGACTTCCTCACTAATGTCCTGACTTATGTTACACACATAGGCATTAGACCTCATGACATGGATTGTCACGCCCACTTGGAGTATAACCCAACCTTCTATGATTGGCTCATGATGAAGTAAAGCACAACATGCACGCGGTTCATGCCCTTCACCCTTCATCCTCCAATCCTAGGAAGGATTTTCATCACTCCTGGGGGGGAGGGGGTAAGGCGGAAAAGAAGACACAACTTGAACCTTCAACCAAACTTTTAAAAATCAAATAGGACTGATAAATGTCAATTTGTACTTGAGAAAAATTTTCATGAAATGCTGGGCGGAACTGTGTGGACTAATTTAAGCAAAGATTTTCATTCTGTACTTGAGCACTTCATCTTTTCATAGCATATATTCATAACCCCTCATCTTTTCGCAAAAAGTATTTTCAAGTAAACTAATAGTGAGTTGTCGCATCATGACAGGAACTCCAGATAGCTAAGCATGACAAAGGCAGTAAGATCCCATTCACAAAAGAAGAATAGGACGCATACGGCCTAGCAATGGAAACAAGGGCCTTCAATCATCTTAAATTCAAAAGCATTCAAAAATTAGAGAGTGTGCTGATGAAAGAGAAAGTGGTAAAACAAATGGCCAATGAGGGTAACCTTGGTAAATATATGGAGAAGGTTAGTCACCCAAGACATCGACTACAGCAAGTGCGTAGAATTCCTATGAACTTTTTATGCGAACAAGAACCATGGCACTAGGATAGTGAGACAGGGAGGTGAGATTCGCAGAATAGAACTAGAGTTGAGCCCCGAAATGTAGAAAGAGCTCTAAGGCTGATCAACAAACCCAAGAGGCAGCCCAAAAGAGATGTTTACAGTATGCTAGGGATGGACAAGGCTAACAGTACATGCTCCATTCTCCAATCGAAGGTACAATGCCTTGATGAGCAAGATTGGAGTGCCACTACTGGAGAGCCTCACAGCCAAGTCTCTAGGTGAGATTAATTGGAATGGCTACATGCATAAGATCGTGGAATCATCAGCAAAAGTTCTAGCCACAAGAGCCAAAGCAACAATCTCTGACTTCCACAGCAGAGGCCGCAAGGAAAACGCCACTAGATAATGCCTCCAACATAGACTTTGGATGTGTACTCACTGCAATCATCTAGGAGGCCATTGAAGACTTGGAAAGACAAGAAGTGGTAGAAGAAACCCCCTAGCACTCATCAGCCCACATGTCACTAGTGCCATCGTCCAAAAAGAGGGAAGCTCCACCCCAAGCCCACCAACAAGAAGAGGTTTTGAGTGAGAGAATCATCAGTGAGGAAGGGAAGGAGGGCTTAGTCCCATCGAGACAAGTTGGAAAAAGAAAAATTAAGCTGAGCATCCCAGGCAAGAGGAAGAAAACCATGGCAGAAGAATATCAAAAAGTAGAAGCTGCACAAAAGGAATTGAGGGAATTAAAAGATGAATAGAGAAAGAAATAAGAAGAGGAAGAGGAATGAGTAAGAAAGGGGGAAGAGGAGTCAAGAAGGGAGAAAGAGGAACAAAGAAAAAAGCAAATAGAAAATGAGGAAAGGCGGAAAAGAGAAGAAGACAAGTAAATGGCCCTATCTTTGCGGTTGTTGGTAGAGCAAGCCTCCCGACCTAAAGAGCTCACGAGGAGAACCCCAAGTGATGAACCAGGCTCCACAGCGTTGTAGCAAAAGAAAGAGTTCAAGAGTCCATTTTGTGAGGCAAGGGAAAGGCCCCCATTAGCCCACCACCACTAGCCCTAATTGCCATGCTAGTCACCACCCAGGAGACCTCAGAAGGGGGAGTGGACCAAAGCAATGTTGTGGTGTGGGTGTAGTACTTATTGAACTCGATGAAGCATCTCAGCCCAATGCCCAATGGTGGTGGAGCTCCAATAATAGGGACAAAGAGACTTGTTGCTATGGATGCAGAATTTAAAAAGGACCCAAAGAAGTCCAAGGTTGAAGAATCCACAATGTCTATTCCATTGGCCATGCTGACAATGACCAACTACGATGAGTACATGCAAGAGCTCCTAGGCCAACTTGAAAATATGAAGGAAGGCAGGAAGGACACCATGGCAAAATTGGAAGAGGAAAAGGATGTGTTTGCTACCTACTAACTATAGAAGACAAAGCAGATAACCATCTATTAAAGGCTGGTGAACAACCTAAAGGTGGAATTAGAAGCAAGGAAGAAAATGGAGGTGGAGAAGGAAGAAGAAAGTGCAAAAGAGCTACAAGTGCAAAAGATAGAGGGAGAAATGGGGCTACAAATGGAAGTCAAGGCAAGTTGGAGGAGAAGGCCTCGGCCTGAGAAGAGAGGAACCTTGGAAGGGTCATGGACATAGCTGAATGCCTTGCCCTAATAGAAAGCAAGATAATCATAGCAAAAGCAAGGGCCAAAGTAGTGAAGGCAAGGCTAGAGGTCTAGCAACATGCTTTTCTCAATACAGTACTTCATGTAACTCAGGCCGAGGATGACAACTTGTGGAAGGGCTAAAGAGGAAGTTGGAGGTCTCAAGGAGAGCCATAAAATATGGGCTCCAAGAGCACACCCCAAAGACAAGAACTAACCCAAGATTAGCGCAACGAAGGTAACTTTTGTTGCAAGTAGGGCTCTCTATAGAGGAGTTAGAGCAACTTGGAATCGAAAAACAATAGCACCGAGAGTAGCCAACCACAACAGCCTACCGACTGACACAAAGACATAACCTAGTGAATAGAGCCCTCCACCTCTAACTATGGAAGTAGAAGGCCAAGAAGAAGAATATCCTACCAGCGAAGAAAGAATCATTGAGGCAAAAAGGAAATGTAGAGAGTTGGTTGACTTCACGAGGAGAAAGTTTAATGTCAGACCAAAAGACATGCCTGATGTCTAGATGCTACAAATCGAGGAAAACATGCGTATCAATTGGGCACTGGAATTAAACCGTTGGGAGCAATGGGAGAATGGGTGCACACCATTTGAATTTAAATTCTTCTACCCTTTTGCCTTGAATTGAGTGCTACCCTCTCCAGTGGTTGAAGGAGCCATACAGGTTGCAATGAGGCTAGGAAAGTGGTGGTTGGGTGAGAGGGCAAGAAAGCCCACGTTATGGAGAAGAGAGCTTATGAGGTACTAGTCATGAAAGAGCCAGGAAAGGTCAAAGGCTATGAAGCCCAACCTAAATGGCGCCAAAGAATCTCGAACACTAATTTTGAGGCATGGATGGGTTTTTACAACATGCTACTATATGAAAGGGATGACCCCACCTATGTGGCTTAACCCCAGGTGCCACGATTTGAATTTTGACTAGGGGAAGCATGGCATGTACAGCTTTCCTTTTATCTACAACATTAATGCCACCACTCCTGAAGACCTTTGGAGCACAAGACCTCCGACCTTCCATTACCCACTTCTTGGATGAGTTCACGGCATGCCTCGACTCTGCTTTTCTTACCACATGTAATTACATCTGACTCTTGCAAATTCTACTAAAACAAAAACAAGTAGCCCAAGAAGAGCGCTTTCCGCCTCTCTATTTTGATATCCCATCCTCTCTATAAAAAACCCAAATAACTCTGCATCACATTCTCTATATATCTCTCTCCCCTCTTTTGCCTACCACCTCAATCCCCAACATTCCATAAATCTCTTCAATTGTCGACTTGCCCCTTTTGTAAGGTATGAAGAGAGCCAGCCCGGGGCGGGGGGGACGGGTGTTCAATAGATCTTTCTTTACCAGATATGCGGGCACTAGCTTCTTCGGCGATAAAATAATCCTAGCCCACACACGCTCTCTCTCTCATCCCCTCTATAAAAAGCATTATAACTAATATATTAAATATATTGATTAATTAATATATTAGTATACTAATCATAAATAATTTATTTATAGTAATTAATATTATATTAATATCAATTAATTAATTAATTAATATACTAATTAATATTAAATAATTGATTGGCTTATTAATATTAACATATAGATAGTTTATTAATTAAGATACTAATTAATATTAACACATTAATTAATATTGATAAAAATGACAAAAGAGCTTCTTATATGATATTTTAATTGTATGAAAATGTGAGAGAGAGAGAGAGAGAGAGAGAGAGAGAGAGAGAGAGAGAGAGAGAGAGAGAGAGAGAGAGAGAGAGAGAGAGAGAGAGAGAGAGAGAGAGAGAGAGAGAGAGAGAGAGAGAGAGAGAGAGAGAGAGTGTGTGTGTGTGTGTGTGTGTGTGTGTGTGTGTGTGTGTGTGTGTTGGGAGGCACCCCCTTCCAAGGGTAAAATTTTTTTTCCCCTCCCAATACTAACTAACATTAGTATTATTTACTAATATTAATGAACTAATGAATACTAATATTAGTATTAGTATTATTACTAATGTTAATGAATAATGGCATTGACCATAAAAGATACTAACATTAATTAATATGCTAATTGATTAATAACAATTACTATTAATTAAAAAATGATAAAAATGGAAAATTTTTACAAAAAAGCTTCTTGTATGATATTTTAATTGTATGAATGAGAGACACGGAGAGAGAGAGTATATATGTGTGTGTGTGTGTGTGGGGGGGGGGGGGAGGCATCCCCTTCCAGGGATTAAAAATTTTATTCCCCTCCCAATATTAACTAACATTAGCATTATTTATTAATATTAATTAAATAATTAATACTAACATTAATATTTATTAGTCCTAACTAACTAATCAATATTGACATTAGTATCAGTATTAATATTAATATTGATTAATGAACACTAATTAATATATTAATTAATTAATATTAATTTAGTAATATATTAATTTATACTAACATTATACTAATACTAACTAACTAATATTAAATTAATATTATTAACAGTCTAACTAATTAAAACTAATAAATCAATTAATATATTAGCATGTTAATACTAATAAGTCATTAATATTCAAACTAACTAATAGTAATATATGAATATATTAATTAAGTAATACTAATTATTTATTAATTAAGTACTAATAATAACTATTCTCTAACTAATTAATTAATTAATTAAAACTAATATCAATCCCTAACTAACAAATTGTACTCACTAATTAATAACTAATCCCCAACTACTAACAAATTAATTAATTAAACTTAATTAGCTAGTATAAACAAATTGATAAATAGTAACTAATTAAGTAATTAGTACTAACTAAGTTAGTACTAATTAATGCTAAATACAAGTTTAGTTAGTTGTTTGGAGAGAGAGAGAGATGTAAAGAGATAGGTAGAGAGAGAGCAATACATGTATTTTTTTCTGTCGAGAAAGGATTGTGGGTAAACCCTTCTCTGACGAAGAATGATTCCATAAGTCCCCTCTCCCAAACAAACGAGGTTACATGGAATTATTTTTTGCCAAGAAGGGGCTACCAGAGCTAGCAGTCCCTTCTTAACAAAAAAGAATTCCACAAGTCCTTCGAGAGTAGAAGGATAGGACTTGTGGAATATTTCTTCATTGAGAAGAGGTTGTTCGTAACTGCTCCCGGGTGGAAAATAAATCCATAGACACCCTCTTTTATCTCGAAGGGGACTTATGGAATTATTCTTTGCTAAAGAAAGGGCTACCTTCCCAGCAAAAAAAAAAAAACACATATCATTATCGCTCTACCTCTCTCTCCCCTGAGAGAGAAAGGATTGCTTATCGGAACATTTTTTCACCAAGAGGGGGTCGTTAGCAACCCCTTCTCGAGTGAAAAATGGGGACTTGTGAATTTATTTTTCACCCAAGAAGGGACTGCTAACGACCCACAAATCACATGCTCTCTCTCCCTCTCTCTCATCCCTCTTTCATGCACACACTCTCTCCCATTTTCTCTCTCCTTTGTGTATAAAAGGACCCCTCCCCTCCCCTTCCAATTCCAGTTTTTTATTTCTATCCTTGACCCTCGATATGGCTCTCTCTCTCTCTCTCTCTCTCTCTCTCTCTTTAAGAGAGTCTTTATTTGGCTTTGTTCCTACCTGGCCATTGTGTTTACTTAAATCACAATTGGTATTTGATGGTAGGAAATCTAAGAAGCAATATATTTGCAAGAAGTAAATATAAACCCCTCCATCATGGTGAGATTAGATTTCAAAAGACAAGATCATGTCATCCTTTTCGAGGTGATCAAAGGATAGGAGAAGGCATGGTATATCAACATAAATTTCCCTCATTGAGCTTGCTCCTTGGACGAGTGGGAGTTCTCATCACCATCGTGCTTTAGAGAGGTGTGAAGGCCTAAGATTGACTTCGAGAAAAATGCAATGGTGCAATGGCCAATCAATTGACAGTAAGTAGCCCCTCTCTTGATTTTTGTTATGGTCGCTTTACCTCCCCCTCACATTATTTTGGATTGTTGTTTGCAAAAAAGAAAGCAATGACCTGACAAATCTCCAGAAGGCTTTGACTTGTTGCCTCCCCAACCGAGTAGGACAGGCTATGATCACCAGCAACATGCAATTGCACCCATTCCACCTCTAGCAATAAAATTTGATTAATATTTGATGTGCACAATGAATATGTACATTTATAATTAGTTGATTGTATTAATTTTCATGCTCAATGAAATGAGGACGAGAGAGAATAGGAGAAAGAGAGAGGAACTTGCAAATGTAGCAAATTGTGTATGTGGTTTTGCTCAATTGTAGTACTATAAGATATGTAAATAAAGCACGTACAAAGAATCGTGGGAGGGGTGGAATGTAGATATATGTGCACATGTGAAAGTATATGTGCACACTTCATTGGGTAGCAATGAGGTAACATTGTTGTCCTAATATTAACTATTTGAATGATTTGAAAAACAACATATATCACATGCTTTTGTAGTAAATGTAACAACCTATTTGATATCATATCCTCTTACAGTAAGTTCACGCAATAGTGCACAATTGAATGTAGCAAAAACATGTGCATTGTAGTTTCACTTATGTGTGCACAATTGAATTACTACACACAATAAGAGGGAGAAAGCAAGAAGTTACTAATTGAGAGAGAGAGAGAGAGAGAGAGAGAGAGAGAGAGGTACTTAACATGGGGGGAGAAACATGGGTGGGGGTGGTGGTGGTGGGAAGCAGCGGAGGTGGTTGTAGTGAAAGTGGTAGTAGCAAATGGTAGTGGGAGATAGTAGTGAAGGAGGAGAAGGTGGAGGTCGTGGAGGTGACGATGGTGGTGGTAGTGAAAGAGCAATAGTTGTGCTTGATATATGCCCAAGAGAAGAGGAGGAATAAGTGGACTATGTGGAATAAGAATTAGAGGTTGCCCAAAAAAGCTTGCTTCTTACACACTCAAATTAAGGGTCATAATTGTGCAGATATGAGTTCAAGTCTTGCTTGATGCATCACTTGTTGGTTGGACACATTCATATGATGCATTTGATAAATCCCAACCCTTGCCCTCCATCCTTCCTAGTGCGATAAAGCTCCATATTACTCACTTGCCTTATGAGTTTGATTGAATGTATCACTCAAGTGGTATATATTTGAGTCTTGTTGGATACATAATTGGAAATCTATTTTAAAGTCATGTTGGATGCATCACTTGGTTGGATATCTATGTTTATATGATACATTTGGCAAGTTTAGGCTCTTGCCCACTCAAACATTAAGTGAGCCCTTTTTCTTCTAGTGTGATAAATCTGTAAGTAACTCATTTCCCTTTTAGTTGGATACTTATGTTTGCATGTCGCATTAGTAAGTTTGGGTTCTTGCCCACTTGAACACTTTGTTGACCCAGTGTGTTAAAGCTTCATACTACTTATTTTGTCTTGCCAGCTTTTATCGTCTTTCCACATAAAAACAATGGCTCTTGCTCATTGGAGGGAGTGCCTCCTTGTTGGCCTTCAAGTATGATTTCCATTTTATGATGCAAGAAATATAATAAGTTGTTCCTACATATATGGAGATAGGTTTACATCTTAGCATTCATGATGCCAAATACTATGCATATATTTATCTATCAAGCTATGAGAAGCCTTATCAAGACTCTAGAGCCATGACATGTGCATGTATATTTTAATTGTTTTTGTTATGGTGGTCTTGTTAGTCAATATGAGGATGGGTGAATGAACTCGACGTACCTATCAACATGGGCACTTATTAGTTGGTGGATAGTGGGTAAATATGTGTTTCCATCTCCTCTTTGATGTAAGATTTGGCAAGGTCCATTGAAAGTTAACATATCAACTGGTTCGAATATTGTAAACTCCCATAAGTATCATGCTTGTGCATATAAGGGCTATAAGGGTTGTGTCACACCTAGCTTAGACTAGAGTTTGTGAGAGTTTTACAAGTGACCTAAACATGGTATGACATGTTTTTTATCCTCCTTACTTACTAAAAATATGGCTATCTTAACTTTGTGACATCACTTATAGCCCTCATACTGGAGTCACCCTAGTAAAGTGTGGTATCCACTTTTCCAACATGATATAGGGATATTCTTGGAATCATGGTGTGCTAAGCCGTCCCTAAAACCTATGGGGAAATTTTGTGTGAATCCTCTTTACCATGGAGCAACTATGGGAGTATTGACAATGTCTTTTGCACCTCCTTGCAAAAAATCGTGAGCAGAATTTAAAGGCTTTTCACAATACAACTACAATAACGTATGCGCTGCATCCTCATGACCAACCGTGGTGATTCAACAGTTCAACAGTTCACTTGAACCATTGTTCCTCATGTGCAACGACTATCAATCTGCAGCCTCACAGATGAGCAGATTTATGCATAGCCCTGTGTCCCTCAGGATTCTCATGCAGCTCCTTACGTACACATTCAGAGGCCTTAACAGGTGCTAGCCTGTGTGCGAGTGTTATATAAGGGGAAAAGCCAATGACAAGAAGTATCGCAGGTCTTGCGGGAGAGCATTCATTTGCTCCAACTTGCAGGGCTGCCATCGATGGCTTGCGATGCGCTGATATGCTTGGTTTGATGTACTTGCAATCTGACAGCGCCTTCTTCCAGCTCCATCGCTTTCCTCCTGCGACAGGAAACTACACAGATGGCAGCATGGAGCATGAGAGCTAGAGCAGCCTTGCGCAGAGTTGCGAACCTCAGGAACAATGGGTCAACCTTTCCCTCGGCTTATGCGAAGATGCGAGAGGAAATTCTTGAATGTGAGTTGCCAAAGCATTCTCTTTGAGAATTGAAGTTTGCTAGAAGGCAGTATATTTGTACTTTTCCTCTTTTAATGGGAAAAGTAATGGAGCTTCTTTATTGTGCTTATCACATGTGATAAGATTGTATATGTTGGTTATATGCTTGCTGTGCATTGCTGAGAAGACAGTACATCTTCATGTGTTGCCTGCCTACAGAAAGCTTGCCTTCCATATGCCAATGGACAATGCAACGTAGTTTCAAACTTCATTCTTGCTCGTTTAGAGGGTTCTTGGCCAACCCTGCAAGTAGAGTAGGTAGAGTGTGAATGGACGGTACAATGCTCAGGGATCTGGTGGCTTATGCAACACTGTATTCACTCCCTTACGGATCCATTTGGGTTTAAATCTCTGAATTATCTCACTTTCAGTCTAAAAGTTGAGTTGAAATCTTGTTTAAAACTTGCACAAGGACCACAATTTTTTGTTGAAGGGAAATAAACCTCTCTCACCCTTTTCTGCCTTCACTCTATACTTGTCTGGAATGCTGTGAAGTGTTCTAAATTAAGTCGTGCATTTCAATAGATACCTAATATGCTATACCTTTTTGCTGTGGTCACATGCGCAGAGAAACTTGGTATTGTATCTTGCTGTGTATCAAATTTGAGTTTAAAGTAAATAGTCTACTTTCTGGTGATGTGATGTTGAATCAATGGAAACGGCTGAGTTATCAAAGATAGTAGTTGTGTATGATCTACCAGTTATTCTCAATTTCTTGTTACCTTTATCTGATGCTTTTGTATCAATGCTGGATTTCCAGAAAAAAACTGGTCGAGCAGCTTGTAATATCTCTAGATTTTCAGTCACAGTGGATCAGGCTGGAGTTGGTTCTGAGCATACAAGGTCAAAATTTACAGAAGTGGTGTCTGGAGGATCAAATGAAAAGCATGAGAGGTGTTTCTATACCGATAATCTCAGTGAGCTAACTTAGTAATTTACTTATGGAAGAGAGGCCTGTAGATGTGAAGTTGTAATGACTTTGTTTTTCAAGGCACTTCTATTTTGGGCACCCTTGAATTGTTATAGTAGATATCAAAACTATATAGTAGAATCTTCTAGAGAGCTGGTCGTTCTATGAGTAGGAGTTAGCCCTTAAAAGGTAGTTTGCTGTGGTACATGAAAAATTAACAAATTCTTTATTTATGTATAGTTTAAACTGCCAAATTTGTACTAATTTTGGAAAGCGTAGAATTACAGAAAAACTATAGTGCTGTCCTAGAAAATAACTGTCAAAGTCCTCATAATTTGTGGCACTTCAATAGCTTTTGTACCTCTTTGAGCTCCTTCTATGGCAGCTTCTACTCAGTTGGCTGGATTGTCTCTTCCTTTTCGACAACACTTCATTAGTCAATCTTTGGCTAATGACAGCTTTATGATTTTGTGTGCGGACAAGGACAATATTCGCAAGGCATTAGATGTTTGGACACTCTTTGGTCATGCTTCTGGTCTTCGTATCAATGCTTTCAAATCAGCCATTCTCAATTGCACGGATTCCGATTTACAGTCATTGGGCTGGCAGGGTCAGGTTGTTCCTCGTGGTTCCATTGTCAGGCATCTTGGGTACCCTTTGGGTGTTGATGTTCGGCCGAAGCAACTACTAGAGTGGATTTCACAGAAATTGGTAGCTAAGTTTCTGTATTGGAAGTCGCAAGCTTGGCCCTTCCATGTTCGCCTCAAAGTGGCCCAGACAATTATGCTACCAATGCTCACACATTTCTTGCCATTGCTGCCTTGGACTAATACTACTTTGAATGCTCTTACTCGGCCCGTTCTTTTCATGTTATGGAAGAAGGATTCATTACAGGCAGGCATTTCATGGATTTCTTGGTCGTATACATGTACTTCCAAATGCATGGGTGGTGGGGCTATTTTGGATGTCGAAACTCATATGCTGACCCTTCGTTGGTCTCTTTTTCGTGCCATGTACATGGATCATCACCCGTGGGCCGTTATAGCCCGTTATTTTCTTAAGGACCGCGGGCTTCTGCACGGTAATACAGAAATTCGGAGCTCCTGGTGGCATGTTCTTTATGCAGACTCTCGGTTTTCTAGTCCTTCCTTATCCCTGCTTGTTCATTTGGTCGGCTCGTGGAAATTGGTTTTCCAGAAGGCGCGTTGGCATCCAGCGGAGGACCACTTACATACTAACTCTTTTCAACTGGAACTGTTGGCAGCGTCGAGATTACTTTCGTGGGAAGGCAAACATGAGCTCAGGCCAAAATTTAACCGCATGGCCCGTATGGGCTTGACTTCAGTTGCAGATGCCACCCTTGCCAGTCGTAATGTCTTGATATCGTTTCGTACGGCCCGGAGGTGTTTTAGAATCTGTCGTGGATATTGTGTTTTATGGGAACAGCTTTTGTTAGTGCTCCAAAGCAGGCAACCCTTTCTTGCCCTTGCTTTGGATTGCCCTTGTCAGGATTGGGACCTTGCAGGTCGGTTGAATTTGGAAAAGGCCTCAGCTAACCAGGTGTACCTTCTTCTGATTAAAGATCATCAATGGCTGGTTACTAAAGCTAATATTGTATGGGGATTGTGGAAATCTCAGTCATGGTGGAAGGCAACTGTGATGGAGGGCTGGTTGAACAAGACACCTTTCAAATGCAAGGTCTTTCTTTGGAGGGTGATGATTGGTGGTCTTCCTCTTGCCTCGGCTCTTTTCAAGCGTCAAATCTCTAACGGCAATTGTTTCTTCTGCACCACTATTGTGGAATCGGCCCGTCATCGATTTATTTCTTGCCCTCTCGCTAAGAATATTGGGTCGCTCTTGTCAGTGGTTTGGCGAGCTGTGGTTGGTTTCTCGCTAAGCCCTTTCGATTGGGTTTTTGTACGGCCAAAATATCCCACACCGGCACAGTTGCATATGAAGATCTTGTTCCACTTTCTTAGATACTGGGGATGCTGGCACAATTGGACCACTCGGAATGCCTTTCTTTTTGATTCGGCCTCTAATGTTCCAGGACACATTGCGAGGCTTAAAAGTCTCTTGCATTGGCAGATAGATCTCATTCGGCACTTTGACTTGCTCCGGACTTACTTCCCTGGCATATGGCAATTTCCTCTGCGTCTTTGCCATGACTTGTGTAACTCTTTTGTGGTTTCGTACTGAGATTTTACACATGATGGCTTACAGCCATCGTGTATCTTGTAATCATGTAAACTTGTACCATTTTCTATTCTTTCTCAAACCAACCTCACCCTCTTTGCCTTGAGACATTGAGCTATTCATGCCACATATACTTCACTCATTTCTAATCTAGCTCAAACCTTTACGTTACCTCGCATTTTTCTCCACTTTTATTGATCCTTATCCACAAACCTTATCTCTAATCTTATCTTTACTTACATAGACTACCTTATTACTTTGTGCCAACACGCATATGCTTCGCATAGTTTCCTAGCTACTTGTCCTTGCCATATGTTTACTCTCATCTTTTTCGTTAAAGACTCTCAACAATCTCGTTTTCAATCTCGTGGACAGTTTGATACTAAGTCCCATTGCCATAAGTCCTCCCTAACTTGTCATTATTGTGGGAAAGCAGGGCATATTCGGCCACAATGCCATTACATGTTGGCATGTTGTAGTAATAAGTTTGATAATCTTTTTGGTATGTTCGCTTCTCTTGTTTGGATATGGATATGTCTTTCAAGTTTTGTGCCCTTATGCTTTGGGGTCAACTTATGTGGTCTAAAATATGGAAAATGTTACATTGATAGATCCTTTATATTTGTTATGCTTGAAAAGAAACAACACAAAATTGGAGGAAAAGGTTTTAGTACCAGATACATTAATAAGGCACTAAGTTGGGAATTAACCAAAAAGCTCAGATGACTAAGACTTTGCAAAAGTATGGTCACAATGATTAGAAGCCCACATAATGAGTCATTTCAGAATGTAAAAGTAGATGCTCATGATAAAAAAAACAAACTGTAGACCAGTGAATTTTTACAATGAAGCTCTCCTGAATCCAAATGTAGCAACCCTTAACTTTTAGGAGGTTACTATTTTTGAAAGTTACTTTGATGGAAATTCTACTCACGTCAAAAGCTTTGAAATTTTGCAAAGAACAAGTTTGTCCTTAGCAACTCTATCAAATTCTCAACTAGTAGTGTTGATATTGTACCTTCAATGATACAAGTTTTTTTCTAGATGCCACATGTGAATCTTTTAGAGAAAGGAACTTCCAAACCTTCTACTAAAAAACTACATCATTTTTAGCAGACGCTTGTGTTAACCCTCAAACAAATAAGGTGGAAAATTTGAAAAATTTAAAGAAGAAGACAAGGCTAAGGCAAAAGTGAAATGGAAGACGAAGGCGCACCAAAGAAGAATCCGGAAACACAAGAAGTACAAAATAGTCTCAAATCAAGGAGAAAGATGCACAAGAAAAAACACAAGTCAATACTTTTGTAAAAGAGCGCAAGACGCATTAGGATTTATTTTAAGAGCGCTGGGCTCTCACCCATGCAAATTGTAAAGGTAGATGGGTGGTGGAAAGGAAGCTAGGAAGATAGGAGAATAATGGAAAAAACGGTTGAGGCCACGACCGGCCATGCAAAAAAGGGGATAAGGAGATGAACGCCCAAAAGGGATTTAGGGTTTTGTATATAAAGTTGAAAAGTGAATGAGAAGCTCATTCTTGTGTGTGGCCAAAAGTAGCTCTCTTCTTCTTGTTCTTGTTCTTGTTCTTGCTTGCTTGAGCTTGTGCTTGAGGAGAGGAAGTGTGAGAGTGTGAGGGAGTGAGCGTGTGAGGATGAGAGACTGTGGTGGAGAAGCTCTTCATCTTCTCTCTTTTTCTCTTTTTTTCTCTTCTCGTCTTGCTCGTGGCAATGGAGCTTGGAGCGTGGAGCTTGAGGATGGAGCTCGCTTGAAACTTGCACTTGGATCGTGGAGCTACCGGAGTGCTTGGGAGAGGAGGCAACTCGATCAGGCATGGAGGTAAGCTCACTACACTCGTAGAGATGGATAGCGCGTCGGCTATGTGAGAGGTAGCCATTAGTGCTCGGCTTGGAATGCTTGAACAATAAGCGGTCCGTGGGTCTTGGCGGTTGAGCTTGTGCTCGCCTCTACATTTTGGTTCCATTGCGAGGATCAACAGATTCAAGCCTTGAGTGCTTGCGCGCTCCAAATTAAGCATTGAAGTAGGGTTTTCCCCGAACCGGTGCTTGAGGTAGATAGGTAGGAAGCAAGGAAGTTTGAAGAGGTATTTGATCTTCTTAGCAAGTAAATTTTTGGTTTTTTGGATTTGGAAAATCACGTTGGAGTAGTGTAGGTATTTGCTTTGTGATTTGGATGCATTAGGATAGGAAAAAACAAAGAAAAAAGAAGGAAAACAAGCATCAGGGTTTTTGCTGTCATAACATGACAAGAGGGTTTGATTTGTTTGCCGATTTGTATTTTGGAGTTTATTTGCTATTTCAGGTATATACAACTCTTCCCCTCCACCCATATCTTTGATCTGGAGGTGTGTATGATAGGCCGTGACCTAAATCGTGTGATTCAAGCGATTTATTGTTGCGTCGGCCAAAATTGTGCCGTGTTCGGTCCATTCGAGTGACGGCGATTCTGGGCTGAGTCCCATAATTGGCCCTCGGCCCACCCTGTATTTGGCCACTCGAACAAACCTATTCGGACAAACCACCTGGCCATTCAGCTTGTCCGAATTGACCATTCGGACTCTTAGGACTCAGCTCGATCAAATCAACCATTCGGCCCATCTTACTCAGACATGCGAAAACTCGGCCCTCGGCACCAACCCCACTCGGACAAGCTGACATTCGGCCTGACCGAATTCACCATTCGGACCAACTTTGTATTTGGCTCACCTGACTCGGTCCTCGGCCGTTCCATTCTAACGAACCACTCGACCCTTGGTCCGATCGATTAGGCCCACTACCGTTCGGCCATTCGGCCCTCGGACAACCATATTCGGACTGGCCGAATTTGACATTCAGACCAGTTGCATTCGGCCCTCGGCCACTCAAACAGGCCGAATCAGATATTCAACCCCTGCAATTCGGATTTGCTGGGCCAAATTTTGATTTTTTCAAAATTTTAACTTGTAGACCTTGAAACTGACCGAGAGACCATATAGAGCCAAAATCACATCATAGATATATCACTTGACTGAAATTTAGAGCAAGTAGTTCAAAACTTGGCTACAAACGGTCCTTCAAATTGCGCATGGTATTTACTGTAACGGCCCTGTGGGCTGGGGGGGAATGTCCCCCCTGGACCCCCGCAGAGGGGCTCTACTCCCTCCGCACCTCCCCCAAGTAGACTGGAGAGAAAACATGCGCTGCAACAGGTTCTCCAAATTAGATCCTAGGGTAGTAATGGCTCTGCACACGCATAGACTCTCACTTGCAAACAGCAATCGAAAGCCCATACTCGAACAAGGACAAACAGAGACTCTAGAACCTCAATGGGCCAATTTAGCCAACAAGGGCAAAAAGGCCACACCACAAAAACATGTATAGGTTGCATTCAGACTGCATTTAGTCAAAGCGGAATGCAACAACATCAAGCTACGACTGCGAGGATGACCAGACATGATAGTCCTGATGATAGACGCACCTTGAATGACACTGCACGGACAACCCAAGACATCAGCAGAGAATCCATATCTAGTTGTGCGGTTGGGGACTCAAGTCTCAAAGGCATGTATTAGAAGGCTTGAATTTATAAGCAAAGATTCGAAAGATGAAGACATAGTACCGCTTGCTTATCTTAGGGTCAAACTCACTACAAAAAGAGAGCATAGTGTCGATGCTCTCATCGATGGAGCAGATTTTAATATCTTGACCTATGAAGTATGGACCCTACTAGGCCAACCAGAGTTCACGCCAACTAATGCAACTCTTAGTCCTTACGGGGGACACGCACAAGCACTTATAGAGAAGTGCAAAATCCTTGTAACTATTGAAACGGAAAGCTTACCTATCCTATTTCATGTTCCTCCAAATAGTGCTAATTGTGGAAAGAAAACTCTTCTAGGAAGACCCTTCAAAAGGGTGACGAAGTGTGAGGCTGATTATGTAGCACAGAGGATATACTTGATACTACCGGGTGTGGGGATAATCACAACCTTTAGTAAGGGTGACCTCATCAAACCTCAAGGGAAAGATGAGGAACATTTTGACATACTGGGCAAGCCTAGTAATGAGAGCAAAGACTTGTTGAAAGAGTTGATACAAGCGCATATTGAATAGAGAGAACCAGTGAGTGAGGCCATGCTTGAAACAAGAAGGTCAGGAGACAATGCCAAGGATAGACTTTGGACTTACAAATATCGTAGAAGACCACAAAAAAAGCCCAAGCCTTATAGACGAAGGTATTGATGGTAGAGAGCTAGTACAATGCCGCGATGGATATCCAAAGCGTTGCTACTTGATCAAGGGTATTACGTAGGTAACCGATGGATTTGGGTGCCAAAGCCCCCTACTAAACCATCTCTATTAGCTGAAGGCCAGATCATATCAAAGACAAAGAAGCGTAGGAGGAAATCTAAAGGAAAATTCAAGTCTCAAGTCAACAACATCAGAGTGACTGAGTTCCTCACGATTGAAATCAAGAAGCAAGCTAAACATGACTATCTGAAAGGTAGATCCTCAGCCTAGCATGCCTAACAAGTGGATATCAGATGTAACCGTCGAGTGTGCACAAAAGCCACTAGTGCCCAAGGAGCCTTTGACTTCCCAAATGGATAATGAGCACCACAGGCACAATGCTGCTCATGATAAGGCTGATTGCTCAATAAAGCAAATGGTAGAATCGTCTAATAGCCACAAGCAAATCTTGCAGCCAGTGCCAAGTCCACCTGGGAGTCCCTAATCTCCTACACTCTCTTTTCCTAAACGGATACAAGAAGCACAACAGCAGTCGTCAAGTGCAGCTACTGAATCCCAATCTCTATCTTCATCTGAGCTTCCAAATGTCCAAGGTATGGGACATGAGAGCACCCCAATTCTCAACCTAGGAATATGCTTGTGCAATCCACCGTGGCTAACTCAATTGATGCTCGATCTGCACGAGTGAATGCGCAAAGGGCAACAAAAGACAAGACTACTTCTGATCTGCTTAAGGACTTGACACCGCAGTTTACCAATAGTGACCAGTCCATTGAACTAGCCGCTACTACTTCCAATCAAGAATCACAACAGTCATAGCCTTTGGCCGTGACGACCCTCCTTGCGAAACATATCCTTAGCAATTCACCTGTGAAAAAGGTGTCACAACCAACATCCTTGACACCTCCAACACTTCTAAAGCATCTAAAGCCTAGGCTTAAGGAGAAATCTCTCGAAGATTTGGCCAAGGAGATGGCGCATCTAACCAATGAACTAGAGATGAAGTGCCTAATGAAGCTTTATCATAAGCTGATAGACATCACTTGTGCATACGTCCACGTGGACATTGGAAGGCCAACATCTGAGCACACAAAGCTCATAGCCGAACCCGTGACTCGAGATGAGCAACAACATGTTTGCTCTCGCTATGTAGCTGTCGCTGAAGAAGTCATAAAGGACATCCCAAAGGCCATAGCTAGAAAATTGCACTTGATACCCTCACTCTACACTGCTCAATGTGAGACAAATAAGGAAAAGCTCGAAGCAATGAAACGAAAGGGGGTGCAAAAATGGTACTCCAAGCAGCGTTCAGCAGCTAAGATCGGCCACCAACTAATGACACTCGTTGAGCAAAGGAAAGCCCTTTGGACATCAAGACATGATCCTACGTACGTTGCCCTGACCTCATTAAGAGTGTTGGCAATTGTCCATGAGGTCTAGCTTTCTGCCACTGTCCAAAAACATCCCTTGCATGATAAAGTGCTTCTAGAAGATCTACACGTGGCTAGCAGGCTAGGAGTAGGGAGCTTGGTTCTTGATGCTAGCACATATGTCTTCTGCCTCATTCAAGACCTTGCAATCCTAGATCTCTATGCTTCTACAACCTTGACTTCTTCACGTGGTTTTGTCCAAGCCTACATGCCAAGAACCCTAAACTGTAACCGGCCTGTTCACTGGGAAGGGCGGTAGTGTACAACCAAAATATATAAATGCTTTCACCCAATTAACAGTCGCCCACTTTACCTGAACTTAAAGACACAGAATCAAGAAGAAATACAGGAAGCTAGAATGCTCCTGTTGCAACACAGACACATTGTTGGCCCCTAAGTTAGGCGCCCCTTGCGGTTTTTCTTTATTTTTAGAAAGAGAAAAATTACAATGTGTTGGGGGTAAAGGCGCCTCCGCCGTGCCGCCCCGTGTATTACTACACTGACAGTACCCGCCACTGCACACTGCAGGTGGCGGGCGCCCGTCACGTCACTTTATTCTTTATTCTTTTAGTGACAATTTGAATAAAGGAAGGCCCGGTCACACATTGTGACTGTTGGAGTTTCCATTTCTTGTCTCTTTCTTTCTTGCTCTTGCTCTCCCGCCATAGCTCGCATGCAAGCTTCGATCCTTCTCACCTTTCAACTGGTATCAGAGCTTGGCATTCTCTTGCTCGAGCTCGACTCGGTGCTTCCCGACCTTCGCATCAACTCGCTTCACGCATTGGGTCTCCATCCCGGCAGCCATAGCCGACCTCTCGAGCTCCCGACTCTCCCCGGCTTCCCGAGCTCCATCCCGGCCTTCTTGAGCTTCATCAGGGCCTTGCCCTTGAGGTATTGCTTCAGCATTTGCAGGCATTTGAGTGTATTCTCAGTTTGAAACAGGGCAGGAACAAAGGGCAGCCACTCTTCTTGAGTTCCATAGCTCATATCTTCCCTCCCCTTTGCATTGGGCCTTCATGGCTTGGTATGTGCCTACCTTGGGCCATCATTGAGCCCCCCCACACTCAACATTCAGCCACGTGATTGGCAACAGCACTCCAGGCCTCAACACGCTGAATATGGCACCCATTTTCAGACTTTGACCTGCACGTTTTACAGCTGAATGCTTTGTTGCTCATGGAGCACTCATCATTGGCCTATTTGGAGGGCATTTGAGCCATTTTTGGATGTTATTTTGATGCTTTGGCTTGACATTGAGGTTGGGAGCTGATCATTCTGAGTTTTGAAACTGTCATTCACTGCATAACAGTGTTGGAAACAAGGCAGCACCCCTGACACTGACATTTGTTGCTTATGCCTCATTCCATTGGAGCTATTTGATGCCCGTATGCGGTCTACTTCCTATCGGGATGTATTGGGGATGTATGCATTTGGTTTGACCATGATTTTGGCTTGAATTCGGGGCTGAAATCTACTGTTTAGAACAGTAAATATATGCTGGAATAACAGTGGGCTGAAGGTACTTTACATGCTTTGGCACTTACCTACCAATACCGGATGTATGCTTTGAGCTTTGGCATGATGTCTCTGACATTTGGGGACGACTTGGAGCATATGTATGAGATTATGGGATGCTTTTGAGCTTCACATTAGCTCCGTCTTCACTGGCATTTGGACCGACTTGGCATGCTCGTGGACCGCCTATGCCTCATGTCTCTGCTTGACAGTTAGGCTTTTGCATTACATGCTTTGGTTCGTGACATATGCTATTTGGTTCGTGTATGCCATACCGACATTTGGAGCTTGGATTTGGATGTATTTGAGCATTCTCAGCTTACTTGATCACTGATCTTGGTTGCTATTTGGATGTCATTGAGTTGACCGAGAGCTTATTTGGGCTTATATATTGCTTCATGGTTAATACGACCGGTGCTTCATGTATGTCATGCTCTCTTGGATGCACTTGATGCATTGACAGGGTCACTTATCACTGGTGCTTTCTCTTGGGTTGTTTGAGCTTCTGAGCTCGCTTTGTACGCCTTTTGTGCCAGTGGGAGCATTTTACATGCTTGCTTGACCTTTGACAGTTGCATGCTATTGGAGCACTTACATGTATTTGGAGCAGTTTATGTCTTGAGTAGCTACATACGCATTGAGACTTTGGGATCATACTCCGATCTTTATGGATATGCATTGATGTACTCTTGGTTCACAGGATGCTTATGAGCTGAGTCTCATATTTGGATCTCTCTTTGAGCAGACACCTATTTGTGTCAGGTTTTGGCAATTACAGGAACACTTTGCCTAGAGTGTCTGGGGGTGTGCTTTTCACTGGCAGATGTTATTTTGACATGCTTCGGTGTTGAGCTCATGTTCTTTTCACTGTCATTGGCCTTGCTTATGTCCGTTTCATGCCGGCTTTGGACCTAGCATTGTTTGCTTGACATTGGATCCTATTTTGGGACAGTTTGCTCTCTAGACTGCATACCTGCAATTTATTACAGCAAGCAGTTATTGGTGGACTGAGGTGTACTTTTCATGCTGAAATATCCTGATTTGGTGTACCGCACCTAGTACTAAGTGGGCAGCAACTTTTGGCACACTTTGCTCGCCCTTTGGACCCCGTTTTGGTCATTTTTGGGCAGTTTCTGCAGTAAAACAGCAAGCAGTTTTGGACTGTTTGGGCATTTCCAGCCTGCATAATGGCGTCATCTTCGCATGATAGTGC
This sequence comes from Lygodium microphyllum, assembly GCF_053477565.2. Lineage (NCBI taxonomy): Eukaryota > Viridiplantae > Streptophyta > Polypodiopsida > Schizaeales > Lygodiaceae > Lygodium > Lygodium microphyllum. Next base: position 122,431,572 of record NC_141147.1, read on the forward strand.
CATCTTTAACATTACAAAGTTGGATGGTACCAACTACTCTTACTGGAAGAGTCAAATATAGCAGGTTTTGGTGCAGAAATCTCAGATTAAGCCACTTCGGTTGAGTGGGGAGCAGCCTGAAACTATGGACAATGACGACTGGCTTGAACTTGATGAGCTATGTAAGTCCACGATTGTATTGTCTCTCACTGAACAGGTACATTATAATGTATTTGAGGAAGCACAGAGTGCATGGGATCTATGGAATAAGATCAAGAATCTTTATGATAAGAAAAGTCCGGCGAGTCAAATGTATTGGTTGAAGCAACTAATGGATCTGCGCATGAAGGATAATGCGACTATGTCTGCTCACTTGAGCCAGTTCCATGCTATACTGAAGAACCTGACTTCGCAGGATATCACCTTTGGAGAGGAAGTAACTCCTCTTTTCTTGCTTGGGACTCTGAATGAGTCATGGGATGTATACCGCACTGCCCTATGTGCCTCTAGTGCTACTCTAAAATTGGCAGATGTTGAGAGTGCTCTTCTTCAGGAAGAGGTGAATCGCAAAAACTTGGATGCCTCTCGTGGTAGTCATGCTTTGACAGTTAGAGGCAGGAATGACAGGTATGACCGTGGTAATGGCCGAGGCCGTGACTCGCAGAAGGGTCGGTCTAAATCTCGTGGAAAGTCGCGTAGTAAGTCGCGTGGGCGCAATGCAAATGTCACTTGTCATCATTGTGGGAAAAATGGCCATATTAGACCACAATGTCATGAGTTGCGCAATGACAAGCGCAAGGATAAGGGGAAAGATAAAGTGCAGGAGAAGTCCTCTGATCACAGCATAGTACCTGCGAAGTCCAACGTCAAGATTGAGGAAATTAATGTCACGCAGACTGAGGAGTCCGATGGTGGTGATGAGTTTATACTTGTAGCTAGTTCTTTTGATGCTTCACACTTGACTGAGACATCTAGTATGTATGCAAAGTGCTGGTTATTGGATTCAGGAGCATCCTTCCATGTGACGCCTCACCGTGAGTGGTTCCACTCTTACCGCACTATATCTGGTTCAGTCAGACTTGGAGACGGCAGGTCTCTTGGCATTGTAGGCATGGGTGATATTCAGTTGCAGTTTTCCACTGGCAGTTCATTTTTGCTTAGGGATGTACGTCATGTACTTGCACTTACGCGCAGTCTTATGTCTGCAGGATAGCTGGATGATGCAGGATTTCATGTATGTTTTGGGGATTTTGCCTGGAAGATTACTCGTGGCAGACTTGTGCTTGAAAGAGGCGCCAAGGCTGGCAGCCTCTATCCTCTTGTTGTATCTGGGTCCTCAGTTGACCATGTTTTGGCAGTGGGTTCTATCCCACATGTATCACTTTGGCATGCTCGTTTAGGGCACATGTCTTTGAAAGGAATGAAAATGTTATCTGGTTTGCAGTATCTTCCGCCTTTGGATTATGCATGTTTTGACTCGTGTGATCATTGTCTTTATGGTAAGCAGAATAGGTCTACGCATAAGAAATCGGGTAGGCTACGCATGAGTGAGCCCTTGGCATTGGTGCATTCCGATGTTTGTGGGCCTATGCCTTGCATGTCTATGGGTGGCACAAAGTACTTCGTTACCTTCATTGATGATTTTTCTAGGAAAGTGTGGGCTTATCCCATAAAGCAGAAGTCCAATGTCTTGGCAGTTTTTCAGAGATGGCTTGCTCTTGTTGAGAACCAGACTGGGTATAGGCTGAAATGCCTTAGGACAGATAATGGGGGAGAATATGTCTCGCATGCTTTTGAGCAGTTTTGTGATGACAGGGGTATTAAGCGTCAGTTGACCGCCCCTTACACCCCACCCCAGAATGGTTTGGCTGAGCGCATGAACAGGACTATTCAGGAGCGTGTGCTCTCTATGCTTAGCCATGCAGGCCTACCCCAGAGTTTTTGGGCTGAGGCAATTAGTACGGCAGTGCATGTCATAAACCGATCGCCTTCCAGTGGATTGGATTTCCAGGTTGCAGAGGAAGTTTGGGCTGGTAAGCCACCCTCTTATGCACATCTCCGTGTCTTTGGATGTGAGGCATTCTGCCATGTGCCCAAGGACAAGAGGAGTAAATTGGATCCAAAGAGCATTAAATGCATATTCCTTGGCTATGGTGAGTCAGGAGAGATGGGCTATCGCCTATGGGATCCGCAGGCGCGGAAAATAGTACGCAGCCATGATGTCGTCTTCCATGAAGACAAGATGCACAGGCAGCCTGAGAAGGTGGTTGAGATCAACAGAGTGATCTTTCAGGAGGAGCCTAGAGCTCCAGCACAGCCAGTAGTACAGCCTGCAGCAGTTCCTCCACAGGGCCAGGGTGTTGGACAAGCAGTTAGACAGGCAGCAGAGCCTGCGGTGAGACGGTCTGCCTGAGACAGACGTCCACCTGACAAATTTCAGCCCTCTATGCATTATGTTTTGGTTACAGATGCAGGAGAGCCTTTTACTTATGATGAGGCTATGCGCAGGGGTGACAGTCACTCCTGGGAGAGGGCTATGCAGTCTGAGATAGACTCCTTGCATAAGAATGAGACTTGGGATTTGGTTGCCTTGCCTAAGGGCAAGAAGGCTTTGCCATGCAAGTAGGTGTACAAGCTGAAAAGTACCCCTGGACACCCCAAGCCGGCATACAAGGCTAGATTGGTAGCAAAGGGTTTTAAGCAGGAACATGGTGTGGACTTTGATGAGATCTTCTCTCCTGTGGTTAAGATGACCACTCTGCGCTTAGTCTTGGCTTTGGTTGCACAGCTTGACTTAGATCTATATCAGATGGATGTCAAGACGGCTTTTCTACATGGGGACTTGCATGATGAGATCTATATGGATCAGCCTAAGGGCTTTGCAGAACCTGGCAGGGAGCACCTAGTGTGCAAGTTGAAGAAGAGCTTGTATGGCTTGAAGCAGGCACCTAGGGAATGGTATCATAAGTTTGATGCCTTTATGTAGTCACAGGGCTACAGCAGGAGTGCTATGGATCCGTGTCTTTACAGAAGAAAGCCCGTGATGGCAGTTTGCTTATCTTGGTACTCTATGTTGATGATATGTTGATAGCAGGGAAAGCTCATGATGAGCTAGATGCTCTTAAATCTCAGCTGAAGAAGAGTCTCTCACAGCGGGAGTACATTCATAAAGTCCTTGAGCGCTTTCACATGCAGGACGTAAAGTCTATTGGCTGTCCATTACCTTCTTATGTGAAGGTATCACAGGCCGATTGTCCGCAGACAGATGAGCAGAGGGCCGAGATGGCCAAGATCCCTTATGCTTCAGCTGTGGGCAGTTTGATGTATGCCATGATAGCCACTCGTCCAGATATTGCGCATGCAGTTGGTGTTGTGGCACGCTATATGGCTACACCTGGCAGCAAACATTGGGATGCCGTGAAGGGTATCATGAGGTACCTGAAGAGCACATCAGATATGTGTATTTGCTATGGCAGCCAGGATACAGGGGTCGTGGGGTATACTGACTCCGATTATGCAGGACATGCAGATAGTAGGAAGTCCACTTCTGGCTATGTATTCACCTATGCTGGAGGGGCTGTCTCTTGGATGTCCAGGGTTCAGAAGTGTACGGCTTTGTCTACCACTGAGGCCGAGTATGTTGCAGCCACTGAGGCTTGCAAGGAGGCCATATGGTTAGGCCGTCTAGTTGCTGACCTTGGGATTGATGCTACACCTACACTGCATTCGGATTCTATGAGTGCCATTCAGTTGTCTAAGAATCCGGTCTTCCATGCAAAGACGAAACACATTGAGGTGAGGTATCACTTCATACGTGGTGTTGTGGAGGACAGGTCTGTTGACCTTGTCAAGATCTCCACTGACGAGAATCCTATAGATCTGCTCACGAAGAGCCTCACTACTGAGCGCTTTGCCTTCCTCAGGAGGTTGATGGGCGTTGGATGAGATGTCGCCTTTCCTCATCCCTTGTACCTATGTACATTTGTACTGTCTTTTCTTTTTCTTTTCTCTCTCACTAGGGCAGATTCGCCTTTAAGTGGGAGGTTGTTGGGGGTAAAGGCGCCTCCGCCGTGCCGCCCCGTGTATTACTACACTGACAGTACCCGCCACTGCACACTGCAGGTGGCGGACGCCCGTCACGTCACTTTATTCTTTATTCTTTTAGTGACAGTTTGAATAAAGGAAGGCCCGGTCACACATTGTGACTGTTGGAGTTCCCATTTCTTGTCTCTCTCTTTCTTGCTCTTGCTCTCCCGCCATAGCTCGCGTGCAAGCTTCGATCCTTCTCACCTTTCACAATGGGCTGTCTTTCACCTATACTGGGTGAAATTTGACAGCATAACAGTACAATTACTGACCCAAATCAAGTTGACCAGGAGGGGAAACTCTGCCCAAGTCTGAATCTTCTGGTTGGAGTGCAGAATTGACCATTTCAGCCTGCTGTATTTACTGGTTCAGACCTGTTCTGACACCTATTTACAACTCATACTGTTCCCTGTACTGTTCAGCCCACTGTAATTACTGGTTCAGACCTGTTCTGAAACCTGTTTTCAGTTTATATTGATCCTTGTACTATTTTGCATCATCTGGGTCAAGTGCCCCTTGATTCTGACATCAATTGGGCTCTGAAATACCCTCTGAACAGCTCGGAATCAGTTCTGGTTTAGTGCTGTTTCAGGCACTTGCTTGGTGAGGTTACCACCCTCACCTGTCCTTGCTGGGAACTGCAAACAACTGCTCCTGTTCCTGGAGAAAGGAGGCTCTTGCCTCATGCAAAAACAGCATATTCCACACAGCTGTACCTGAATCAGAAGAAAGGCCCTTGATTCTGCAGCATAACCATACTGTCAGAGAGAGAGAGAGAGAGTAGGAAGCAAGCCCAGCCCTCTGTGCACCATAGACAAGGTAGACCAGCTCTCAAGAGCTCTCCATTTGCAGCAATCCATCTCCCTTTCACAAAATGAGCCCCCCCATGCATTGAAACTCGTTTTTGTGCTGCCCTCTCTCTCTCTTTTGGGAATTTATGCCCAAATTGTGACACATGGCATACATGTAACAATTTTTCTATTTAAACCTTTCGGTCTAAAATTCTCCATCCTCGGTTCAAAATTTGACCTCGGCACAGACCAGAGGATTAATCCTCGTTCAAAAATGAAGATAATGACGCGAACAGATTCTGGGGTCCAAAAATAGTAACTTCCTAAATTTTGGGAGTTGCTTCCATTGCATCCCCACTAGTCTTCTGACCATCTTTGTAGACTATGGCTACATCCAAATCTGTAATGTAGCTCAACTGAAAGTGAATTTCCACTGATGATCCCATATGGACTAATCTCTTGAAGATTTGTCCATCTTCACTTTGAGCTAGTCTCTTCCAGGCTAGTTCTTCAACACACTTGCCCATATACACTTTCACAAGTCTCTTCCAGGCTTGTCAATCTACAGTGCCATCAGTCTCTTCCAGACTTATACTGGACCTTAACTGTCCAGTCTTGACTCACTAGACATTCCTGTCCGTTTCACAAACTGACCATGCAACTCGGGCGTTTAGATTTCAAGAGGGATCCTTCCAAAAAGAAAAACCAAATAAAATATGTAATAAAGAAATTAACAAAAAGGTACTAGTTGTCACAGTCTTGTGGCATAAACCATCTCTTGGTTCTACACTAGAGTCACCCAAACCTCCAGAGCAAAAGAAAAAAAGCTCTAAATACAACACCCGCGCTGATAAGAAGCAATGGAGGCATGTTCCAATGGGTAAGGACAAGATTCTAGAGCAAATGCCCGACCAAGAGCAACTGCCAATGCAATTGGATGAGGGGCTAGACGGAGGGGAATTAGCTCAAGAGCTAGACTCTCAAAAAAGAGAGGCAGCTGTACTCTCACAACCTAGCGAGGTTGTTCAGTAGGTCGCAGGTATGTCCCATGAGGACACATTAGAGAAAGAGAATGCTGGGGCCCAACCAAGCACATCAACGGCTGACCTAGTTTAGGGTCCTAAGTCTTCAAGAGATACACCTCGATTGCCCATGAAAAAGACGAGAAAACAACGAAAACAATGGCAGTTGCAAGCAGTGGTAGACACCAAGAAGATTGAGACCAAGGGTGCTGAAGGACTAAGCAAGGAAGCATCGAGTCCACCTATGATTGAACCCATTGCCATCTCTCCTAACAGCGGTGAAACCTCAGACACATCCGTGTGTTCTGATAAGTCAAAGCGACCATTACCATCAACGGTTGCTTGCAACACTTAATCCACTGACAACAAAACTTACATTGACCAATCAAGAGTGGATACAAGTGTCGCAACTGGTTGACAAAACTATACCAGTTGCATCCGAGGAGAACCATGACATGATAACAACAAAGCCTCAGGAGAAACATGAAAACCCCAAGGATATAAGCAATCCTAGCATTGACCAATCTTGCTCATCTAGGCCTGAGCCCCTAGCTATGCTAAAGCCTAGGGAAACTCCCAGAACCTTGCATGAGATAGCAACAGAACAAGCCTTCATAGAACATAGAAGTGTCATAGAGTGCTTGACCGAGTTGGAGACTAAACTTAAATTATTCGCACGTGCTTACGTCCTTGCAGACATGGGCACATTTCCTAGGGAGCAACGTAAGGAATACTTGCCATATCTGCTCTCCTGGGAAGAGCAAGAATATCTTAACGAGCACTATGACAAGCTCCTACACGAATGCATGCAACTCATCTCTGACGAGGAGACCGATGAACTACGCTTAACTGTGACATTCAACGAAGCGCTTTGCCAACCAAATCTCTTAGAGATAGAGCAACTAAAGCGACAATCAGAGGGTCGAAGTCAATTTGAAAAATGTTGGTTTGAAAACTGTCCTACAATGGACTTGGAGCTCATATTATGATAGTCTCAGAGGAGCGATTGGCCAAATGGCGGTCTCAAAGAGACCCGACCTATGTGACGCCAACTTCCTTTCGAGTACTGATTGCTGTTCGGGGTATGGACTTAGCCGGAACTAGCCAAGAAAACTCTTTGATTGATAAAATTCTCATCGAGGAGGAGTTACATGTTACGAGTAGACTCGGACAAGGTACCATGGTACTCGATGTTGCAAAATATCTATTGTTATTGAGTAGGCTACCACAATTCCTAGATGCTTGTGCCATACTCCAGTACAATCTTGAGTTCTACAGTTGGTTTTTATCCTCACGAAGTGACATGAATCCATAAACATGTACATAAATAAATAATGATTTTTGTGACTGTATAGATAATACAAAAAAAGCAAAGCCAACACACACACAAGCAATGATAATCAAGCGTAGGTGATATGCGTCAAAGTCAACACCATGGGATTCAGATAAGTGATGTCTCTTTGAGCTGCACTTGTTCATTATGGTTGAAGCATAGGCCTTGCATATACTCTCACGAGTTGCTAAGTGAATGTAGGACGAAATAGGTCTCTGTATGAAAGCGTTCAATGTCCAAGTCACTAAAGACTACCATCCCCACAAAGAACCATTATGGAGAAAGGGATAGAAATACCAAGAACAAAGAGCCATGAAGGAATCCCCACATGAAGAGAAAATCACCCCTGAAAAAAGCACACATTGCATTTGAGCATGGCCCAAAGTATAGTCATCGGCTACTCTCTCTTTCTTGGCCAAACTCTACATCTGGCTCACTACAGTTGCTACCTCAATTGTACCGATGTCTCGCATGTTACAAAGAGGTTTGCAAAATCTTAAGTGTATCTCTCCATCTCAATAATTGTTCCTCTAGCATCGAGGCTAGTAATACAATCATCTTTGTAATATCCATTTTTCATAGCCTTTGGATGACATTTTCCAATCCAAATGAAAGGTTGATAGCCTCAACGTATTGCAATGGTTGTATTCATTTTATCCAAAAAAAAGAGAGAAAGAAAATAAAAGAAAATAAAAAAACACCCATGATCACAGCACAACACCTAGGGGTCCTCAAATTAGGTACGTCTAGTGACCTTGGTTGGTTAGCTCTATCCCTAGTCCCCTAGCCCTTTACACATCCCCCACACTTATTCAGGACACATCAAGGGCAAGACACCTAGGGAGCTTGTTGTCTTGCCTATGATTAGACTTGTCACCCTGAACCATTTGCACTTTTTCGCACTCCATCTCAGTGCCATTGCAATCAACAATTGTACTCGTGTTACATCATGTTATCAAAATCACAAATGATGTCTCAAGAAGCCTTTAAGTGTACTTCTCCTCAACATCAGCAACTTTTTCCATTCCATTAAACCCTTGCTTCATCCACACACTGCTACAAGGAACCTAACCAACAGTCTTCTAACTATGTACTATCTACATATGCACGTGCACTCACATAATATCTGCACCACAATATATACATAGTTTGGGTCCTCAAGTGGAGGACAATACTCTCAGCTTGCTTCGAGTTCGACCTGTCTCCCAAACTAATTGAACGACGTCTTGTGCATGATAAGAAGACTAGCACTACCCCCAGGGAGAGACTACATATGAGAGGTTTTCAATTATACAGGTATTGAAGACTCCAATGAAAGTACCATCAACTCGTTATCAACACTCAACTCTGAATTCTTATCCTTTATCATTTTGCAAGCCCACCAAACAATTGTCGCCCACAGAATCCCCAAAACATCAACACTTGTGCCGTCCCATGAGTGCAACTCCCAACAAAAACCAGCTCTATCACCAACTTCAATAACCCTATCACCACCTAATCAGGCCAACAAAGTGCCAGCAACCACCTTCATACGCATCACCACTAAAACTCCTCCAAGGCCAACCACAACAATCCCTTTCACCCACGTCTTCGGTGTATGCCAAAGCCTGCTACCTACGGCTGTGAGTGCCATAGGATTGGTACTTGTCTAGGAGGGGGGGTAATGTTAACCCTCAAACAAACAAGGTGGAAAATCTAAAGAAGAAGACAAGGCTAAGGCAAAAGTGAAATGAAAGACGAAGGCGCGCCAAAGAAGAATCTAGAAACACAAGAAGTGCAAAATAGTCCCAAATCAAGGAGAAAGACGCACAAGAAAAAGCACAAGTCAATACTTTTGTAAAAGAGCGCAAGGCGCATCGGGATTTATTTTAAGAGTACCGGGATCTCACCTGTGCAAATTGTAAAGGTAGATGGGCAGTGGAAATAAAGCTAGGAAGATAGGAGGACAATGGAAAAAAGGGCTTAGGCCACGGCCGGCCATGTAAAAAAGGGGATAAGGGGATGACCGCCCAAAAGGGATTTAGGGTTTTGTATATAAAGTTGAAAAGTGAATGAGAAGCTCATTCTTGTGTGTGGCGAAAAGTAGCTCTCTTCTTCTTCTTCTTCTTCTTCTTCTTCTTCTTCTTCTTGCTTGCTTGAGTTTGTGCTTGAGAGAGGGAGTGTGAGAAAGTGAGCGTATGAGGGTGAGGGACCGTGATGGAGAAGCTCTCCATCTTCTCCTCTCTTCTTCTCTTCTTTTCTCTTCTCTTGTCTTGCTTGTGGCAATGGAGCTTGGAGTGTGGAGCTCGCTTGAAGCTTGCACTTGGATCGTGGAGCTACCGGAGTGCTCGGGAGAGAAGGCAACTCGATAGGGCATGGAGGTAAGCTCACTACACTTGTAGAGATGCTTTGCTTAGCATTTGATTAAAGAGCTACTCAAATGTGTAAATGTGATTTGAACATGTGAGGTGTAGGTTAGTTATTTAACAATGTGGGACCTAGGACCTCGAGATATGGTGTTGCACTTGAGTGCTGACTAGAATGCGTGAGTGAGCAGAGATAGAGTAGAGAGCTGAGAGAATCGTGTAAGAGTGTACCAGTGTGTTGCCCGGTACACAAAGAATAAAAATGTATTTATATGTTAGGATACAAGTAAAGGGTGTGTTCACATCTGGATAAATGGGAGTTTACACCAAAAGGGGCTTTACACCCAACAACCTCCCACTTAAATGCCCAAAATGGTGCCTGTAAGCTATCCCAACTCCCACCAATCGAATGCAATGCTCATACTGAGCCTTTGCAAGACTTTTAGCGAGAACATTTACAAGGTTATCTTGGGTTTTGACCTTAGTCAGTGTGACGAGGCCATCATCCAAGACCTGTCGGATGACATGGTGCCGAACATCTATGTATTTGGTACGGGCATGAACCATGGCATTTTTAGCCGAACATATTGCACTCTGGCTATTACAACCAAGCAATGGAGTACGGGAAGAAAGACCAAAATCCTTGACCAAATGGCCAAGCCAAATAGCTTTCTTAGAAGCTTTTGTGGTTGAAATATATTCACTGTTTAGCCTCTGTAGTACTCAATGCTACAATTTTCTGCAACCTTGAACACCAAGAAATAGCTCCACCAGCCAAAGTAAAGACATACCCACTGGTAGACTTTCTAGTGTCAAGATCTCTTGCCATGTCCGAATTACAAAACCCCTGCAGATCTAGTATATCCTTTCCATAGCATATACATTTGTCTCGTGTACCTTTAAGTATCTAAAGATACATTTCACTACTTCCCAATGTGGTTTGCCAGGGTTAGACATGAATCTACTAACAACTGCCACTGCAAGGGCAATGTCTGGACAAGTTGCAACCATGGCATACATCAAAGAACCACAAGCTGCTGCATAAGGTATGCCTTTCATCGCAGTAGTAGCTGCATCATCTTTTGGGCAATCAGCTTTGCTAAGCTTTGTATATGGTGGTAAAGCTACACCAAGAGACTTAGCATCAGCCATATTAATTCTGTCAAGTACTTTGCTAATGTACTTGTCTTGTGAGAGAAACCAGTGCTGTCCTCTATCTCTTTTCATGCGCATGCCCAAAATGTGTTTAGTTGGTTCCAAATCTTTCATTGAGAAGGCTGAACTCAGCTGCCTTTTAAGAGTACGTAAAGTACTCTTGTGCTTTCTTGCAATCAACATGTCATCCACATATAAAACCACCAGCACAAGGCTTCCATCATCAGCCTTCTTAGTGTATAAGCAGTGATGTGCATGATTGCGTTTAAATCATGGCTGAGCATAAAGGTATCAAATTTTTTATACCATTGTCTAGGGGCTTGTTTCAGCCCATATAAGTTGCTTTTCAGCTTACAAACTAAATGCTCTTTCCCTGAAATAGCAAACCTTCGGGCTGTTTCATGTACAACTCTTCATCCAGGTCACCATGAAATAAAGCAGTCTTCACATCCATCTGATCCAACTCTAAATCCAAGGATGCAGTGAGAGCAAACAAAACACGAAGTGTAGTCATCTTCACCATTGGTGAGAAAACCTCTTGGAAGTCTATGCCTTCCTTCTGTGTATAGCCCTTAGCAACGAGACGTGCCTTGTATTTGGGCTTCCGATCAATACATTTCACCTTATAAACCCATTTGTTAGGGATAGCCTTTCTATCCTTGGGTAAAGGTACAAGCTCCCTTGTGTTGTTCACATATAGAGATTTCATCTCTTCCTCCATAGCAAGCTCCCACTTTTTCTTGTTTTCACATGACTTTGCCTCTTTAAATGTCAAAGGCTCACCTTCATCAGTCAATAAAATGCAATCCAAAGATGGCTGAAACCTTTGTGGCTGCCTTCTGACCCGTGTAGACCTTCTTACCCAATGATCTGTGTTGATAGGCAATGGGTCTACATCCTCAGGTATATGCACACCATCACTTGGTGGCTGATTTTCAGCATTTTCTTGCTGTTGTATCCTGTTTTCAGCATGTTCTTCTTGCTGTCTTGTTCCATCAGGCGTATCAATTTGCTGTCCATTATCTTCTGGCTGTAACACAATAGGTTGCTGCTCATTTTCAGCATCAAAAGGGACAGAATCTTCAGCTAATGGTTGCTGAATGGTTGGCTATTCATGCTGAAACTTGACCTTCTTCTTGTCAAGGTCACCATTTGTAGTATTTTTCAGCAACTTTGCCTCATTAAATACTATGTCTCAGCGGTGTATTATCTTCCTGTCCTGAGGAAGCCAAACTCTATATCCCATCTCTCCCTCATCTCCATATCCCATGGAGATGCCCTTGATGGATTTCATGTCTAGTTTAGTCCTCTGATTTACAGAAATATACATAAAAGCATTACAACCAAAGACACACAAATGGTCATATGAAGCAGGTTTGCTAGACCAAACCTCTTCAGGAATGCCATTTTTCAACGCATGATTGGGAGAGCGATTGCACACATGAACTGCAATTTTAAGAGCCTCTCCCCAAATCTGATGCAGGAGATTAGTTGTGGATAACATGTATCTGACTCTCTCACAAAGTATGCGATTATATCTTTCAGCCACGCCATTTGATGCAGGGTTGTAAGGGATTGTCAACTCTCTCTTAATGCCATGCATCTCACAAAATCTTTTAAACTCATTACAGATATACTCCCCCCCATTATCCATTCTAATAGCTTTTAACTTAAGCCCTTTCTGTGTGGTAACGAAGGCATGAAACCTTTTAAAAGCATCAAACACTTCCTTTTTTGCTCTTTAGTACATACATCCATGACTTTCTACTGAAATCATCAATAAAAGTGACAAAGTGTCGTGCATCCCCATGTAAATTAACAGGCATAGTGCACACATCTGAATGTAGTAAGTCAAGAGCATTGGACTTCTTAACAACACCAGAGTAATAAGGAGACTTCACATGTTTTCCATATATGCAATCATTACAAAAATCAAGTCTAGAGTCTTTTAAATCAAATCTCCCTGAAGAGGAGAGAACTTGAAGGCCTTTCTGGCTCATATGACTGAGTCTTTTGTGCCAAAGTTCCATTTGTGAATGAACTTCAGCCACATCCAAAAACTTGTGAGGTAATGCTTTACAATGCAAATAATACAAAGTCCCCTTTTTGCTGCCTTTAACAATCAACATAGAGCCCCTGTGGACCTTCCAAGATTCAACACCAAGGGTAGTAAAATATCCTCTTGCATCAAGTTGCCCAACTCATAGTAGGCTTTTCTTTATGCCAAGTACATATCTGACATCATGTAAAATCAGCTCTTGATCATTTTCAAGGGCCAAGTGAATGGTACCTACACCCTCTATTTCATATGTATAATTGTTGCCCAAGTAAACCTTGCCTAGACAACCTAAAGTGTATTTAGAAAATGACTCCAAAGAGGGAGTGACATGAAAAGAGTCACCTCTATCCACTATCCATGACTGAGACAGCCCATCATGAGCTGAAAGTAAGGCATTGATCACCTCCTTTTTAGTGATGTGCATATCACCTACTGCTGCCATAATATCTGCATCATTACATGAGGTTGCAGCAAGTATCTCTCCAGTGTCAGAGAGTTCTTTAATAACCACACTAGATGCAACATTTGCTTTTGCAACTTCTTTTGAGAGAGAGTTGTCATCATATTTCTTGTCATCCTTCTTTTTCTTTCCTTGTTGTTTTACTCTTTCTTGTGGTAGCGACAATCGGGCTCTTTATGCCCTTTACATCCACATTAATAGCAAGTGACATCCTGTTGTTTGCCCTTGCTTTTGCTCCTGCTTTTGCCTTTATTTCTTGCATTACCCCTCTTTTTTGACGTGCCTCTCAGATGATAAGCTGAACCACTGCTTTCTCCACTGGACTTTCTTCTAATCTCCTCATTGAGAATAGAGCCCCTAATACCATCGAGGGTTAAAGCAGGATTGTTGCTCAATGTAACAACCAAAGACTCTCAGTTATCAGGCAGAGTCATCAACAAGAAAATGGCCTTCAATTTATCATCAAAGGGCTGCAAACCAGAGTCCTATAACTGGCTCAAAATCCCTGTGAAAGCACTCAGATGCTCGGATGCGGGCTTAGACTCATCTAACTCCATGTTTACAAGCTTGTTCCATAAGGTGAACTTGATTTACTGGAGTTGTATTTTCATAAGTGTCCATCAACTTGAGTCTAGCCCAATCCTTATCTATCATAGCTGCAAGCTTGACTTCCAAAAGAGCATCATCACAATCTTTTAGAAACAAAATGCCTTCTATCTTGTCCTTCCACAAGTCAAAACCAATACCATCAAATCTCTTGATTTCAAGAAGGGATTTAGTGTCATTGTTGCTTAAAGCATTTGCAGCCATTGTTCAGCAATGTACCCAAGAAAAATACTGCAATTTATAACAGCAAACAATGAACTGAATGTTTGGTTAATATCAGCCCAAATTTTCAGGCAATGAGAGCAAGGTTTAGTCCAAGTACACGTACAGCAGTGGAACTAATGACATTCAGCAATATAACTGAAATTTCAGCATATACTCAAAGCATACGACTGCCAGATGACTCCCACTTCAGCAGTATCACCAAAAATACATTTGCAATAATCCCAGATCTGCAAATGATCACTAAGACTGTTGCAAAATGACTGTTCAGCAATACATCAACTCAATGGAAGCTGCCCAACATATGTACTGCTGCGTGTGTGACCAAGTACTTCTGATACACAAAAGAAACCAAGATTCTCTGCTATTTCTTCAATGTTTCACAAGTGGGGAATGAATCTCACTGCTTACAGCACCAAGATTGCACCAACAATGTTTCCAATGTACATTTCAGACATAATTTTTGCCAAAATTCTCAAATTTCAGCAAAACCCCCAAAATTTTACTGACAAATCTGAACTGATTGCATCAGTACATCATCCCGAGCATCAAGTGCGGGCAAATGTTGCAGAAATTTCACGAATTCTGCAAAAGCCCCAAATTTCAAAGTCCAAGAGTGCACAAATTTCCAAGAAATTGGCTCAATCAAGCAAAAATTTCACTCGCATATGAAAATTCCCAAAATTTATGAGACCCGTGCACTCAATGTCTGCAATTTGTGGATTAAGAATCACTGAAACTTGTGTCCAACACCGAATCTGGGAAAAGCCCCAAAGTTAAAGGAGCAGATTTGCACAGATTCGTGTTTTGTGCTTGCTTGCGTGAACACCCGGAAGAGGGGAAATAAAATGAACTGAAATTTCTGATTTTTAAAAGAAAATGGGGGACCGTTGACTTGCCTGTTTGATGAACGTCAGTCCGTGCGAGCTCCGCGTCACGTGACCTGAAACCCGCTGGTGCTTGTCACCCGTCATGAGGTGTCCGCCTCGTGTGGCGTTGATTGGTTACCCTCTGGTCCCACTGGTCGTTTGCCTATCTGCTCGCCTACTTCTTGCGTGTGGTTTGGTCACGCTCTTGCGTGTTGACTGCAGGAGCCACCTTAGTCTCCTCTGTTTGCGTGTCATTTGGGTTTGACAATTGTCGTTGTCCCGATGAGCTTGCAATTGGCGACTATTGCCTATGGCCTGCTTGAACCATTGTGGCTCTGATACCAGTTTGTTGCACTTGAGTGCTAACCAGAATGTGAGCTTGGAGTGAGCAGAGATAGAGCAGAGAGTTGAGAGAATCATGTAAGAGTGTACGAGTGAGTGTGTTGCCCGGTTCACAAAGAATAAAAATGTATTTATACAAAGTGAACGGCAGATGTGCCCTGCACAGAGTGAATAGCAAGTCTGAACAGTAGATCTATCCTACATAGAGTGAATAGTGAGAGCTGAAAGAGGTGAAAAATGTCAAGAATAGGGGCAGTAAATTAGGTGCAGATTATGTTGATGGCTGTTGATTGTCTGCTGTTGCTACTAAGCTCAATGCTCACTTGGCAAAGATCAAAAGTGATGAGTACGAGCGAAAGCAGAGAGAGCACACATGTCAATTGAGGTGCAACAAAAGCTTGAGTGTGAGAGTGAGAGTCGACAGATAGGTGTGTACTAGTGTGGTACACACAAAGAATAAAAGAATGTATTGATACTTAGGGTACGGTACACTTACACCCGCTAGGGTGAGTTCACATGTGTAAAGTAATATATACATGGGAGATATACGGGAGAGTGTAAGGGGTCTTACACCCAATAACCTCCCACTTAAAGGTCCCAAGCGAACCATTAACCGACTCCCACAAGTCTAATGTAATGCTCATGTTGAGCCTTTGCAAGACTTTTAGTGAGAACGTTTGCAGGGTTATCCTGTGATTTGATCTTAGTCAATGTGACTAGACCATCATCTAGAAAGTGTTTGATAAAATGATACCGAACATCAATATGTTTGGTACGTGCATGAAACATGGCATTCTTAGCCAGGCATACAACACTCTAGCTATCACGTCCAAGTACAGGTGTTTTGGTGGGCAGCCCAAAATCCTTGACCAAATAACCAAGCCAAACAACTTCTTTTGAAGCGTCAGTGACTGAAATATATTCAGCCTCAGTGATAGAGAGTGCTACTATCTTTTGCAATCTAGAGTACCAAGAAACTGCCCCACTAGTCAAGGTAAATATGTACCCGCTAGTAGACTGGTGAGTATCCAAGTCACCTGCCATGTTTGCATTACAAAACCCTTGCACATCTAATGTACCCTTTGCATAGCAAATACATTTTCTGTGTGTGCCCTTAAGGTACCGTAAGATGCATTTCACTACTTCCCAATATGCTTTGCCAGGATTTGGCATAAACGTGCTTACAACTTTCACTGCATGAGCAATGTCAGGTCTAGCTTCAGTGGTGGCTGAAATATATTCAGCCTCAGTGGTAGAGAGTGCTACTATCTTTTGCTATCTAGAGCACCAAGAAACTGCCCCACTAGTCAAGGTAAATATGTACCCGCTAGTAGACTTGTGAGTATCCAAGTTACCTGCCATGTTTGCATTACAAAACCCCTGCACATCTAACGTATCCTTTCCATAGCAAATACATTTTCTTTGTGTGTCCTTAAGATACCGTAAGATGCATTTCACTGCTTCCCAATGTGCTTTGCCAGGATTTGGCATAAACATGCTTACAACTTTCACTGCATGAGCAATGTCAGGTCTAGTGGCAACCATAGCATACATGAGTGAGCCACAAGTTGAAGCATAAGGAGCACCCTTCATAGAGCTGGTTGCCTGGAATGATCATCTACAATAAAAAAGAAGTACAACGTGCCATTCAAGGCGGCAGTGGAGGTCGGCGGCCCACAAAGATCAACATGAATCAATCTAAGAGGCGCCTCAGTTCTATGTGAGACTTGTTGAGGAAATGGGGTACGGTGCTGCTTCCCGAGCTGACAAGCTTTGCAGACATCTCGAGCTAACTTCAAGCGTGGAAGGCCCTCAACCAGCTCACGGCGTGACAACTCATAAAGTGAGTCATAACCAAGATGCCCTAAGTGAAAATGCCAAAGACGCTCATTGTTTGTAGGCTTTCGAGATGTGGCTAAGGCTTGGAAGCTATGGAACACGGAGCCCTTGGCTATCGGCTCGGTCAGAAAGTGAGTCATGTGGTATAGGTCATTAGGCTGTGCCTCACCATGAGCAATTACTAAATTAGTTTGAGAGTCAAGCATCTCGACTGTGGTCGCCGTAAAGAAAACCGCTCGCTCCAATCGGCAAAGCTGCTGAACAGATAACAAGTTTACCCAAAGCTAAGGGACATGATATACATTGTTCAGCATAGCCAGATCCGGACCCTTGTCAGTGGAAAACTAATGCAACCTTGAGCCTGAATCTTGACCGAGGAGTTGTTTCCTATGTGGACCCGTTCGGCTGCAGGGGCTCGAGAACAGAAAATGTCCGCTATAGGACTCATATGATGTGTAGCTCCACTGTCCACAATCCAAATAGGAGCTGAAGTGCTCGATTATGCGAGTGGGCCTTTGCGGTAACCTCATTAGGAGGCAACTCACAGATATGGACGAGATTCACATCTGATGTCTCTACGGAGATGATGTGGGCCTCTGCAGACCAATTAGACAAGCCCTCTGGAGTTGAGAACGTTGTCGACTCAGATGGCTAAGCGGTGGTAGTATGAGTCTGATCTCTAAACTGCCCCTTGCCATCATCTTGTCTCCCTTATTGGGGATTGCCCAACTGAGGGGCGAGGGTCTGAGACTTAGGTTTTGGTGCTGTGTTTCTTGCCTTTGATCAACACTCGTCGTTAAAATGGCCAGCCTTTTGACAATGTTGACAATACCTATTCTTCTTAGGTATATTCTGCAACCCAGGTTTGAGAGATTGGGATGTTCATTGTGATTCCCCGGATGGATTTTGCTTTTGATTTTGATTTTGAGTGAAGGTTTGGTTTTGTTTTCCCTTCCCTTGTTACCCTTTCTTAGAATGAGCAATAAGAGCCTCCTCTGAAGAGGAATTCATATGAAACTGATCAAACAACCGTGCATAACGCAATAGCTGATACTCAAATTCATAGAATGTAGACATGATAGGTTTTGAAACTATGCCTTCCACAAAATTGAAGTATTTCCTGGGAAGTTTGTTTAGGCTCGTAGGTTAGAGGTTTCAGCGCCATTGACGCGTACAGCCTCAATAAGGCTGACTCCATTGCCTTGTGGTAACTCAGAGGACTTAGGAGTCCCCGTAGTGGAGAATTCAGCGAGGAGACGCGGATACTCAGCCAACTTGACTTTCAAGTTATTCCGGTCAGTGATTTTGAAAAGCTGAAGCTCATGGTCAAGATTAATATGACGGGTCCTATCCGGAGTCACATAGCGGTCAGTCAAGTGTGCCCATCGCTCTGATGCTAAGTCAAAATGCTAAAGCTGAGAATGAAACTCGAGCAATAAGCCGTGCATCAACTCGACAATAGCGGAGGCATTCCTACCCTTCCATGAGCGGACAAACCTCGTATGGAACAAATGCGGGATCAGGTTGGGGTTCCAACCCCTGCACAAGATCCCATAGGTTCTGGGAGTCAAGGACATGTCTCATCAAGTTCGACCAAGTAGTAAAGTTTGGCCGTTAAACCAAGTCTTATCATTAAATGTATGCTCGGTAAAAGATGAGCTAGAACCATGAGGTATCGAGTAGGTAGGGTAAGATGGATGTGGGGGATAAGATTGTGGAGGGTAAGATGGTGGAGGTGGATGTGTCTGATAAGGAGGAGGAGGGGAAAAAGATGGGTGGGTAGAAGTAGGCTGTGAGTGTCCAATGAGTACCGATTGAGGCGGAGGGACTGGAACATGAATGTTTCCATAGGGTGCCGGTGTAGGTGGAGGCACTGGAACATGGAAGCCTTGCCCAAAGTGAGGTTGGGGTACAACAGTATGACCATAAGGTCCACTAGGTAAAGCCATGGAGGCAAACTGTGTTGATCCACATTCCAGCGAGATTGGGGGGATACCCAGGCTGCAATGATCCCGAAAGTGTATGTGAAGTAGGTGGAACACCACCCGACAGAGGTAAGGATGAGGTTCTAAAGAATGTGTCTATGTTTCCATAACCCCTTGGTGTGAGGTGCGGTGCGACATAAGGTGTCTGAAATGGAAAAGTGAATGGTGTGAATGAAAGTGGAGAAGCAGCAGATGAATGTGGTGGGATGGGTGGGTTTTGAAAATGAGGTGTATGAGATGCAGATGCATTTTGTTCATTTTTATCATTTAATGATTGGAAATGAAAATGTGAAGATGATGATGCACTATATAATGAAGAAAAAGAAACACCAAAATCATTCTGGTTTTGAGAAATAGACGGAAAAGAAGGGTAAAAGAAGAGGTACGTGGCTTTTTCTTATAATCCCCACGACGTGTGTTAACATACAGGAATTTGTTCTCAAGAGGACATTTTCTGTAGTCAATAGACGGGACTCTTTCTTCCACATGATCTCTACCATAATACTGCAAAGCAGAAGAGGTAAAAGAAGAAGGAACAAAATACGAATCTAAAGTACCTTGCACCGGAGTGGACGGAAGAGGATGAAAGAAAGGAACATACTCTGGGTCTTGTTCTCCAAGAGGGGGGCCCATCCTTGATGGAGGTCTCAACGGCCCTGCAACATCATCAGATTTATGCGCAACATCTGAAGAGAGAAGTTCATGCATATCTTCATTTAGAAGCTTTTCTTAAAGGAGGGCAATCCTTCGATTGAGCTCCTCAATCTGCTTTCGTCTATAAGCTATGATCAGTTTGTATTTTTTAGAGGTCAGCTTGCCTAGCTTTTCTTCCATGTAATCAGAAGTGTCTTTTACCATGTTGGAACTTTGTGGAGCAAGCTGTTCGGCCTACTCTCGCTCAGTTCTCGGCATAGTTGGTTTTGAAGACTGAATTGGTGTTGTTGTGTTCGAAGTCATTTGAACCTATTGTAGTTTTTGCTTCTTATGTAGAGCTTTTAGATCAAAGGCCTAGGTTTCTCAGAGAGTACCAGGCTCTAATACCATGTAAAGAAATGCCCTAACATAGAAACATAAATGGAAACCGTACGACAAAGCACAAATTGATAAAAGAACGCAGTTAGGGTTAGGGTAACTCAGAGACAATGAACAAAGTAAATAAATGAAGTGATATAACTATTGAATAATACGATGCTCATGCAGCAAACACACTATGCAGTGGATGAATACTGAATCTCAAACTCCTGTATCTCAAGGATTAGGGTAGGGTTAATGAGTTGGAGAGTGTGTCATACTCCGAATGGATCCCGAATCGCAATAAGGCAGCCTCCGAATGTCGAACACCAGCAAACGCAGCAGTGAGAAGCTGGATCTGATGTAGACAGCAGTGAGGAGAGAGAAATACTAAAAACGCAGGCAACAGGGGAGAGAAAGACTAAAAACGTAGGTAGGACAACCTGCAGGAGAGAGAAAGACTAGAAATGTAGGCAGCAGGTGAGAGAAAGACTGAAAACGCAGACAGGACAGCCTGCAAGAGAGAGAAAGACAAAAAACGGAGGCAATAGGATTGTGATGACGTGACGGGCTGTATGGTAGCAGGTCTGCACAGGAATAGCATTCGCTCGGCTAGAATCAGCTCCAAATTGCGTGAAGAGGGCTGAAAATCAGGCGCCAACTAGTGGAGACAGCAATGGACAGCTTCGGCTAAGATGTCCTCCATGAACAAGGTGTGGGCAGCAAGCTGAAACACCTGAAATCTGTAAAAATGAGATTAGAGAAGAGTGGAGGGCTGGCTGCCTATTTATAGAAAATTAGGGTTCTAGATCCTCTCCCTCTCGAACCACTTCCCATTTTAGGGTTTTGGCTAAAATAAGCCTAAAATAAGCATGTTTTGGGACAGTTTAAGTGGCTAAGTGCATTTCTTAGCACAACATCATTCACATAAACCACAAGTATAATAAAGCTTTCATCATCAGCCTTCTTAATATATAAGCAGTGATTTGCACTACTTCTTTTAAATCCATGTGAGAGCATGAAGGCATAAAAATTTTTATACCATTGTCTAGGAGCTTGTTTCAAACCATACAAGCTTCTCTTAAGCTTACATAGCAAATGCTCATTTCCTTGTATAACAAAACCTTTGGCCTGTTTCATGTACAACTCTTCTTGTAGATCACCATGTGGGAATGTAGTTCTAACATCCATCTGATCAAGTTCAAGATCCATAGATGCTACTATGGCCAATAACACTTGAAGAGTGGTCGTTTTGACAACAGGAGAAAACACTTCCTGAAAATCAATGCTCTCCTTTTGTGTATAGCCCTTAGCCACAAGTTTGGCTTTGTATTTGGGTTTGCCATCCACACATTTGATTTTATAGACTCATTTGTTAGGAATGGCTTTCCTATCCTTGGGCAATGTAACCAAATTCCAAGTATCATTCTAATACAATGACTTCGTTTCTTCCTGCATAGCTAGCTTCCACGTTTTTTTCAATTCACAAGATAAAGCCTCTTTATACGTAAGAGGCTCACCTTCATCTGTGAGCAAAATGCAGTCCAAAGAAGGATCAAATCTTTGTATAGGTCTTCTGATATGTGTAGATCTTCTTACCCAATGATCTATGTTATCAGGTAATGGATCCACATCCAAAGGAATATCAATGACCTAATTATTTGGCTGCTGAATTACATGTTCAGGTTGCTGTAATACAATTTCAGGCTGTTGTAATTCATTCTCAGCATGCTGATTTTGGTGCCCTAGCTGATTTTCAGCATCCCCTTGTTGCCCATTTTCATCTGGCTCAATAATGATATGCTGATTGTTATAATCAACATAAAAAAGAGCTGAATTTTCAGTGGCTGATGGCTGATCAAGTGACTTATCATGTTGAAATTTAACTTTCTTTTTGTTTGAGTCATTAGATGTGACATTTTTCAGCAGCTTTGACTCATTAAATACCACATCCTGGCTGTGCAATGCCCTTTGTATGCTTGGAACCCAAACTCTATAGCCCATTTCACCCTCATCTCCATAACCCATGAAGATGCCTATATGAGATTTCATGTCAAGTTGGTTTTGCTATCAACAGGTACGTGCACATAGCATTCACAGTCAAAGACTCTTAAGTGGTCATATGAAGCAGGTTTGCTAGACCAGACCTCTTCAGGAATGCCACTTTCAAGTGCACGGTGTGGAGATCGGTTGTAAATATGCATCGTGGTTTTAAGTGCCTCTCCCCAAAACAATTGTGGAAGATTAGCTGTGGATAGCATGCATTGAATCTTCTCACATAATGTGCGATTCATTCACTCAGCCATACCATTAGATGACGAATTATAAGGAGTGGTAAGCTCCCTTTTAATCCCATTTGTATCACAAAATTTATTGAATTCTTTAGATACATACTCTCCCTCGTTATCTGTTCTTATGCATTTTAATTGTAAATCCTTTTGCGTACTAACAAATGCATAAAACCTTTTAAAAGCATCCAATGCTTCACTTTTCTGCTTAAGCAAGTAAATCCATATTTTTCTAGAATGGTCATCAATAAAAGGCACAAAATAGCAGAAACCACTATGAGTTTTTATTGGCATAGTGCATACATCAGAATGGACTAAATCCAAGATACATGCCTTCCTAGAGGCTCCATGAGTGTATGGACTCTTTACATGTTTACCCAGAACATAGTCATCACAAAAGTCAAGCTTTGAGTTTTTCACATCAACACTTCCAAGTGAAGAAAGTGCCTTCAAACCCTTTTGGCTCATTTGTCCAAGACGCTTGTGCCATAACTCCATGTGTGATTGCACTTTAGCAACAATAGCAAACTTTCCAGGAAGTGCCTTGCAGTACAAATAATATAGACTCCTCTTTTTACCACCTCTAGTGACTAGCATAGATCCTTTTTGTATCTTCCACATTCCACCACCAAAAGTAGTGAAGTAACCTTTGCTGTTTAGCTGCTCAATAGAAAGCAAACTCTTCTTGATGCCAGGTATATACCTAATATCATGAAGGATCAATTCCTGACTATTTTCAAGGGCCAAGTGTATGGTGCCCATTTCTTCAATATCACATGCATGATTGTTGCCAAGGTAGACATTTCCAAGGTTACCTTCTGCATAAGAAGAAAAACACTCTAAACATGGAGTTATATGAAATGAAACACCGCTGTCAACAATCCATGATTGTGACAAACCATCATGAGCCGACAACAAAGCATCTATCACATCCGTTTTAGTGATATACATGTCCTCCACTATCATAGCCTGTGGATCCGAAAATGCAACCAGCAAATCAACATCTTTATCCTCTTCTATCTCCTTAATAACAACACTAGATACCACATTTGCTTTTTCTGTCTCTTTAGGGGTAGAGCTGCCATCCTTTTCATTATTTTTGCTTTTTGCATGAGCGTGCTTCTTGCATTCTTGTTCCCTTTTAAAGTACTTGCAATCAATCAGGCTTTTTATGCCCTTTGCGACCATATTGATAACAAGTTATATCTTGCTGTTTTTCCTTGCTTTTGTTGCGATTTTTGTTTTTATTTGCAGAATTAGATCTTTTTCCAGTTCTTTCTTTTATATTTTAGACCGATCCACTGTTTTTTCCAATTGCCTTATGTCTAATCTCTTCATTGAGAATAGAAGCATGCACACCATCAAATGTCAAGTTGGGGTTATTGCTCAATGACACAACCAATGCTTCCCATGAATCGAGCAAGGTCATGAGCAAGAAGATAGCCCTCAATTTAGGATCAAAAGCTGGCAAGCTTGCATCCTGTAATTGACTCAAAATACCGAAGAAAGCATTCAAATGCTCTGAGGCAGGCTTAGACTCATCAAGCTTCAAGTTGACCAACTTTGTCATGAGATGTACTTGATTTACAGGAGTTGTATTCTCATAAGTAGCCTTGAGTTTCTCCCAAACTGCGTAGGCAGTATCAAGCCCCTTTGTATCAACCAAGATATCATCTGTGACTGCCATTTTAATGCAAGTAATGGTCTTTTTATTCATTTTAGTCCAATCCTCATCTGACAAAGCAACATGCTTATGTTATGCTAAAGCATCATCACAATCCTTTAGAAAGAGTATACCCTACATACAATCTTCCCAAAGATCAAAACCATTGCCATCAAATTTATGAATCTCAAAGAGATTCCACAACATCAATGAGATTTTTCCCATGAATTAAGCTAATATATCTTCTACCTGGGCATTCCTTGCCCCTACCATAGGATGGTAGAGGGTCTATAATAGGCCAATCTCTAGTATTTTGTTGAATTGGTAACCGTTAATGATTGAAAAAAGTGATTGAGCGACAAATTCACTTAGATGCAGTGAAAATATGCATATCTAGTGTAAACTCATAGTAACCCAAAACAATAGAGCTTGTTATCTATTATGTACTGTGAAAGCATACCAAAACACCACAATACCAAAGGCACAAAATCAATAACACTAATGCTCAGCTCAACCAAAGACTCCGCATTTCATGAAAGAAAATACCTTTGAATGCCTTATCAGGATAGTTTTCATTTGCAAGTAGTAGCACCTGCCAAAAGCTGTGTCAGATGTAGATGCAGTGCCAGCTATCTTCAGCAATAAACAACTGCAATAAAGGGCTGAATGCTTTCAGCCAGTAGCAAGGTTGCTGAATGTAACAAGTACACACTCTTGTACTTCCAAGGTGTTTAAGAGGCAGATGTTTAGCAGCAATTTCAGTCTCAAGTACTGAATACAGCATATACACGAATCAAATCTGATACATTTGCATTAATGACAGCTCCCACTTCAGTAATACATCATCTTGTTCTAAATTATGTGTGCATTCTTGAAGCCCCAAATCCAACAATTCACTCTCTTCTTCGTCAGTGTGTTTTGTTTGAGTTCTTTGGATTAGTTGTGTTCGTACACCTTGCAAATCCTATAATATATACCCCCCCAAACAACAGGGGCTGCCACATGCAGGAAAAAGGCAATGGTGTAAACACCCATCATGGGTTATGAACACCATGCTACATGTCGGAGCCAAAGGTCTAAGCTCCAATAGGGATTTCTTGAAAATGTTGGAGCCAATGGTGTAACATGCATCATGGGTTATGAACATTCACTTATGTGCACACTTTTGAGTATGCTTGTATGTGTGGGGAAACATTTGTCTTTTAATTTGACCATTCAAGAATTCAATTTCCACACACACACACACTCTCTCTCTCTCTTTTTTTTTTCGTAAAACACACACACACACACACACACACACTCTCTCTCTCTCTCTCTCTCTCTCTCTCTCTCTCTAGTTTCTTTCTCTTTGTCATACTCATTGAACCCTTTTCCTTTCTTTCCCCTTGTTAGGATTAGCGATTCCCATAAAGAGGTCCACATGGCTAGGTGAATGGGCATTCGCATCACATGGAAGAAAAAGGGTATAACAGGATATAGGTTAAAGTAATTGATGAGACTCAAAAGTTTCAAAGCACATTGTAATAATGAAGTGCTTGGAGGAAAGCAGTAAGGCATCATGTAGATGTAATAGCTAAGTAGCGAAGCATCGTGAAAGCAGTGAAGCATCACGTAGATATAATAGCTAAGTAGTGAAGCATCGCGTAGATGTAATAGCTAAGTAGTGGGATCTATGCCTAAAGCTAAATCTTTTACCCAGTAAGGTTTACTTAATTCATAGGATTCATGAACTTCCATTTTTATTGATGTACAGGTTATTGTGTTTATACACACTTTATTTGGCAGCTTGTAAAAGATTGCATTATTGCATTCCCACATGATGTATTTTATCACTAATTGCCATTGCAACTTTTGTTCTGACTGAATCATTCAGGTCTTCAAACATTTGTTTGGGCTTCTCACTTGATGTGGAAAAGGCATGTGCGGAGGGGCGGCTAGCTGAGGCATTGCAGGTCGTTGTGCTTATGAAAGATACAGGAAATTGTGTTCCTGTGGACATTTTTTTTAGTATTTTGCAAGGCTGTATTAGAGACAAAGATTTGGTGACAGGAAGAAAGTTATATGCCCTTATTTCAGCAAGTGGTTTTGGAACAGATTCTTTTCTGGGTACCCACTTGATTCGCATGTTTGCCTCATGTGGCAGTTTGGTGGAGGCTCAAGAAGTATTCAACAAATTAAGTGAGCCTACTGAGTTTGTCTGGTCTGCAATAATTTTGGCACACGCAAATCTTGGACATGCAAAAGAGGCTATCGCATTGTACCATCAGATGTGTGCGTCAGACATCAGGCTTAATGGACATGTCTTTGTTTGTGTTCTGAAAGCTTGCTCTGTCATCACAGCTTTAGAAGAGGGTAAGCTAATCCATGCAAATATAGTTGAGAAAGGGTTTGATTCTAACTTGCATGTAGGAAACACCCTTATTAACATGTATGCCAAATCTGGTAGCTTACAGGATTGTTATTGGTTGTTTGAAAGGTTGCCAAAGCGAGATCTGGTAACATGGAGCGCAATAATTTCAGCATATGCTCAGCACAGTTATGCCTTCGAGGCTCTAAGGCATTTTGATTTGATGCAGCAAAAGGGCTTGAAGCCAGACAATGTCATTTTTGTTAGTGTTCTCAAAGCCTGCTCCATTGCTGGGAATTTGGACCAAGGCAAAATGATGCACAAGCTGATAGCAGACAGTGGCTTGAAGCCTGATGTGTTTGTTGAGAGTGCTCTCATAGACATGTACACAAACTGTGGGGGCATAGACCAAGCATGCAGAGTGTTTGAGGAATTGCCAAGGCGGTCTTCTGTTACTTGGAATGCTATAATTTCTGCCCATTTGCAGCATGGACATGGTCATGAAGCCCTTAAGCTTTATGAACAAATGAAGGAGCAGGGTTTTGAGCCTGATCTTGTCACTTTTCTTGGCATTGCAAAAGCAGGATCTTCTGTTAGAGTCCTGAGTAAAGCCAAATGTATTCATGCTGACATTGTAAGGAGTGGCTATGATACAAATGTGCTTATTGGCAATACCCTTATTGACATGTATGCAAAGTGTGGGAGCCTTGATAATGCACATGAAATATTCAAGCGAGTGCCGAAGCCAACAGTTGTGACATGGAATGCTATGATTGCTGCATATGTTCTTCATGGCCAAGAAGAAGAGGCACTCCGATTGTACAAAAATATGCAGACAGAACCAGACATAGTCTCTTTTGTCTGTCTCTTAAAAGCATGTTCAAGCTTTGGAGCTCTGGAACAGGGCAAACTGATCCACGGGAGCATAATTGAGTTTGGTTGTGAACATGATACGTGTGTTGGAAATGCTCTTCTGGACATGTATGCCAAATGTGGAAGTATTGAAGATGGATCCTTGGTGTTTGACAAGCTACCACAAAAAGATGTGATAACATGGACTGCAGTGCTTGATGGATTTGCACGGAACTGTAAATACAACTTGACCTGGCAGTACTTAGAGGAAATGCAACGGCAAGGATTAAAGCCGAATCAGGTTACATGCCTGATCCTTCTCACAGTTTGCAGCAGTCTGGGCCTTGTGGCCGATGGTTGCATGCTTTTCAAGTCCATGATTGAGATTTATGACATTAAACCAACAGTTGTCCATTACAGTTGCATAGTTGACCTGCTTGGACACGTTGGCCATGTGGGTGAAGCAGAAAACTTACTCCAAACAATGCCATTTGATCCTGATTCTGTAGGGTGGACAGCTCTATTGGCTCATTGTGATTCACAGTGTAATATGACTGTTGGAAGGGAGTGCTTTGAACATCTTCATAGACTAGAATCTTCCGAGTCTTCAGGCTATGTAATAATGTCTAAGATTTACTCCATTGCTGGCATGTTTGCTGATATGGACGGAGTTCAAGATTTGAGGAAATCTATACGAGTGTGGAAAAAGCCAGGAAAATCCTCTATTGAGGTTGCTTACAAGGTGCATGATTTTGTTGTTGGAGATGAGAGCCACCCAAAGAGTAATGGTATTTTTGCAAAAATGAGGAAAGCAAGTGCAGAAATGAGGGTGGCAGGATATATGCCATTTTTGGACTTAGTACAACTAGTGTCATCAGGAGACAGCATGAGTGCTGTGGAAAGGGCCTGAACAGGAGTTTCGATTATGGACACAGGTTTTAGGAATGATCAAAGTTTCAGACACACGTGAGGCTAATAAGCTGCTATTCCTAAGCTTGGATTACATTCTGAATGGTCTAAGAGATCTGACTTGCATACACGTGTGGGGACCTGAGCTGCTGAAAGCTAATAGACATGGGGTATACGTGAATCATGGAGCTGAGGTGGTCATAGAGACATAGATACAACTAGGACACAACAGCTATTTCTAAATGAGAAGTATCTGCTTACATGTGCTCGTATCAGATATTGAACAGTTTAAAACAAGGCATAAGAACTCAGTTTACCTTTCTGTTGCCCCCCGCTGCACGATGAGGATTAAAATGTAGGAGACAAAGAAGGATTTGGTGCTTTGGTGTCTCTAACAGAACAATCAAATGTGCAGCGTTGTATAGTGTTAGTAATCTTGGTTTTACTTGGATTCTGATTCAGCTACGAGTTTTGTGTATGACGGGAAGAACCGTAGCTTAACTGATTCAGCATTGACCTAGAGATATTCTTCCAATTGAGCAAGATTATGATTACAAGAACTTTGCTGAGAATTGCTGAGGATTGAGCAAGAACGAAGCAAGAAGACATCACAGCACATCAGAACATGCTCACGATGAGCAAGAACTACAAGTTGTTGAAAAGGTGGATTTCTAAAGCTGATGGATGTTGTACTGTAGTTGATGAGATCGTAGTATTGAAGATACGTCAACATAATATTCTATTGTTTGAGCCTCCCCTGGATACTGTGGTAATAATAGTTCCTGTTCTAGCACCATTATCATGTTGCATTTCTGGAAACAATTGGGAGATACAAGAAGATGACACTGCTAGACTTGGGCACTTTTGCAAGCGTTTCTGATTTTCTGACAGTACGAGGTGACTGGCAGGGTACCGGTTTCTTTGGTTGGCAATCGTGACCAATAGATGTTGCTAGTACCAGAACTTAACAAGTTGGGAGCAACTAGAACTCTATAACTTGCCTTTGTTAACCTGAAAAGCTACAAAGGCAGTCACAAAAGGTGAGGCATGAGGGACACATCAGAATCAAGGCTAGCGAAGTAGATACCCAGCAAATGGCAATCGATGAGGCTAGGATGCAACCATAAAATAACGAGCTCCTAATGAGGTAACTTAATCTCCATGAGATTCTCATCCAATAGAGGAAGGCAGGCTACAAAGGCATGGTAGCCAGAAAGAATGTATAATTTTACTTAAAACAATGTAAATCGTGATATCATTGTCCCAATTTTAACATATACATCATAATCAACACTCATTGTCTTAAATCTAACAGTTTATATAATGATCAATAGTATCATTTTTGCAATTTTAATACTTCAAATTGTGATCAAGGATTTTTGTGAGGGGAGGGTGAGGTTTGGGCCATCTGTGTGCCCCTCCTTCTTGGGAGCCATGAGGACTTAGGATCGTCTATCTTTGTCTCCCGGTGATGTGGCATACTTGATTGAGCAGGGCCAGTTGGGCCTTATGCCTCGAGCTTAAAACCAGGAGAACCCAAGGAGGTTGAAGTGAGATAGGGGCCAAGGGAAGTGACACATTGTGCGTCACCCTTTTCTTAGCGAGCGCAGAGGAAGGAGGGGGGTAAGGGCTTTGTAGCTATACTATGGCGTTGCTACTAAAAACACCTATATAGAGTACTAGTGACTTTGAGCTCTGCTTGGTTTTTAGTCTACGTTTGATTTTTTATACCCAGTGGTAAACTCACATGTGCAATGTCATGAGGGTGTAGACTTGGGATGTGCCTTTTGTTGTATCATTTCTTTCATTGAATAATACAATAGTATACCTTGCTTTTACATATCGTATTATCTTTTTGTGCCGTGTCAAGTGAGTGATCAAGTGCAGGTACATTACACTTGGTATCAGAGTAACTATTACTCAAAGTGAAACAGTGCTCACGAAAGCAGGAGAGAAGATCCATCACTTGAAATTGTCATGATGATTCACATCATGACGTCCCATGCCACGACCCTCTATGTTGCGTTGATCCCTACACAACATCCCCCCAACGCGACGATCCCCAGTATCAGAGTAATTATTACTCAAAGTGAAAGAGTGCTCACGGAAGTAGAAGAGAAGATTCATCACTTGAAATTGTGTTGTGACGACCCATATCATGACACCCCACGCCATGACCCTCCATGTTGCGTTGATCCCTATGCAACATCCCTCCAGTGCGACGATCCCCGATATTGATGCCAGGAGGTATATTTCACGGTGGATTTCGTGCCACGGTGGATTCCGTGAGGTTTTACGGTGGATTCCATAAACTTAGATAACCGGGGCTCATACACAAAGTGGATTCTTTGTGCAAAAAGTTGATGGGGACGCCTGTCTTTTTCGGACGTTTCATTAATTTAGTGTGTACATGGGTGATTCCATAGCGGGTGATTTCGCAAAATATATATTAAATTAATAAACGTTTATGAGTTTAGAGTGCGCACTCGTAATAAATTAAGGTTAGGATTTATTTTTAACCAGTTGATTTATTTATGTAGCTGAAGACTGCTAGGTATTCACTTTTGTCGGTTTAATTGTATTATTTTACTAACGATTGTGAATGCTTCAGTTGATGTGTAGAGATAGCAGCAGTGGCGGAGGAAAGCATTGGAGTTTAGCGAGTATTCGACATATGGATTATATTTTGATAGGCGCCACGTCTATATTTTGTCATGTCTATTGAGACATCGATTATTTATTATTATTTTGTATGCGCCTATGCACACGGATATGTTATTTCTATTTGGGACATTATGTTGGGCGTGCCAGACTCGATGGGCACCGTCCATTAGCTTTATTTCCTATTTTTGTAAAAGCAAACTCAAAAGCTAAAAGCTTGTCATATTTTTGTAAATTGGGCTATTATTGAGCATGAAGATGGAAATATACATAAAATACATGCTTTGTGAAGCGCTCACACAAGGCATGGGGGGAGATTGAACCCAATTGGTCTCTTGCTCTTGTCGTTCATGCTTTTTACATTGTTTTTTGTACAAAAACGTAGAGTTCATTGTTCTTGGGGACCTTCCGGGATTCACTACGTGAGCATTCTGCGACCGATCTGCGCACCAGTGGTATCAGAGCGGAGCTGAGATCAAGAGCTTCCAATCGCTACCCATCTCGTGCGAAGGCGGAGCTCCTGGAACGATCGGGCTCTACAGTCAATCTCGTCGCGAACCGTCGATACAGGCAAACTTCTGGCGATCAAGAACCCCTGTTTCTACTCTCAGATCGCGAAGGACCAGGCTGTACAGGCGGAAGACCACGCAATCATCTCCTTCACCAAAGTCGTGGATATACAGAGTAATTTCTTCTCATCAAGCTTTAAAGCTTAACATTATTAATCAACAAGCTTGGATTAGAAGCTTAATTGCTTCAGAAACTCATCGCGAGGTATCTGAGGCTGTCCGAAAAATCCGCGATGTCAGCAAACGGCTGCCCACATCCTCCACGATCTGCGCCGATTTACAAAATTACCCCCCCTTCCATAAGCTTAAGCTATTAAGCTTAATCAAGTCATTCAAAGCTCTTAACTCCAGCAAGTTAATAAACTTCAGGTCCTGCACTTCCGAAATCAAGTTCTGCAAGTCAACCGTGATCAAGTCCTGCAAGTTCACTAAGTCTGCAACTCTGTAAGTTGGCTAAGTCTGCAACTCTGCAAGTCAGACTAGTCAACTGGAGTCAGAACTGACTTGTGCTCAAAACTCCTAGAAGGGTTGTTCCTGCGCAGAAACTCTGAACTGCAAAGTTGTTCGTGGCAAGATATTCTATCCATACGCAGGTTCGCTGAAGTATTTTCAACATACGAAGAAGGAAATATCGCAGATTTTTTGAAAATTGAGAAAGAAATACAAAAAAAAAACACATAGCCTTGTAACCCTGAATTTGAGCTACGCTCATCCCGCTAACCTGATTTTGAGTGAGAAAGGTCTTTTGAGTTTTACAGGATGACGGAACCACATATGGATGATCCTATGGCTGAAGACGACCTACCTGAGCCTACCATGGAACAAAAGCTGGATCTAATTATGATGCAATTGGAAGAAGAACGAAGGGCTATGCAAGCATTGCAAGCGCAATTGACAAAATTACAAAGAGCGTCTACCGACAAAGAAGAACCTCAAGCTGAAGATTTGATTCGACGTACTATCAACGCCACTCTTGAAGCTCAAACCATTCGCAAGGAATCAAAGATAAGTAAACGAAGTTTCAAATTTCGCACTTTCAATGGCATACGAGAAGGAACGACTGTTTTATCATTCATTAGCCAGTTTGATGACTATTTCCATGAGAAAACCTATCCAGAAAAAGATAAAATCAAGTGTGTTACTAATCATTTGGTAGACAGAGCATCACTTTGGTGGACAGTAGTACGCAAGAGCATAGAATGTCCTGCTACTTGGGAAGATTTCAAGAAGAAGTTCATGCAGAATTTCCTTCCACCGCAATTTCATGAGAAGGCTATCAAGCAATGGGATCTACTTCAACAACGGAATCGTGAGCCTATACCTCAGTATACAGAGCGTTTTTGGAATGCACTCCTACAGCTACGCATGCTTGAAGACGTACCAGAGACGACACATAAGCGGAAGTATATGTCTGGACTTCTTGGACATTACTACGCTGAAGTGAACATGTTCAAGCCTGCTACCCTTGAAGACGCCATCTCACTAGCTCACGACACTGAAGATAAGTTACGCGGTAGAGACAGACGACCACAGCAATTCCAAGCCAATGGTAATTATGGATCTAAACAATTCAATTCTAATTTTAGAAGGTTTAATCCAGGTTGTTTCTCTTCACCATCTTTCCGCAAGAATACCACCTGCATTACCATCCAATGTCAATCCAAATCCTAAGCCTATTCCACAAGCAAATCCAAATGTACCCAGACTTCTAGCCATTGCAAATAATGTAACCAAAGCCAAGCCAATAGTATGCTATAAATGTCACCAGCCTGGACATCTCGCAGCAAATTGTCATTCAAAGAAGCCACCAGCACATATCAACTATCTTGGAGCCATGAACGAAGACGAGCATGAGGATATGCCTGATTTCACTGAAGATGATGATGACACTACTACTACTTCCGACACTTTACCAAGTATGCCTACTCCACATTCATTATTGACTATGAAATGTTTGGTGCATGGAAAGGAAAAGACTATCTTGCATGATGACGGCAGTACTCATGACTTTATTTCAGCAAAATTGATAAAGGAATTGAAATTACAGACTGTACCTACGCATTATCGTATAAAAGCTGCATTTTTAGGCACTAGGTATAATGGTACACAAATAGTACAAGATTTAGAGATTCAAATTGGTTCATACACTGAAAGAAAAAATTTATTAGTTGTTCCATTACAGTCGAGTGACATTATTTTAGGAATGCCTTGGCGACACCAGCATAATCCAGATATAGATTATTCCACACACACAATGAATATTAATTTTTAAGGAAAATCTATTACATTATATGGTATGCATGCATCTAATATTTTTCCACTGCTTTCGCATACTCAAGCAAAACGTGCATTACGCAAGAGTACTAAATCATATCTCATTTGGGTGAATGAATTGCAAGTAAAGGAAAATCATATACACCCTAGGCATAAGGAATTTCTTGCATATTTTAAGGACTGTTTTGCAGAAGACCTACCACCAGGTTTACCTCCTTCACGTCCAGAAGACTATAAGATTGATTTGATACTTGGCACACAACCACCTTGCAAAGCACCATATAGGCACAATCAGATAGAGCAAAAAGAAATCCAGAGTCAAGTTGAAGAATTACTAAATAGAGGCTTAATTCGACTTAGCAGTTCTCCATTCGGTGCCCCTGTACTCTTAGTCAAGAAAAAGAATAATACCTATCGTATGTGTATTGACTACCGAGCTTTAAATAAGATCACTGTAAAGAAGAAGTTTGTACGTAATTTTTCATTACTTGCTTTACCATTAACCAAACTTCTCAAGAAAGGAATTGTTTATCAATGGACCGAAAATCAGCAGAAATCCTTTGACTTACTGAAACATACATTAACCAATGCCCCTGTTTTACAGTTGCCTGACTTTAATAGACCATTCTTTCTAGTTGTGACTGATGCTAGCGGATCAGGAATAGGAGTCGTACTAATGCAAGACAATCATCCTATAGCATATTCTAGTTCTAAGCTGAAACCCTCTGAGCTGAAATATTTCACTTATGACAAAGAACTATTAGCAGTTGTACAAGCATTAAGACAGTGGAAACACTACTTAATGGGTTCAGAATTCATGATAAAGACCGACCAGCAAAGCATTAGACATTTACTTAACCAACCCCAAATTTTTGACCGTCATATCAAATGGGCTTCATTCATTCAAAGTTTTCATCCTATCATTCAATACCAACCTGGAAAAGAAAATGTAGTAGCTGATGCATTGAGTAGAAGACATGCAATTCATAATATTTCTGTCATATCTTTTGATTCTTTGATTGCTATGAAAGATACATATCACCAGGATATTACTTTTCATTCTGATTGGCATAAATCACTTCAAAATAATTTCATTCATGTTGATTCATTGTCATATAATGATGGATTTCTGTTTTATGAAAAGAGACTGTGTGTTACTATTCCATTCCGATCTTTTGTTTTGAATGAAATTCATTGTCCCCCATATCAAGGTCATAGAGGTATCATATCTACATTACGTATGTTAACTGAAGATTTTTATTGGTCGCATATGGATGCAGATGTATCTAATTTCGTTTCTGAATGTTTGATTTATCAAAGAGTAAAGAGACATCATGATAAACAGTATGGATTACTAATGCATTTGTCTATTCCATCTAAACCTTAGGAACAAATTTCTATGGATTTCATTACTGGTTTACCAAATACTAAATCTAACCATGATATGATTTGGACAGTTGTAGATAGATTTAGTAAGCAAGCATATTTCATTCCATGTAAGAAAACTTTAACAGCATCACAGGCAGCACAATTATTTTTTAAAACTGTTTTTACTAACCATGGTTTGCCCAAAGTTATCATTTCAGATCGTGATTCTAGATTTTGTAACAATTTTTGGATAACACTGTTTGCTAATCTAGGCACAAAGATTGATTTTTCATCTGCATTTCATCCAGAAACTAATGGACAAACAGAAGCCACAAACAGCACCATTCTAGATCTTTTACGTGTATATACTATCTCTAAACCTCAGACATGGGATACTCATTTACATTTATTACAGTTTGCATATAACAATACACCGCACACATCTACAAAGAAAGCACCGTTTGAAGTCATTTATGGATATAGATTATCTACACCTGTTGCATCTTTGTCTAATAGAATTCAGAGTGCTGATGATATTGCTAGCATGCATAATAGTATTTTTGATGAGGTTAAGGATATGATTGCTAAAGCCCAGTAATCATATACCAAACAAGCCAACAAGAAAAGACAAGCCATGAATTTCAAAGTTGATGATTATGTTTGGCTGAGAATAGAAAAACGTAGACTGCAAAGTGTAGATAGACATCCAGTTGTCAAACTAGCTCCTAGATTCTATGGACCATTTAGAATCATTCATAAAATTAATGATAATGCATTCAAGTTAGAATTACCATCTCATTGGAAAATTCATAATACATTTCATATTAGTTTATTGAGACCATTTAGAGGCCAATTACCTACCCACCCTGTTTATGAAAACCCACATTTATTAGAGGAAGAGACTGAAATACTTGAACCAGAAGCTATCATAGACACTGACTTTATGACCACTAGAACTGGCCGCAGGTATTCTAGATATCTAGTAAAATTTAAGAACCATCCTGTAGAGGAAGCACAATGGATGCACGCTAGAGACTTAAATCCTTTCCCCACTCTGTTAGCTCCACATTGAGGTCAATTGCTATCCCACCCCAGGGGTATGATGCCAGGAGGCATATTTCACGGTGGATTCCGTGCCACGGTGGAATCCGTGAGGTTTTACGGTGAATTCCGTAAACTTAGATGACCGGGGCTCATACACAAAGTGGATTCTTTGTGCGAGAAGTTGATGGGGACGCCTGTCCTTTTCGAGCGTTTCATTAATTTAGTGTGTACATGGGTGATTCCATAGCGGGTGATTCCGCAAAATACATATTAAATTAATAAACGTTTATGAGTTTAGAGTGCACACTCGTAATAAATTAAGGTTAGGATTTATTTCTAACCAGTTGATTTATTTATGTAGCTGAAGACTGCTAGGTATTCACTTTTGTCGGTTTAATTGTATTATTTTACTAACGATTGTGAATGCTTCAGTGTTGATGTGTAGAGATAGCAGCAGTGGCGGAGGAAAGCATTGGAGTTTAGCGAGTATTCGACATATGGATTATATTTTGATAGGCGCCACGCCTATATTTTGTCATGTCTATTGAGACATCGATTATTTATTATTATTTTGTATGCGTCTATGCGCACGGATATGTTATTTCTATTTGGGACATTGTGTTGGGCGTGCCAGACTCAATGGGCACCGTCCATTAGCTTTATTTCCTATTTTTGTAAAAGCAAACTCAAAAGCTAAAAGCTTGTCATATTTTTGTAAATTGGGCTATTATTGAGCATGAAGATGGAAATATACATAAAATACATGCTTTGTG
Organism: Lygodium microphyllum; assembly: GCF_053477565.2. Lineage (NCBI taxonomy): Eukaryota > Viridiplantae > Streptophyta > Polypodiopsida > Schizaeales > Lygodiaceae > Lygodium > Lygodium microphyllum. The sequence goes on from NC_141147.1 coordinate 122,468,424, forward strand.
AAGCGCTTACACAAGGCATGGGGGGAGATTGAACCCAATTGGTCTCTTGCTCTTGTCGTTCATGCTTTTTACATTGTTTTTTGTGCAAAAAGGTAGAGTTCATTGTTCTTGGGGACCTTCCGGGATTCACTACGTGAGCATACTGCGACCGATCTGCGCACCAGATATGATGATCTCGACACAACTCACCATTTAAAGATGTGACGTGGCTTCCTCGCAGCATAACCACCATCTAGAGATGAAACACAACTTCTAAAGAGAGGAAGAAGAGCCAAGGTCAAGAATGGAGAGAAGCTTAGGAAGAAAAAGTAGCAAGACTAGAGAGGCAATTGGAGAGTATGTCAGGCTTGTTAGACTCAATTTGGAGGAATATACAAATGAACAAAGAGAAGGAAAAGAGAATAAAGTTTGAAGTGTAGCAGGTTTACATGGAGTAGGTGATACAACATTAGGAGGAAGAGAAGAGACATAAATTGCAAGAGGAGGTGGATAGATTGGCAAATAGGTTAGCTAGGGAGAAAACTTCTAGGAGAGCTCAAGATGCAAAGAAAGACAAGGAGAAGGAAGTTGAAGTAGGAAGTAAAAAGAAGGAAAAGAGGCAAAATAACAAGGATAATGAGGAGAGTGAAAATTTTGAAGATGACCATGGCAAATTCAAGATGTCTCAATCCACCAAGTACCAATAAGTATGTTAGAATCATTGAAGATAGAAAGGGGAGAAGTGGCAACCATCTATCTAGAGGAAGACATTGCTAGTTGGTATCTACTGGAACAAGAGCAAGGATGAATTGTCTTCTCATGGGAGGAACTTCAAGAGAAACTCAAAGACTACTACATCCCAAAGATGAAAAAATTCAAAGTTAGAGATGAGTGGAGAAATCTTAAGCAAGCACATGGAAAAATGAAGGAGTATGCCAACAAGTATAGGCAGTTGATGTTGTAACTACCCAACATAGACATAGACACAAAGTTACATGGATTCGGCATAAGAATAGGCCAGGAGAGACGTGGAAAAAGAACCGACTAGTCTGGTAGAGGCCATGAGAATGGTTGAAAGGTTAGTAAACTTAGAAGAAAGGAGAACAACCCAAGGGAATCAAGCTTGATTCAACACCAACCTTACCACTAACTCTTGGACCTCGAGACCCAACCTCCCGAGAGGCCCCGTCTCAGAGATTCGAGGTCAAATCTCAAGCATAACCCCAGCCACGTTGCGATTAGCCTTGGTACCAAGAGGAGCATTTGGACAGTGGGGAAACAACCACTATAGACCAACCCCTAATACATCTTACGCGTCTGCAGGTTTAAACACATCATGGTAGAGACCCCAAGCTTTAGTGATAGGGGTTAGATGTTTCAAGTGCGGGGGACCACACTACCAAAATAGATGCCCCATGGAAGACATAGCCTCAACAAGTGGGTCTAGGGTAACAACCACAAGCACATATGGAGGAGAGGAGCCACAACCCCGGCACATCTTGAAAATTCCCAATAAAAGTGAAGAGAGTCGAGACCACCCAAAGGAGGGAAAAGTTAGGGCACATTCCAATGCATGGTAGCTTGGATAGCAGCAACACAACACTTATATTGTAAGGATAGAGTGAATGAAGAGGATCAAGCAATCATGGTGGATACATGAGCCACTCGCAATTTCATCACACCAGATTGTGTAGCAAAACATGGGCCCCAGATGGATTAACAATGACTTTTACACAAGGAGAAGCATTCTTTAAGCAAGAATGTCCCCAAAAAGGTTGGCATGATGATAAGTGTTTAGAAACCCATTCTCACCTTACTCAAGAGGAAGCATATGTGATTTGTACACATCTCTTAGCATGAGCGGCTTTTCATTGCATTGTGTTAAGAAAGAAGCAAGCCTACTTAGTGAAGTTGGATCATGGATTTATATTAGCTCTTCTTAGGACATGACAATAAGGAGGCTTGAAAGATTTTCAACCTCCCTTGACCTCAAGAACCTTTACATGATTGAAGGTGTGTTGTATGGATATATGACCTCACTTTATCAAATACTTGGGTAGCCATCTCTTCCTTGATAAAGTGAGGTAGAGCATGATTCGAGATGCCATGGATGGGCTGCATAATGGCTAGACACATGATCCAAATAGACTACTGGCAGAGCATCTCTTGCACACACATGATGAACTCACACCATTCCTAGACCATATATTCAACTAGGCCTTTTGTGAAGATTTCATGATTAACTAGTGAGCTAATACTATAATATTGATCTTAAAAGCGGATGATCCTATAGTTTGAGTTACTATATACAACCATCATAGTTGGCCATGTGCTAGCCAAGCTCAATGGATCTATACTTGAGCATGAGCAATAAGTGGATCAAGACACATCAACATAGGGCACATGGATAGGTGGGTTTTAGTAGGGGATACTTCGGACCTGGACCATATTTTCACACTCTGAGCCATTGTTAAGGACAACAAAGCCCATGGGAGGAAAGTATTGTTTCTTTGTGCATTTTTGCAAAGCATTTGACATGCTATCACGAGGAATTTGATGCGCAAACTACATGATATGGAGGTACAAGAATAGATGAGATGGGAAGTATAACCTTTGTTGAGTTTGAGATTCACGGGGGATATTAAAGAAGATCACTAGCATCATTAGTGTGAATCAAGGTTTTCCTCTATCACCCACACTCTTTTGGATTTATATCACTGAGATTTTTGCTTACATTAATAGATTTGGAGGTCCGTGTGTCATTGGAAGAAGGAGTGTCGAATCCCTTGTTGCTCTATGTTGATAGTATTATACTCATCTCATATACATTGGAGCGATTGCAGAGGCATCTTAATGCATTACATACCTTCTATTAGGAAATAGATCTCATGTTAAACCTTGGGGAGACCGATATAATAATGGTATTCACCTCAAAATAATGGATGGACAAGCTACCATATTTCACTTATGGTGAGACAATATGAGTTAAGAGGTATTTTGACCTATAGGTAACTTTCGTTGGACCACTTTACCATAACAAGAGCAACAAAGCCTAGCAAGATGGTACAACCATTTTCTAGCATCCAAATTTAGTCCCATTATCCCATCCCTATAACATCCCATGTTACAGCCCTGTCTCATGATGATAAGAGATGGAAATTCATGCCCTCATCCTTGTTCATGTGATGCTAAAGGTAATGAACACGATATTTGAGGTCGGTAATATTTTGGAGGTGTTGGAGTCATCCATAGTGGTCTCCATTCCAAAGAAGGCTGATCTCACCAATCCCGACAATTACCGCGGCATATCTCTAATTTCGCTACTTCTCAAAGTGCTAACGTCGATTCTAGTCTCTAGGATCTATAAGGCCCTAGAGAGCTACAAGTTCTTCCTCAAAGCACAAGCCGGATTTTGTGAGCACGAGGAGTGCATTGGACAAGTTGCATGCCTCGAGGAGATAGTGAAGCGCCGACATGTGGAGGGTAAACCAACATACGTCACCTTCATTGACTTATGACATAGTGCCGCACCGAGCCTTGTTCTGCAAGCTATGAGCTTGCGGAGTGGAAGGACGTTGTATCCGGTTCATAGAGGGTCTATACCAAGCTTCTAAGATAAGGGTGAGGGTGGGAGATCTCCTATCTGAAGCCATATTAGTGAAGCGAGGCGTATGCCAAGGGTGCCCCCACCCTATTCAACATATTTATTGACGATATCATGAATGAGTGTGACAGATTTGGAGTTAGTGTTCCCGGGCTTTGAGAGAAAATTTAGGGGTTGCTTTTTGCAAATGACTTAATACTGCTTGCAGAATCCCTCGAGGAGCTGCAAGCAGCGTTAAACCGATTGAACGAGTGGGCCACTAAGTGGGGAATGAGCTTCAATCTATCCAAGTGCAATATCATGGGGCTACATCACCTGCATTAGGTTTCCCTAACATAACTCTAATTTAAATAAATGGTCAAAATCATGAACAATCCAGATCTTGGTGTTAATTTTCCCATAAGTCCTCTATGACCAATTTTATTCGTTTAGAATTACAAGAAACATTTCAAAAAATCCACTATTCTAGTAAGACACTTGTAAGGAGAAGGCATTGGATAAATACTAGCTAGTCATCTTAATGCTACACTAAGTAATTAAAGTAGTTATAACTTTGTATCTTTCACTAGAAGATCTAAATAAGAAACTCGTATGTAGTTCACAACTAAAAGATGGAAATTTCAACAATTGGTTCTTATGTTAATGCCTAATGAAAGATAGAGGGAAGTTGATTGGGATTTGTTCACCAATACTAGCTAGTCATCTTGATGATGCACTAAGTAATTAAAGTGGTTATAACTTTGCATCTTTTACTAGAAGTTCTGAATAAGAAACTCATATGTAGTTTGCACACTGTTGCTTGCACCATAATCTATTGTTGTGCTCGCTATACTCTATGCCATGCTTTACTATTTGCACCTGCCATACTCTACATGCTACCTATGCAACACTTTGTTCCACCCGCCATACCCCAAGCCTACTCTGATGCTCACCATGCTCTATGCTTGCTACTCACAAAGGTGCAACCTTTGTAGGCACACCAAAACAATGCCTCTGCGGTTTTGTGTGTGTGTGAGAGAGAGAGAGAGAGAGAGAGAGAGAGAGGGAGAGGGAGAGAGAGAGAGAGAGAGAGAGAGAGAGAGAGAGAGAGAGAGAGAGAGAGAGAGAGAGAGAGAGAGAGGCATGAAGTAGTTAGGAGATCTAAATTCTATCACCAAATTCAAATTCTTCTCATTAGAAAGTATTTCCCATTGGTGGCATATTTTTTCTCAAAAGGCTTTTATGTCCTAGTTATGTATGAAAAAAATCTTCATGCTTGAGATAGAACCCTACTAACTGCAACAATACCATTGGAATCAATAATAACTTAAAAAATTGATATTGGGAATTGAGAGCTTCAAAAACTAGAGTTGTGACTAAAGATGTCTCAAGTGTTTGGAAATTTTGCTCTTGAAGTGAAGTTAGCTTTTTAGAGTATTGCAAATATAAAACCCCCCTAATGAGGCAATGTAGTTTGCCTTTGCCTTCATGATTGATAAGCTGAAAATGGTAGTGATGAGGATGAAGAGAGGAAAATATTATTGCCTTGACGACATTCTTGTCAAGTCATACAATCATTTTCTGGAAAATTTGCTAATTAAATTAGAACACTTGGAAATTTGATTCCCTACATGAATAAGGGATCGATTAAATTCATTCCCAAATGTTTCAATAGGCTAAAACTTAATAATTGGTGTCCTCTCACCATATAAAGTAGTGGCTAAAAATTTGGCTAATAGGATCAAGCATGGATCGATGAATGGGATCATGAATCGAGAATCTATCCAATTGAATATCAATAAGTTGCTACCTGTCGAGTATTATTCTGACAAAGCTTAATTAAAAACAAGTCTTTCGATTCCAAAAACTTTTTGATTTGAATTTTTGGACAATTATATACAAAATGTAATTAAATTTGTAGCTTATGAGTCTTAGCGAAAGCTATAGAGCTCTCTATTTGTTTGATCTTAACATTCATCTTATTTTGATATTATTTGCAAATGTTGCCAAAAGTGATCATTTCATTTTATTGCCTAAGTCTCAAACCGTACAGTGTATAGGTCCTTAACCCTTCCACCCTGAATAGGCTATTAGATGGTTATTGATTGTGTGTCAAAGACATTCAGGTCAAAGTATGGCTTTAAGATTGAGTGATGAATCAATGGATGTTGCTAGAAATTCTGGTAGTATGATACGAAAGAGGGAAGAAATTCATAGGATTGGCAGAAGCTTTTGCTCTAAGCTTTGATTCAACTTTGTTCAAGAGGTAGGAGGACTCATGAGGCAATAATAAATTCGGCTCTCATAATGGATTATGCACTCAAAGGATGGGGGGGTGCATGGATGGTGATCAACATGGACTTCAAAAAGGCCTATGACAGGGTGATTTGGAAGAAACCCCAATCCCCCACCACATGGCACGTCAACCCCCCTCCCCCCTTCAAAAAATCCTGCTTTGCTCAATCTACCAATGGAAATATTGCCAGTGGAAAGACTACCAAGCAAAAAGTTACCAGTGCAAAGGTTGCCAGTGTAAATATTGCCTATTGAAATTGCCAATGGAAAGGTTGCCACTGTAAATATTGCCAGTGGAAAGGTTGCCAATGTAAAGGCTCCCAATGTAAAGGTTGCCAGTGAAAATCCTGGCCACTGACTTTGTTTGCAAGAGGTTGTGCTGCGGTTTTTGGGAGAGAGGATGTGTGTGCCACATTGTGGGGGAGTGGGGTTTTTTGGGGTTGGGCGAAGCAAGTTTTTTGAGCGGGGGCGGGTGGGACAATGTGCCATGTGGTGGTGGGGAAGCAAGGTCTTTTGGGGTTTGGATGGAGCGGGATTCTTGGGAAGGGGGGGAGGGGGTGTTCCATGTCATGGGGCGGTGTGGGTTTTTTTGTGGTTGGGTGGTGAAAGGTTTTTGGAAAGGGAGAAAGAGTGTTAGGGGAAGAGAGGGGGGTGTGTGTGTGTGTATGTGGTGCCTTTTCAGAGTGGAGGTTGGGTGTAGGGATTTCACCGTGGTTTTAAATGAGTGTTAGGGGAAGAGAGGGGGGTGTGTGTGTGTATGTGGTGCCTTTTCAGAGTGGAGGTTGGGTGTAGTGATTTCACCGTGGTTTTTAGGAGAGGGTGTGTGTGCCATATCATGGGGGAGTGAGGTAAGTTTTGGGGGTTTGTGTGAAGCAAGGTTTTTTGAAAGGGGGGAACGACGTGCCATATTGTGATAGGGGACTGAGGTTTTTTGGGGTTAGGTGAAGTGGGGTTTTTGGGAGGGAGGGGGTGGTGTGCCATGTCGTGGCATAATGTGGGGTTTTTTGGGGTTGGGTGGAGTGGGGTTGAAAGTTTTGAGTGCATTGGGATTTAGGCAGGCCTTTGGCAACATCATTGGGGCATTGTTCTCTAATGCAATTGCAATTGTTCTAATCAAGAGGTCTATGTGGCATTCCCTAGCCCCTCTACTGTTTGCTCTAATTATTGAGCCTATTCCCAAGAATCTTGGGGTGGAAGTCAAAGAAAGTGCCATCCACCATTAATCACTCAAATAGTAACAAATGTTTCATGCAAAATTTTGTAAATGACAACTTAAATGAGTCTTAGGATGCTCTCTGCATTGTGGGTGAGCCCTCTTAGAACTAAATGAATCTATCTTTCCTTTGATGACCCTCTTGATTGGTTGCAAGATACTAGTTTCAAACTAGTAACTCTAGGCAAGACCTCTTAGTACTTAGGATGCTTGCTAGGCATTGGAACTACTATTAAGGATAGGTTCAACCCAGTTTTTTGACAAAATTAGCTCTAAATGGCAAGTTGAGCAATAACTAAGATAGGTTTGGAGCCTCTTTTGGTGCTAATTCATAATGTTAACCACTTTCTACATGGTTTCCATGTTCTGATTCCCAAATTCATGTTGGTTGCAAATAGAGAAGTAAATCAAAGACTTCCTATAGACTTATGATGCTAAGAAGACCATCTTAGTGGTAGGGGAATACGTGATTGCACAAAAAAGCATGGGGGGCTTAGGAATTGAGGCCCTAAAAGAGAAAGCTATTTGGCTATCTGCCATTTGGCTAAGGAAACTACACACTAATATTTATTGGGCCTCAATCTTGAGACTGTTTGTTGAGACATGTAAGATCAAGCTCAAAGGGTTTGAACACTTGGGATGATTGGACAGGATATTAGGGGACTTGAAAGTTACAATAACCCAATCCAACTTAGCTCACACTCTACTTTCTTACTTCTTGGAGTATGCTATTGGCCAATGCTAAATGGGATCAATCTAACTAATCTCAGTCTCTACTTCCTTCTTGGAGAGTGCTACTAATTTGGTTCGTACATATGGTATAGGGAGTGAGTGTGCCTATCCCCAAGCACATCATTGAGTTTCACCACCATGAAGGTTTCATCTTAGGTGCAAGGACCAATCTCATAGAGGAGAGATCTCTTCATTACCATGGCTAAATTTCAAAGACTTGTGATGACTAGGATGGCTCTAGGGAGATTATCACGAGAGATGGGAAGGATCATGTAGTATGAGCTTGGAAGAGGTTTAGAAGATCCCCATACTAGTTAAAGGATGGGATTTGTGGTATGCTTGATTATTTGGGGGAGTTTTTGCCTAGTTTTTGGGTAAGTTTTGGCCAATCAGGATGGATTTATATGCTCAAATTTGAGGAAAGATTGGATTTGGCCAATAGTCAAATGAAAAAATTGTATTTCCTTGTTTGTAGTAGATGATCTATTTTCATTATATTTTTTATGTGCACTAAATTTCATGAAAGAAACCTATGCGTAATTTGCTAATTGACGGAGCTAGTTTTGAATGTCTCACTTAATTATGGTGGGTAATTAGCTAACTAAGAACACATTTGGGTGCAAGTGTGGAAAGTGGATGGATAACATCCAATGAAAGTTGCTACATAAGAGTGGACCTAGTTAGTTGAGTGGCTTCTCAATGACTTTAGGTCTAGAGTTGAAACTCTTACTTCCCTAGGGCCCAAGTCTAACATCCCCACACAACAATGTTTTAGGGAGCCGATATGAGATAATGCCTTATGTGTAGAGGGGTCAACATTATATTCCCCCTCACCTCTTATTATCATTGAACCAAGTGTGCTACTTGCATGCTTCAAGTTTTCATGGATCACATAAGTGGATTTCTTAAATCAATGCTAGACTGCCATTTAGGTGGCCTTAGTTAAGCTTAGAACCTTGGGTCAATCTCTAGTTTCTTCTATAGCATGATAGACCCAAAGGCTATCTAACTGACCAAGACCATGTGTTCCATGGGTCTAGGTGGTATCCCTTAGAATATGCAAGTCAGTAGAGCTATCAAACATCACTCCCCTATTTTTCTAAGTGCATACGTCTCAACTTGCTAGTTGTGTGGAAAACATAAGTAATCCTATTTGTTTAGTCTAAGTGTATCTTTAGTCATTTGAAATCTTAGATAGATGGAGGCTTCTTTTAATGAAAAGGACCTCTATAACACTTACTAGTAGTGACCATCTTGACTCATCCTTGCAAGTGATTATCTTGACTCATCCTCACCCAAGAACCTTTAGTTGTTGTTAACACCCTTCTTAGATAGATGGAGGCTTCTTTTGAATGAAAAGGAACTCTGTAACACTTGCTAGCAACTATCTTGACTCGTCCTCGGTCAAGAACCTCTAGCCATTGATACCCTCCTTACTCCTTGAGATGGTATATATGTGGAGTAGCATGAGGGTACATGACATGAACTCATGGAATGCTATCGTTAGGTAAGGTGGAGAGAATTGAAGTACAAAGTAATATTTCCCTCTTCTTTGTTATGGACTTATTCTTAAAAAGAGTATATATGATGAGACCATAAAAGAGCATGATTGTGGAAAAACAAAAAATATATTAAGGAAAGCCTTGGCATCACATGTGTTCTTATTTATCTACAATCGTACTTGATAGCTAATGATCTTGTTTAAACATTAGTCAAAGGAATGGTTATACAAAAACAAATGGAGACTATATAAATGCAATAACTTTGTGGTTGATGCTTTGTAGATTAAAAGAACTCACTGGAAAGGTATAAAATCTTACTTCAGGGATGGGAAAAGGCACAAATGTGCTAGGCAACGATTGCTTTTCTTTCTCCAAAGAACCCCTATTTGCTAATTTTGTTAGAGGATACAAGAACATGTTGATGAGCATCCATGTGGTTTTCTTCTAATATGGATAGAACTATCAAGAACTAGTGTGATTGAGGATGAATATGACAATAAACTAAGACTTGATCTGATCTTGATATCCTTAATGTGAGGGTGGGTAACTAGGTGACTATGTTATAGAGGTGGATGTATACAAAGATAACTATGCTATTATTGGGGGTAAAGGCACCTCTACCTAGTTGCCTGTGTATTACTACACTGACAGTACCCGCGCGCCTGCACCTTGTATAGGTGGTGGATGCCCATCATTGTCACTTCATTCTTTATTCTTTCAGTGACATTTGAATAAAGGGAAGGCCAATCACACATTATGACTGTTGGAGTTCCCACATTTGGAGTCTCTCCCTCTCTTGCTCCTGCTCATTCCATGTTAACCCTCAAATGAACAAAGGTGGAAAATCCGAAAAAGCTAAAGCAGAAGAAAAAGATAAAGGCCAAGGCAAAGAGAAACGAAAGACAAAGACACACAAGTAGAAGAGTCCTAAATAAGGGAGAAAGGCGCACAAGGAAAAGCGCAAGTCAAAACTTTTGTAAAAGAGCGCAAGCGCATCATGGTTTAATTCAAGGAGTGCCGGGGCTCTCACCCGTGCAATTTGTAAATGTAGACGGGCGGTGGAAAGGAAGCTAGGAAGATAGAAGGACAATGGAAAAAAGGGCCTAGGCTCCGGCCAACCATGTAAAAAAGAGAAAAAGGGGATGACCGCCCAAAAGGGATTTAGGGTTTTGTATATAAAGTTAAAAAGTGAATGAGAAGCTCATTCTTGTGTGTAGCCAAAAGTGGCTCTCCTCTTCTTCTTCTTCTTCTTCTTCTTGCTTGCTTGAGCTTGTGCTTGAGAGAGGGAGTGTCAGAGTATGAGGGAGTGAGTGTGTGAGGGTGAGGGACCGGGGAGGAGAAGCTCTCCATCTTCTCCTCTCTTCTTCTCTTCTCTTCCCTTCTCTTCTCTTGTCTTGCTCGCGGCAATGGAGCTTGGAGCGTGGAGCTTGAGGATGGAGCGTGCTTGAAGCTTGCACTTGGATCGTGGAGCTACTGGAGTGCGCGGGAGAGGAGGCAACTCGATCGGCATGGAGGTAAGCTCACTACACCCATAGATATGGATGGCGCGTCGGCTATGTGAGAGGTAGCCATTAGTGCTCGGCTTGGAACGCTTGAAACAATAAGCGGTCCGAGGGTCTTGGCGGTTGAGCGAAAGCTCCCACATTCCACCATAGCTTTTGCTCCCACTCGTACTTCCACTTTAGGACTCACATCCCTTCAACTATTATTAGAGCCTTCTTCTTTGTGAGCTTGAGCTTCGGTACACTCTTAGCTTCCATTTGAATACCTATAGTAGTCATCTCTTTGTTGGCAGCCATAACCACTCCGTTCGAACTTCCTATTTGTTATATTCTTCTTGGGCACTCTTCGAGCCTTCTTGAGAAAGTTGGAGCAGTCTCTCATAGCCCTCACCCTACTAGTGCACCATCACGTTGTGTGGAATAGGCCCTTTTTTAGTAGCAACTCACGTTTTTCATCTCCTACATCATATCTTCTTCATTGGGCAGCTATATAAACACTTATACACTTGGTTTTGATGCTTGGCATTGATCCTTCCACTATTGGCATTCGATTTGAGCATTACACTCATTGCCATTGGTTGGATGATGCTCAGTTAATGCTTATATATTCGGGGATGCTATGTTATTGCTTGGAGTTACTTTTGGACTAATTTAACGACTTCATTTACTCTGTTTTGGCTAAGGTTTGCTGGCTAGAAATATAGGGTAGCACTCTATTTGATGCTTCTATGGTCAGCTTTGTTGCTCCTATGATGCCGGTTATGATGAGGTGATGTCTACATGTACGGGAATGCTATGCATGTGTTATCAGTTGGATTTGGAGCTGATTTTGGTACTAAAATAGCTTGGTTTGATAGTGTATTCACTACTATATATAGTAGGGTTGAACCTCTTTTAACAAGGATTTTATATGCCTATTGCTCCTGGCTATGATTCGGGTGTTCTATATGCACTATTGATGTGTACCATTGATGCTAGTACACTCGTATATCATATGCCCATGATTTGAGGTGGCTTTGAGCTTGATTTGAGGACTAATTTACTTAGTTTTGACAGTGAATTGACAGTCGAAGTAGAATGCAACATCATCAAGCTATCAATGCGAGGATGACTAGACATGACAGTCCTGATGATAGATGTACCTTGAGCAACGCTGCACAAATGACCCAAGACCTCAGTAGAGAATCCACGTCTGACTGTGTAGCTAGGGACTCAAAGGCATCTGTCAGAAGGCTTAAATTTACAAGCCAAGACCCGGAAGATGAAGACATAGTACCACCTGCTTATCTTAGGGTCAAACTCACCGCGAAAAGAGAGCATACTATCGATGCTCTGATTGATGAAGGAGCAGATTTTAACATCTTGACCTATGAATCATGGACCCTACTAGGCCAACCAGAGCTCACATCGACTAGTGCAACTCTTAACCCTTATGGGGGACACCCACAAACACTCATGGGGAAGTGAAAAATCCTTGCGACAATTGAAACGAAAAGCTTGCCTATCCTATTTCATGTTCCTCCAAATAGTGCTAGCTGTGGAAAAGAAACCCTCCTAGGAAGACCCTTCAAGAGGGCAACCAAGTGTGAGGCCGACTATGTAGCACAGAGGATATACCTAATACTACCGGGTGTGAGGATAGTCACAACCTTTAGCAAGCGTGACCTCATCAAACCTCGAGGGAAAGGCAAGAAAGGTGCTGATGTAAGAGTCAAGCCTACTAACGAGAGCAAGGACTTGTCGGAAAAACTGATACAAGCACAGGTCAAACAGCGAGAACTAGTGAGTGAAGTCAAGCCTGAAACAAGAAGGTCAAGAGACAATGCCAAGGACGGGCTTTGGACTTACAAATATTGTAGAAGACCCCAAAAGAAGCCCAAGCCTTATAGATGCAGGCATTGATGGAGGGTCAGCACAATGCCGCGATGGATATCCAAAATGTTACTACGTGCTCAAGGGTACTATGCAGGTAACCAATGGATTTGGGTACCATAATCCCCTGCTAAACCACCTCTATCAGTTGAAGGCCAGAGTGTATCAAAAGCAACGAAGCACAGAAGGAAACCTAAGAGAAACCCTAGGTCTCGAGGCAAGAAATCAGACATGAGTGTTCAAAAGAAAGAGCCTCAACCTAGCATGCTTAATAAGTAGATGTCATATGTAGCCATTGAGCATGCACAAAAGCCATTAGTGCCCAAAGAGCCTTTGATTTTCCAAGAGGATAACAGGCATCATAGGCACAACATTACTCATGGCAAGGCTGATCGCTCAACAAAGCAAATGGCACAATCGTCTAATAGCCTTGAGCAAATCATTAAGCCAGTGCCAAGTCCACCTAAGAGTCCTACATCTCCTACACCCTCTTTTGCCAAACGGACACAGGAAGCACAACAGCAGTTGTCAAGGGCGACTGCTCAATTCCAATCTCTATCTCTATCTAAGCTTCCAAATGTCCAAGAGGTGGGACATGACGCCATCTATAGTTCTCGACCCAAGGATATGCCTAAGCAACCTAATGTGACTAGATCAACTCATGCTCGATCTACACAGATGAGTCCTCAAAGGGCAACAAAAGACACGACCACTTCCGATCATCCTAGGGACTTGACACCACAATCCACCTAGGGTAGCCAGCCCACTAAACTAGCTGCTACTACTTCCAATCAGGGATCATAGCAGTCACAGCCCTTGGCCGTGACAATGCCCCTTCTGGAACGTGTCCTTAGTAGTTTACCTGTGGAGGAGGTGTCGCAACCAACTTCCTCGACAACTCCAGTACTTTCAAAGTGCCTAAAGCCTAGGCTGGAGGAGTTAAACACAAGGGAGTTGGCTGAAGAGCTAGACTCTCCCAAAAGGGAGACAGTTGTACCCACGCAACCTGGCAAGGCTATTTCGCAGGCCACGACTAGGTCCCATGAGGACCTTCTAGAGAAGGGAAACGCTGAGGCCCGACCAAGCACATCAACGGTCGATATAGCCCAGGGTCTTGAGATGTTAGATGCACCTGCGCTGACCAAGAAAAAGAGGAGGAAACAACGAAAACAACAATAGTTTGCAGGTGGTTGTGGACCCCAAGAGCATTGAGACCAAGAGCGATGGAGAGTTGGGGAATAAAGCATCAAGTCCATCCACCAATGAACCCATTGATGTCTCTCTTAATAGCGGTGAAACCTGTCACATCGGTGTGCTCCGACAAATCAAAGCAGTCGTTACCATCAATGGCTGCTTGCAACACTCTATCCACTGACAATAGAACTCGCATTGACAAATCAAGAGTGGATACAACACTGTCACGACGGGGTGACGAATTCGCACCAGTCACACCCAAGGAGAACCATGACGCAATAATGAAGCCTCAAGAGAAACATGGAAACCCCAAGAGCATGAGCAATCCTAGCGTTGACCAATCTTGCTCATATAGGCCTGAACCCCCAGCTATGCTTAAGCCTAGGCAAACTCCTAGAACCTTGCATGAGATCGCAACCGAGCAAGCCCTCGTCGAACATAGAAGTGTCACATAATGCTTAATTGAGTTGGATGCTAAGCTCAAGGTGTTCGCTCGTGTCTATGTCCTAGCAGACATGCGTGTATTCCCTAAAGAGCAGCTTGGAGATTACTTGCCCTTCCCTTTATCTTGGGAAGAGCAGGAACATCTTGACGAGCACTATAACAAGCTCTTACATGAACGCATGTGACTCATCTCTGACGAGAAGGCTGACGAACTACGCTTAACCGTGACATTTAATGAAATGCTCTGCCAACCGAATCTTGTAAACATTGAGCAACTAAAGCTATTGTCAGCAGGCCGAAGTCGATTTGAACAGCGTTGGTGTGAAAACCGCGTTGCAATGGCCGAACTAGGAGCTCAGATCATGACAGTATCTGAGGAGCGATTGGCCAAATGGCGGTCTCAAAGAGACCCAACCTATGTGGCAACAACTTCCCTTCGAGTGCTGACTGCCATTCGGGGTACGGACTTGGCTGAACCTAGCCAAGAAAACTCTCTGTTTGATAAGGTTCTCACTGAAGAGGAGTTACATGTTGCCAGTAGACTCGGACAAGGGTCCATATTGCTCGATGTGGCAAAATATCTATCGGTACTAAGTAAACTGCCATGAGTGCTGGATGCGTTTGCCACGCTCCAATACAACCCCGAGTTCTACAATTGGTTCTTATCCTCGTGAAGTGACATGGATTCATAAATATGTATATAAATAAACACTGATTTTTGTGTCACCATGTATAAACAATATCAACACACACAAGTAATGATAGTCAAGCGCAGGGAGAAGAGTCGGGTCTGATAGGCTAAGCTCCTCAAGTCCTCCTCTCATCACGCATTTAAAAGCCGTGTGACCATCCCCACCTCCAAGTGAAGGGCATGCAACCCACATTACCGCCATAGGAAGCCTTGACTAACAACTCTGATGGTGTAGACATGGTGCAGCCCCTTTCTATATACCTTCTTCCCTTTTCGATCTATCCTTCCAAGGTTGAGCCCTACCTAAATTCATGACCACCAGCCGACGTAACTCGGCATGAGCCAAGATCTGCTAATGGCAGGAGGCTAAATATACATCACGGGGGCCATCCCTCTACAACAAGCACTGCATGCCCCACCCCTCCGCTTCTCGTCCTATGCGCTTGATAACCTGCACTATAATCCCTTACATATGAATGGTCTTATCATGTAACAAATCCTAATCCTTGATTCGCATCTTACAGGCCCCTTGTGAGGAAAACATGGAGAACCAAGGGCAGCTAGCTTGCAAGGATGCTCTCCACGGGGCTGACGGGAACATGCAGCACATGCCCCTCCGCCGGTGCGCTACGTGCCCACTCTTAAAAGGTACGCCAAGAAACACGGCCCCAAGCGACACCGCCCCAGACGAAGGCCGAAGAATCCGTGGGCCAGGGGAGGGGGCGCTCGAGGAGGCACACACAATGTGGCAACACCAGTGACAAACCCCCAACGTACGGTCGGGCACCAGATGCTCAAGGATAGAAAGGGCAGCTCGGGACAGGGAAGAATTCAATGAACTATTTAAAGGCATTTTGAAAACGGTGGCAGCCCGGGACTACACCATTCATATCCTGGCGGACATGTTCCTTGCCCAATCCCATGGGAGCCCCGCACCAGCAGAGCCCCAGTCACCCGACCACCCAGACTCGCCCTGCCTCGTACAAATGGAGTAGCCCCATGTTGAATAAAGGCTTATCAAATGCTACCTGGCCATGAATTTTTGCCTTTAAATGGTTCAGTGTTGACATGTTCCCGAATTGTGCGAACTTTTCATATCTGCATTTAATATATTTCACGTCTTTAGCAAAAGAAAAAGCTAATCAAGTGCATGTGATAAATATCTAAGTCAACACCATAGAATTCAGATAAGTGATGTCTCCTTGCGTTGCACTGGTTTATTATAGTTGCGGCATATACCATGCATGTACTCTCATGAAGTGACAAGTGGATACATGATGATACAGGTCTTTGTGCGAAAGTGTTCAATGCCCAATCACCGCAAGACCATCGACCCCACAAAGAGCCGCGACAAAGACACGCTGCCGAAAGCAAAAATCACCCTTGCCGACCGCCCACATCGCATAGCCCAAAGCATATTCATGGGCTACGCTCTCTTTTTGGGTCAAGCTCTATAGTTGGCTCACGGCAGTCATTACCTTAATTGTACCAACATCGCGTGTGTCGCAAGGAGGTTTGCAATATCTGAAGTGTATCTCCCCATCTCAACAACTGCTTCTCTAATAACGAGGCTAGGGCACAATCATCACTGTAATATCCATTTCTTGAGCCTTCGAAGCTTGACATTTTTCAACCCACTGAAAGGCTGATAGCCTCAACATATTGCAATGGTTGTACTCAAGCAAGTCCAAAAAAAAAGGAAAAAAAAAAAAGAGAAGAGAAAGAAAAAAAGAAAGAAAAAAGCACAAGAAAAAGAAACAAAAAAGAAAACAAAAAAAAGAGAAAAAAGGAAAAAAGAAGAAGAAAAGAAATGAATGAAAAGATAAGAAGCACCCACAATCATAGCACAGCACCTAGGGGTCCTCAAATTAGGTATGTCCAGTGACCTTGATCGACTGGCTCCGTCCCTAGTCCCCTAGCCCTTTAACATCACCCACAATTGTTTAGAACACATCCAGGTTAGGACATACCTAGGAAGCTTGTCTCGCCTATGGTTAGACCTATCATCCTGACCCACTTGCACAATTTCCTCTTGCACTCTACCTTAATACCATTGCAATCAATTGTGGTAAGCACCGCACGATTGGCCATGAAATGTACACCGTCCTCATCAAGCAAGTCTAATAGCTTCCAGCTACCGAAAATGCGGTGTCCCTGTATTCAATTATGCTACGTCGTGTAGTCACAATGCAAAGGATGTCTCATATACCTTCACGTGTACTTCTTCTCAACATGGACAACTTTGCTTCATCCACACATTATTATGAGAAACTAGCCCGCGGTCTTCTAACTACATAATATCTAAGTATGCACGAGCACTCACATAATATCTGCACCGAAGTATATACACAGTTTGGGTCCTCAAGTGCAGGACAATACTCTCAGCTTGCTTAGAGTTCGACCTGTCTCCCAAACTAATCAAAATATGTCTTGTGCATAATAAGAAGACTAGCACTACCCCTTAGGAAGAGACCACATGAGAGGTTTTCAATTGCAGGTATTGAAGACTCCAACGAAGGTGTCGTTTGCTCTTCATCAACACTCAACTCTGAATTCCTATCCTTATCACCCTGTAAGCCTGCCAAGAATCAGCATGTACAGAATCCCCAACAAACTGCCACTTGTACTCCATTAGTGCAACCCCCCCAAAGAACAGCCCTACCACCAACTCCCATTGCCCTACCACCTACCACTCAACCCACCAATGTGCCCCCAATGACCTTCCTCCCCACCACTACCAACACTCTGCCATGGCAACCACAGACGTCCTTGCTACCCACGTCTTCAGTGCATGCTAAACGCTTGCTACCTACGACGGTGAGTGCCATGGGACTGGCACTCGTCTAGGAGGGGGTAATGTTAACCCTCAAATGAACGAAGGTGAAAAATCCAAAAAAGCTAAAGCAGAAGACAAAGACAAAGGCCAAGGCAAAGAGAAATGAAAGACAAAGACGCACAAGGAGAAGAGTCCTAAATAAGGGAGAAAGGCGCACAAGGAAAAGCGCAAGTCAAAACTTTTGTAAAAGAGCGCAAGCGCATCATGGTTTAATTCAAGGAGTGCCGGGGCTCTCACCCGTGCAATTTGTAAATGTAGACGGGCGGTGGAAAGGAAGCTAGGAAGATAGAAGGACAATGGGAAAAAGGGCCTAGGCTCCGTGGCCGACCATGTAAAAAAGAGAAAAAGGGGATGACCGCCCAAAAGGGATTTAGGGTTTTGTATATAAAGTTGAAAAGTGAATGAGAAGCTCATTCTTGTGTGTAGCCAAAAGTGGCTCTTCTCTTCTTCTTCTTCTTCTTCTTCTTGCTTGCTTGAGCTTGTGCTTGAGAGAGGGAGTGTGAGAGTGTGAGGGAGTGAGTGTGTGAGGGTGAGGGACCGGGGAGGAGAAGCTCTCCATCTTCTCCTCTCTTCTTCTCTTCTCTTCTCTTCTCTTGCTCGCGGCAATGGAGCTTGGAGCGTGGAGCTTGAGGATGGAGCGTGCTTGAAGCTTGCACTTGGATTGTGGAGCTACTGGAGTGCGCGGGAGAGGAGGCAACTCGATCGGCATGGAGGTAAGCTCACTACACCCATAGATATGGATGGCACGTCGGCTATGTGAGAGGTAGCCATTAGTGCTCGGCTTGGAACGCTTGAAACAATAAGCGGTCCGAGGGTCTTGGCGGTTGAGCGAAAGCTCCCACATTCCACCATAGATTTTGCTCCCACTCGTGCTTCCACTTTAGGACTCACATCCCTTCAACTATTATTAGAGCCTTCTTCTTTGTGAGCTTGAGCTTCGGTACACTCTTAGCTTCCATTTGAATACCTATAGTAGTCATCTCTTTGTTGACAGCCATAACCACTCCGTTCGAACTTCCTATTGGTTACATTCTTCTTGGGCACTCTTCGAGCCTTCTTGAGAAAGTTGGAGCAGTCTCCCATAGCCCTCACCCTACTAGTGCACCATCACGTTGTGTGGAATAGGCCCTTTTTTAGTAGCAACTCACATTTTTCATCTCCTACATCATATCTTCTTCATTGGGCAGCTATATAAACACTTATACACTTGGTTTTGATGATTGGCATTGATCCTTCCACTATTGGCATTCGATTTGAGCATTACACTCATTGCCATTGGTTGGATGATGCTCAGTTAATGCTTATATATTCGGGGATGCTATGTTATTGCTTGGAGTTACTTTTGGACTAATTTAACGACTCCATTTACTCTGTTTTGGCTAAGGTTTGCTGGCTAGAAATATAGGGTAGCACTCTATTTGATGCTTCTATGGTCAGCTTTGTTGCTCCTATGATGCCGGTTATGATGGGGTGATGTCTACATGTACGGGAATGCTATGCATGTGTTATTGGTTGGATTTGGAGCTGATTTTGGTACTAAAATAGCTTGGTTTGATAGTGTATTCACTACTATATATAGCAAGGCTGAACCTCTTTTAACAAGGATTTTATATGCATATTGCT
Organism: Lygodium microphyllum; assembly: GCF_053477565.2. Lineage (NCBI taxonomy): Eukaryota > Viridiplantae > Streptophyta > Polypodiopsida > Schizaeales > Lygodiaceae > Lygodium > Lygodium microphyllum. Next base: position 122,487,890 of record NC_141147.1, read on the forward strand.
CCTGGCTATGATTCGGGTGTTCTATATGCACTATTGATGTGTACCATTGATGCTAGTACACTCGTATATCATATGCCCATGATTTGAGGTGGCTTTGAGCTTGATTTGAGGACTAATTTACTTAGTTTTGACAATGAATTTATTGCTGTAATAACCAAGGTGGCTGAAGCCTATTTGGTCAGTCTATGCTCTACCTATTACTTATGGGTGCTTCCTAGGTGATTCATTTAACCATATGGATGTATATGGAGGTTGGAAAATGCTTTGTTTTGGTTACGGAATGCTTTTGACTAGTGATTAAGTTATGTTTTGGTCTACATTAATTGGAATTGGACTAAAGTTGGCATTCCTTATATGACAGTTTATGTCTATTGTCTATGCTTGACATCTAGGCTTCATGCTTTGATGCTTATGTCAGAAATGGATGCTACTTGGAATGTCTATGTTTGGATCAACGTTTGGAGCTTCATTTGTGGTTGCATTTGAGCATTTTGGAGATCTTGGAAACTTCATTTGTATCAATGATAGCTCTGCTTTTGGCTTCTTTTACACATTGCTGTGATTTATTACAACAAGCTGTAAATTGCAGACTATGAGTATTTACTAAGGAAAATCATTACTATTTGACACCTTTTGGTTATATTTGGTGGAAATTGGTCATTTTAGCAGTTTCTCTTATTTTCAACTTGTTTTGGTAGTGGTTTTGGTATGTTTATTGTTAATTAAAGCAACATTTGCCTTTGTTGTTTGACTCATTATAACTGGTCATCTCAAAGATACGGCTTTGTTTAACATTGCCAAGTTGGATGGCATTAAGTATGGCTATTGGAAGTCTCAAATATGGCAGGTTTTGGTACAAAAATTGTAAATTAAGCCATTAAGAAACAAGGATATTAAACTGGAGAACATGGATGATGATGACATGGTTGGAGCTAGACGACAACTATATCCACCATGTGGATAACTGCGATACTTCACATGATACATGGAAGAGACTTGACACTTTGTATGGTGCATAGTCTAAGTCATCAAAGTATGGTCTCTTGATTGAATTTTTCAGGCTTGACACAAAGTCCAGCACATCACTTGCCACGCATCTAAATTACATGGAAGGACTTCTAACCCAACTTACAGGAGTCAACATTAAAATGGAAGAAGATGTTTGCATTGGTGCTTTGCTTAAAAGTTTGCCTCCTGAATATAATAATGTATCAACAACTCTAATCAATATGCCAAACCCTAAGCTTATTAATATCCAAGCATCACTATAAGAGGAGAAAAATAAGCTAAAAACTAAGGAAGAACCAAGCATCTCTAGAGATGAACAAGCATTATATGTTGGCAACATGTACAAAGGCAAGAAGGATAAGATTTTTTGTGATTTTTGCAAAAGGATCGGACACATTGAGAAGTTCTGCCATGCCAAAAAAAGGTTCCAGAAGGCCTATCTTGCTGCAATTAAAGAAGAAGAAGACCATGAAGCAAAAGAAGAAGAAGAAGAAGACCACCAGGAGAAGGACAAACCTCATCAGTCCTTCTATACTGATAGCCTTTTTTAGCCTTGTATTGCCTAGCCCTAATGCTTCTGACATAAGCTTATAAACTCCTAATGTAGCCTTGTACTACAGCCTATGTACACTTCATGAGGCCCCTGTTACAGCCTCTAGATGTCCACCATGTTTGTGGTACCCACACTTAGCCCTTTTTACGATAGCCTCTGGTGTTTTTCCATGTTTATGGTGTTCCCACACTTTGCAGGTGTTGCTTTCACTAAAGCCTCTACACACTTTGTACTTCTAGTTGTGATTGAGAAGGGGTGTTGAGATATTTGCAATCACACCTACTTTAGTCTCTTTAGATGGAGTAGTGAGGGCTCAGGACAAGAATCCCATAAGCACAGTAGGAGGATGTGATGCCTAGACTTTTCTATAAAGCATTGTACTTGCTTGTCATTTTCATATGAGATGAATACAATGTCATTGTCATGTTGCTCCTCAGTATAGTATACATGATGATTGTCATTTGCTCTTGAGTCAAGGTTCTTGGTTTCTATCATGTCAGTATCTTCATGTGTCTAGTTAAGGTCTATGAGCCACCATAGTTGCCATGCTCTAGATCCCATGTTTTTACAGATAGATGGGAATATTAGTGGTGGATTATAGTGCATGGATATAGTGCTAAACATTGTGAAACTTAGTCCATCTTGCAAGCTATATATAACGCTAAGAAGTTTCCTTGAGTAAGATTAATAAAGTTAATGTACCCATTAATTTACCATCAATTCATCAAAACCATAATGGTAAGAAGATTTTGGTGATGTCTTTCTTAAGGAATTGACATAACTCCCTCCAAAACCACAATAGTATTAGAATTGATCATGTCTTTTCTGAGAAATTGACAAAGCTTCCTCAAAAGAGAGAAATATCTCATGACATTGAGTTATGCGTTGTACTCACATCATTTGTTGCGAAACATTGTTATATACTATAAACCTTATGCTCTAGAACTCAAATAGCAACTCGAGTAATTAATTGACCAATGATAATTTGACCTTTGTACATCACCTTTGGAGCTCCTAACTTCTTTCAAAAAATAGATGACACTCTGTGGTTCCCATATGCACAGTAGGAGAAAGTACCACCACTCAATTCATATAAAGCATTGTACTTCCACTCTTTTTCTAATGCAATGATAGTACTCTTTTCTTTCCAGTAAAGTGTCCTAGGGTTAATAATATTCTAGATCACCTTCATGGTAGAAGATCTTTACTAAGATTGATTGAATATGTAGTTACTGTCAGATCGTAGTGAAAGAAGAAGGCATATTCCAAGCTACCTTTAATACTAGATATGTGTTCCTTGTGTGTAAGGAAAGCTAGGCCACGTTATGGTAGCTCTGTTTTATCACCCAAATTTGCTACAAAGAGGTATTTGGAGGGAAGTGAAGTTGCCCTATGGTGAAGTTGTCATGATATCACATGATGATGTTTCTTCCCTTACTTCTTGTTTCTCCAGGTATTGGAGTGGTGGAATATTAGGATTCTCTCTCCCCTCCCCCCTCTCTCTCCCCACCCCCCCCACACACACACACACAAAAGAACTAATGCATCATGATAATATCATAATTGTTGCATGTTGGGCTCAATATACATAAAAACTATGATAGAGCGCTACATATTGCACCATTTAGAGAAGCCCTAGGAGTAGATGGAACAAATGGGTTTTGACTTTGCTAAACTTGAAGAAGAGTTTCTATTAACTTCCCCTTCTCCACCACAGTGCCCATGAATGGCCACTCCTTAGGCCCAAATACAAAGTTGATGAATGTGGCTTGAATCCTTGCTAACACCACTATTAGGTCAACCTCACTCAAATCTGGGGCCATTTTTCATGCCCTACTAGATCACCTATGCACTTGGCAACACACGGCCATGCCACTATTGAATCGATAGGACCACTTATGCTAAGGCTATCAAGATGCATGCTAACATCTACATGTGAGGCAATAGTGAGCACAATACAATCCAACATGGCTATACCTCCTCTCAAAGATAGCATGCTAGTGCTAAGCAAGATGTCAAAGAGAATCGAGGTGAATTTGACAAAGATGGGTGTATTGAAAGCCTCGTACCCAAAGCCACTTGGCCCAACATGACACATAAGACAACTAGGTTATCGAAGTTTGTAGGCAGCAATGATGCCTTTGAAGAACTTGCACCACACACATGTTGTATTGTGTATTGAAATGCACATCTTAGCAAAATTTGTCACTATCGAAATTAGTAAGTGTTGCAAAGGAAGAGAGGGTTGCCCCATCGATAGGCATCCCCATGTTGACCATGCCCAATAGGGCTGAATAGCCCATCGTCATAGGCCATGTCACACATGCACATGCAAATCTGTCTAGAATATCTTAAGTTTGAGAGGGAAAATGATCTTCATGGTTACTTCATTTTCACCCCTTATAAGAACATCAACATGCTTATCTTCATGGGATTTTCCCCATGGTAGTTTAATCACCTTCTCCGACTTCCCACATTTCTCTTTCACCAACCATGGCTTGGTTGTTTTACTTTGCCCACACTTCACACATAGAGCTAATGAGACACAATGATATCCAATCATCAACAAACCAAAAAATTAAGCTCCAAGTCAACAAGAAGTTTGCATTCATGCACATGGATGCATGTGCTTCTTCAATAACATGGCGTGCACGCGTGTGTGTGTGTGTAGAGAGGGAGAGAGAGGGAGGGAGGGAGGGGGAGGGATCCTCGTGGATTCCCTTAGAGGGATGCCATACCCCAAGTTTGGGCATCGGCTCGAAGGTGGTGTCCTGTCGCACCCAAGCAAACACTGCCTCCCGATAGCATTTGCTTGCTTTTGTGAGGCAATGCCATCATTGGTACGAGTACGAGCTTGTGCACAAGTTCGCAAAGGGAGGATATCGTCATTTCCCTATCCTTTTTGAGAGAATAGGGATCACACATACAATGCTTCCTAGTACCTCAGCATTGCCTTGCCAAGGAATGATGCTACGAGGTGATGCCTCGGAACAACATTCCCCGAGTGTAGATGAGTGCTCACCTAGTTGGGTAAACACACCCCGCCAACGTCCCCACCAAGGAGTAGTGCAGCTTCATCCTCTAAGGTCCTCCCCCAGGACAAGAGGTCACGAGCTTCGCTTATAATACCCGAAATGTGCATGTTGCGTTCATCAGTCAACGCGGGACAGGTAAGCAGGATGTGTGCATAAGAGGTTCCTGCTTCGTGGGAGCCGCATAGGGGCGAACAGATTTGTCAACGAGAGTGACGGTAGCTATCTGTCATGTTCGCACTAGCGACTCATGCCAGGCACAAAAACCGTTCCTCTGAAGCCTTGACACTCTCCAATAGATTTGCACGGAAGAGGTAGTTCCTTGAGCATTCGAACTTGTTTTCATTATAAGAGGAAAGCCTCAAACACTGTGTTGCCATTCCCATGTCTTCCAGATATGATGTCTTACAGCAAGTAGAGGTGCTTCAAGGATACACCTTTCCAGCCAATGCTTTGGTCCTGGAGGTCCAGGTCCATTTGTGGACTTTCTTAGTAAATGACGGTGGTTTTGATCTAGTGGACTAATGGGGTTTGTCTACAATCAATCTTTTACGTGGAGGACCCTTTTGCTACAACTCATAATCATAAGCTTGCACAAGATATATATGCTAAAATTGAAGACTTTTATATTGAAATGAAGAGGAAGTATGACCCCAAGTGATAGTGAGTATACTAAGAAGATAGATGAGCATGCAAGTATATCAATGATAGAACATTTCCTTATTACATAAATTTTTTACCATCGTATAAACTCAACTTAGCTCGATTTTTGGATGTGGCATATAAGTTGGTTTGTTTTGCTATTATAATAATTCGTGACAATGGGAAACGAAGAAAACATGGCTATGTGGAATAATTAATGAACTACAAGTGTGTTCATATATTACATTCGAATAATGTCTTGAATGATTTTGACTTCAATTCTATGCACTTGAAGAATCATATTATGACAATGTTCTTTCACAACTATGACTTTTCAAGCATATGAAATATTCTACTAAAACACTTGACACTTAGCTCTACACAACACAACCTCTAAGATCTATTGAAAAATGTGATGCTAAGGTCTATGCAAACCCTTCCAACAAACTTGAAAGCTATTGTAGAAATATTTATCTGTGACTAACATAGATCTTGCTTGCTTGATGCAAGTTAATTTGATTATATTGCATTCGCATTCCTTTTGTGTGTGACTTGTTTAAGTTCTTGGTCTATTGAAGGGATCTTTTGATACACATTTTCAGTCTTTTTGGTAATTTATACTAACAAATTGAGTTAACACTAGTAGAAGCTCTTTGAGTTGTTGAAATCGTTCCTTCTATGTGTACTTGAACTATGAATTTAGATTAGGCTGTCTTTTAATCTTTTAAACATCAACAATGTACACATACAAACCTAAATTGATGTTGTATGTTACTTTTCAATATTGAAGCTTAGCTTTTTCTTACATTGCAATCTTTAGCATGTTTACAAACTATATGTAAAATCAATTTATGCTAAATTTGATGATAATGTACATAGATAAATATATGTTGTCCATTGAATTTGGAGTTCATGATCTATATCAATATATATTGATATTATTTATTTTCATTTGCAACAACATTCTTATATGTTTTTGTCATACACAAGAATTGAAGGTGAACATAAGCAAAATCAATCACAAAACATTTACCTCTTGAACCTATAATAAAACTATTTAAAGTCATATTGTCCATTGAATTTTGTGTTCATGATTTATATGAATATATATGGATATTCTACATTTTACTTTGCAATAGCATTCCTATATGTTTTTGTCCTAGTGAAGGTGAACATAAGCAAAATCAAGATAAAATGCTTACCTCTTCTTGAATCCATCAGCAAACTATACTCATGATGTTGTCATTTCAAAGAATTTGTATTTTTTTGTTCGTAAGAGCATAATTGAGTAAACACACTTTAAAAGAAGTATCCTGTCAAAAAGTCTTTTCTAAAATGTTAAGACTTGCAAATGCATGCAAGTGTGAAGTTTGAATTGTCTTTTCAATTCATTAACTTTTAGCATCATGTCCAACTAATTCAAATCAAATTCCAACAACTAATGCTTAATATTTATGAACAAGCACCAAAAGGACAATGTAATCACCCAAAAATGTACCTACCAATATCTCATCTATGCACATCATGAAACATTAACTAATAAGTGGTACTTATTGAGGATGGCTATCTTTTGGAACAAAGAAATTACTTTTTACAAAAAGAACATTTGACAATAATGATGATATAACAATGATAACAAAGAGAGAAACTAAATGGATACAAAAAACAACAAATAAAAAGTAAACCAATTCATTATTTATTGCATTTGCATAATTTCTTTTAACAATTATTTAGATGATCACAAAAGTCTCCAAAAATAAGAATAGGGGCTAGGTTCAAGGGCTTTATATGGAAGCAATTAGCTCAGCATAAAGCCAAGCATAAAGAAAGGCAAAGATAATAACTAGAGGACAAATCTAGATTGCAATGCATCAAGCCTCTAAATTAGCTAGGGTAAAAGTGAATTCATTATAGGTTTCAAATATGATCAATCAAATAGAACACAAATACTTGACTTAGGAGTAATGTGTAACAAATATATTAAGACTTATTCTTTACTCAATGGGTTAGATATATGTGTGCATATGGTAATGGTGGTGGATGTTTGTAACCAAGTATATGTCATAGTTCTAATACCTAGGTTTAATGGTCTACTCAAATGGGAATTTTTGGCCCATTTTTTTGAAAGTTGTTTGAAATCCTAATGTTGTGAATCCCAAATACAAATGAAGGAAATCAAGTTCATTTTTTATGAATTATCGTGTACAAGTCAAAGGAGAAGCAAATTTAGAATAATTGAAGAGAAAGAAAACACACACACACACACTCTCTCTCTCTCTCTCTCTCTCTCTCTCTCTCTCTCTCTCTCTCTCTCTCTCTCTCTCTCTCTCTCTCTCTCTCTCTCTCTCTCTCTCTCTCTCTCTCTCTCTCTCTCTCTCTCTCTCTCTCTCTGTGTGCGTGCGTGTGTGCATGCACGCGCGCACGCACACACTAATGAGTGCCATGCCATTAAAGATTAGCTTGGTAGCCATCCAATATTGAAACATTGTTGTCAAGAATAATGGCATTGGTGGTTTCAAATGCCAATAAACCATGGGTTCAAATGTATATCGCACCATTGGAAAATGAAGGCATTTATAATAAATTGTTTTCACTATATAGGAGCACAGTAGTGTTGAATACAAAAATGTAGATATCAAATAACTAGCAAAACCACAAGATTACATAGCTTAAAATTTGCTTTTCAAAACAATGTTTAGAAAAATATAAAAGGATTATTCAAAACTAGCAAAGGATGTATCACAAAACAAATTCCTTCACATTATATTACAAATTCGAGTAATAAAATTCACACACGTACATGTGTGTGTGTGTGTGTGTGTGTGTGTGTGTGTGTGTGTTATACAATGAGTACATAGTACAAAAATATGGAGAATTGACACCACAAACAACAAGTTAACATTATTAAATATGAACAAAAATAGAGATATAAATTGATCCAAAATGGATGTATCAAAGAACAAGAGAAAAAAAAATCAGAAAATGAAGGCTCTAAATGTGATGCTAAAGTAGTGTTACATACTTCATATAAGACTTTGAAAGTGATGTGTCAGATGATATCTTAAACTAGAGCATAAGAAAAAGATATGTGAGACAATGATACAAACAATCCAATCGTTAGGAAGGGAAATTATAAAGAATCGATTGAGTAGTTCCACCTTTCCTTTCTTGTTGTTTTTCGCTAACTACTATAAAGCTTGTCCAAGATTCGACTTAAGATGAGGCAATTACAAAAGGCGCTAGTGTTACTTTAGGTGCAAACACATGATTGATTTCACATGCAATTTTAATCAACATTAAGGAAAGAAGACAACAAAAGTTTACCTCATGAAGAAATTTAGTCCCAATTTCAAAAGAGAAGGTACCAACTACTACACATCCCATATTACAACCATCTAAATCATGTTAGATAGCTTAGAAACACAATTACTAGATAAAGTTGCAATGTGTCAATGTGAAGAAAAAAATGCACATGCAGTTGCCTCAAAGTTATCTGCAACATCCTAATTCAAATACTCATTAGTTGGATCAAAGCAAGAGTCCCACATCATAGTGTACACCATCAATCCATATACTATTGTTGACCAATTTGCAAACCAACCAAGTATATCAAGCAATATAAAGTTTAAATCATATCAAGCCTATGCTTGCAAATGCTTGGTCAACCATTCTATTTAATGATATCAATTAAAAGTGTAGTAGGCATAACAAAAGCCCTTATTAAGAAAAAGGAATGGGATATCCTTGGAGGCACCACCACCTAGATGCTAGCTCCAAGCGTATAATTATTTCTCAACTGCAATACAACTTTTAAAATAGATGCAAAGCTCAAATTGTCAAGATTCTTAGAGTGAGTAAAATAAATACATGCATAATATCTCTGTGCAATAGAAGAGACTCTATTGTTTTGTGCACCAAACTCGAAGTAGAGCACATAAAAGAACAAATTAAAAGAAAGTGGGAAAACTCATGAGAGGTCTACATTGACTAATTTATCGAGCTGCAAAAAATCAGGGTGTTGTTTAGGTATACACATGACCAAAGGATGAAGACTTTAGAGCAAAAGTTTCTCTGAAGGTGTGAAATCCAAGTCTATCCCAAGTATAATCCCTACCGCAAGTTTTCCAACAGTCAGATAAGAAAAGGCTTCAACCTAGGTGTCCATCTCAATTGGGAGTGATCCTCCATAGAGCATTTGCATATTCAAGCAAGGATAGAGAAGCAATGGAAAATCAAAACCCAGTTACAACCAAGTGGATTTTGGACAAAATCAATGTCCCTAACCAAAAGAAAGGAGGAAGGAGAACTAAGAGTCCTAAGACCACCTACATATAGAGATCCCCTTGCCCAAGAAGGACTTTGATAGCATGTTGGCCAAGCAACCATGAGATCCAAGTTGAAGATGAGGAGAAAGGTTTGTTAAAGTAAATGAACAACCTCATGGCACAAGGGAATTGGGGTGGGGTATGAGAAAGAAATAAAGTTGTATTAACTTCAGAGAGTCGTATTAACATCCTTTTAAATGTGTTAAGTCACAAATCAAAGTTTTTAGTTACAATCCACTTTAGGAAGCCATTGGCACAAAAATAACCCATAATTTGATGCTATGAGAGAGAGAGAGAGAGAGAGAGAGAGAGAGAGAGAGAGAGAGAGAGAGAGACACACACACACACACACACACACACGCGCAGAGTTGTACTAATGTCCTTTTGGATACCTCAAGGAGTATAGCCAAAGAGGTGCACATCCAAATTTTAGTTACAATCCACTTCAAGGTGCCATTGGCACAAATAGAATCTAACTATTAAAGTTGTACAACTTACTAAATACATCATAACCCTAAAGCAAGTCAATGCTTAGGTCCTTTGAGTATCTCTATGATGGCTTTGTCGCCTTGATAAACTATAAATTTGCCCTTTTTTCTAGCTACCTTCATCTTGGTGATCTCACTTGGTCATGCTTTGAGTTAAGTTCATTTGTGATCTGCATTTCAATTCCCTTGAAACACTTTGATTGCTTTAATACTTCAACTCTATCTTGCATGTTTTCAAACTACAAAGCTACTTGATTATCGCCTCTCTTGGTGATTTTCCATGATACCATCCAATTGAACCCTTTTCTTCTAATATTGGCCTTAGTTTTGTCTCTAGCCTATATGATCATAGAGTTCCTCTTGCATTTCTTCATATCATTTATTAAGGAGGCATCCTAACAGCACATCGAACATAATCGTTTGCAATGTAGATTTGTTAACTACGATAAGATATTATCTATAATAACTTGCTTATCTACCTCCTTTCTTCTTTCAATTCCCTCTATACTTCTACACCTAGGTCATCATTTCCTTGACTTCATATACAATCCAACTCTATTAGTTGTAGCCACCTCTATTGCAAGTGTTTTCTCTAGCTTCACCAATCAAGTAAGCAATTTTGCAAGTTATTCTTTCAAAACCATATTATTTACTTCCAAGCTGCAAACTCGCTAACATAGGTATTCATCCCATGGCTTCAGCTCTAGGCTTGGGTGGTGATGCCAAGACATTTGAGAACGTCTTTGGGGACATCATGTTGATAGGGCAAGGCAAAAACCACCAATAAGCTTCAATATTGGCTAGCTAACCAAAGGGTCCCATTCCTCCTATGCGACTAGCATATGACAAATATTGCTACCATTTATTTGAGTTCAATGCCCAATTCAAAGCATGCATGTTGTGCAACCATTTGTTAGTCACTTTATGGCACACATTATTGCAACATTCTTCCTAAAGAAACCTAGTTTTCACACATTATCACACTACATGGTCCTTAGTCCCTCAAGGAAAATTCAATCCACACTTTATGGTAAAATTTTACGATATTACCAATAGGGTTGCAACCTTAGTCCCTCAGGGCATACCACACCTCCCACCACCACTAACCATTAAGAAAAATAAGGAACATGTAACGCTTAATATAGATAACATGATTATGACCTAATCAAATTATGTTGTTTTTGAACGGTTGCATAGGTGCATGGTAGTAACGTGTGATAAGCTAGTCACTAAAGGAACACAACCCTTTGGTTAGCTAGCCACTAATGAAGCTCAATGGAGATATTTGTTCATCTTGCCAGGCCATTGAATTCCACAAGCCCCTTATAGCACGAGTTTGTCTTACAAGTTTGATGCAAAACTCCTATTCATTGGGTAACGTGCAAAGCATGTAAAGACTTGTACCTTGACAATAGTCATGATTGCAACTCAATAAAACAATTGTTTCACTAATAGCATTCTTCTTGCACCGAGATTTTGATTGCAAAAGAGCGGTAACTTTGAAACCATTGAGCTTATGGATAAGTGGTGTGTGATTCAACAAAGAAGAGTCTCTTCATGTCTCTCCCAATGATGTCAATGGCCAAATACCCAATTCAAAGCATGCAACTTGTGAAACCATTTTTTACCCACTTTATGTTGCACATTATTGCAACATTAATCGAAAAGGAACCTAGCTTTCACACATACACTCATGCACCTATGAGACACACAACATAGTCAATCCCTGGAGGCAAATTCAATCCACATTTTTGGGTAATACTTTATGATATTGCCAATACGGTTGCAACCCAAGTGGTTTGAGTGTACATGGGTGTGTCACTTCAAACCGTGGATACATCCGTTGAGGCATCTTCAAAGTTCACATCTTCCCCATCAAAAACCGAAAAACAACTTTATATTATCCGTGGTAAACCCCAAATTGGGATGAAAATCCACAATCATTTACATACATAACAGTAAAGATGCATTCACAGGAACAACTGCTTGGGAGAAACCTGGAGGCCAACCAGTGAGTGGCCACCAATTGATGGTCAACTCCTGTTGACAAGGTAAAGTTCTACACACTCACACACGCTTATACAGGCATGCTCAAAGCAAATGTTTTTGGCACAGGGGCCCGGAGCAAGAGAGGGGGGGGCCCAGCAGTGCACCCGGAGAGAGAGAGAGAGAGAGAGAGAGAGAGAGAGAGAGAGAGAGTAAATAATATTGGTATTACGTACTAGCATTATCAGCTACAGGTTCAGATGATAATTCACCGGCTCAACAGGCTTATTTTGCAGTCTGTCCTGCATGATAATACACCATTATTGACGACTGGTCCCAGACTTTTGGGATCTTACAAAAATCAATTCAATCGCAGACTACTGCTTGGAAGCTGAGTAACAGCCCAGCAATGATTTTCCTTCAGAGACAACATGAAAACCTCAGTTACATTTTCTCTCGACTAAAATACAAGCTGTGCAATGATGACAGGTTGGAAACCTGAATTCAAAAAGTGTGAGTCTGACAAATATTCTGAAAAATATGCATTCAATAGTCTTCAGCTGCTGTCTTCTACTGCAGAATGTACAAGTGCCTCTTTGTGGATTGAGTCCCAGGCAAAATCCTACCATCTGACTACCTGATAGAGTGAATAGGATGGATCCACTTGAAAAGATGAGCAAGATATTCAATAGTAGACATGATACACCCGCCAAATTCTAGAGAATAGTGCATGCACACTTGCTTTTCTTGGGTTTGCTGGAGCTTTGCTTCTCTAAAAATTGCAAAAACATCACAAAGATTAAAAAACATCGTAAGATTTGAGCTCCTCCTCTGCTTCTCTCCTAATCCTTAGAAACATTTTAACAAGGTGACAAGGGCACACAAGCATGCACAGGAGCATTGCCCTTTGTTATTAGCATTTGTTCCTAAAAGTGGCCACTAACATCAAGTTAACTAGCAGTAATTTTTCAAAGGATCATCTTGTTACCATACCAGTGTAATAGCATATGCCCTAATGGGCACTGCCAACAGTATACCACAACCTCGCACCCACCACCAACGAAAAAAGAAACAAGGAACGCATGACTCTTAATATAGACAACACAGTAATCACCTAATTAGATTATGTTGTGCACAGACATTGGCAGTTAAAACTTGCTAGTGACTTTGAAAATACGTCATCTAACCTGTTCACTAAAGGAAGCCATTGAGGGGTCATTAGCAATGCACAATTCTCACATTCAAGTAAAAATTTGTGCTTTTGGTAAGGGATGGTTCTTCAGATTCCCATACAACCATCAGAATTGAATGCTTTCTCCTTGCCTCTTCCTGGACAAACTCTTCCTGGACAAAACCCTCAAATCTTCACCACCTTCCTTACCCTTACCCTTACTTTCTCACACTGCAGATTGACCAATAGTTGTTAGCATTCCCTCCAAGGAGTATTAACCTTGTAACATGTATAACATCTATTCATCTCCAACCAAATACTCAAACATAAGTTGTCACACACCTGAATGCACAACACCAGGCCAGTCAAAACATCTGGATAACTTCTTACAGGTGGGTCTCCAAAGTTCCAATATGTCATAGGATTCCTGAAGCAAAGTACTGAAGTGGATGTAATGCAATGATGGTCATACTAATGAACAATACCATCATGAACTGCCATCCATATTGATATAAAATCTGATTCAAGCTCTGCTGGCACTTGTGCACCGCCAGACCATCCAAATGCAACTCATAAGTTTCTTCCTGGGAGAGCGGAAATCTCCCTCAACTGAAGTGAGCACCTGTAATGCCTGTAACCTTCTACTCCACACATTTGCCACAATGTTTACCTTGTTAGCAAAGTATTTGCTAGCTCATGTGTGAGGCTGTGGGCATTTTCCATGCAAATTGGCATTTATTGCTGCCAATCGGCCAGCATTAAGCCGACCAGCATTTATTGATCCCATATTTTTTTTTCTGTTTAGTATGTGGCTCCTCATTCAATCTTCACCACCACACGTGGACTTCTTAGAGAGAGGAGCCGGTACTTTCTAGTCTAGGTTATGCAGTCATCCCTCACAACTCTCCAATGCCAGCAACAGAGTGTAAGAGGGTGGTGAGATGGGGTAGTCAAGCCTCATCCATACCGGTATATAGTTGTACAAGTTCCAAAGGCGGACATCCCTGACGCATCGACTAAAGTTTGGTAGGTTCAAATCCTAGAGCTAGGATTGACTTCCAGGTTCATGATGGGCTATTATTTGATAGAGACGGATTGGCTCCTAGTCCGAGCTCATGAGGAAACACTTTAGCGGTCTTGGCCAAACATGGGGAATCTATGGTCACATATGTTCTGAGGCATTTTTGATAGGTTGGTCTTGTACACTACTACGAGACATTATTGACAAACACAGATATCTGTTATGAGTCTTCTCTATTTTCAAGAGTTGGTACAATCGACATGGACATCGACATCGACATTAGGTTCTCTCCGAGAGGCACCTTGGTAGTGGCTTGATCACCCACTGCTTGGGTATCCATGGTTCTACTCTAGTGGTTCTATGTTGTATAGACTGTGATACATCATGCATGGCTAGGTTAAGCGCACAACAAATGAGACATGTGAGTGTATTGATCAGTTCTCTCTCTCTCTCTCCCTCTATATATATACATATATATATTGCAAATGCACAAGTCAACTTTACACAATATTAGTGAGTTTGGGAATCTCCCAATTCTCATTTTTTGAATACTAAAAAGGTGGCACCCAGATAACATGCCCATAAGTTTTTCAAAACCATATGATGTGACCTATCATTTGGAAAGTGCTTGAAAACTGGAATTTATTGAGCTATAGACCGCTCGATTTGGAGTTATAGTATTCAAGTTATGACAAATCCACGTAGAGAGAAACTACCACCACTAGAACTACTATCAAGACATCTCTTGCAGCATACAACTGGAGACCCTCATACCACTTGATATCTATTGCTGCAATCCTAAATCCACATAACAGTAGTTGGCATCAAAAATCAAGAGGAGGGGTCTCATTGAAATCTTTAAGCCTCAAAAAAGGGAGAGAAGAGCCTTGGATTCACATGTCATACCTATCATCCACAGCTGATGGAAATCCATCTGTAAGAGGCAATGTTAAATGCGCATAGTGCTACACATACTACTAATAGAGCACTCCCAACCCTAAAAAGATCCACAACTTAGGTGTGTCCTTGGACACACGCCACTGAATGCAACCTCTCCCATTGCGTTTAATTTCTATGTGTTTATGTTACTCGAGCGGTGTTAATGAGGCCATTCAAGACAGTGCCCCAAGTGGTCCATGGAGGCAAAGAAGAGCTTGCACTTCTTGCAATTGAGAGATAACACTTGTTCTTGGTCAATCACATAAGAACCTCCCATGTGTGGGTAAATCTCCTCCGAGGACTTGCTATAAACCATAAGACAACCGAAAACATGTTATAAAACTCTGGTCATTAGCCTGAAGAAGTCTAAAGACCGGTCTAGGTAGCTCATGTGTGAGTCTAGGCTAAGCCACGTGTTCTAGTATTGTTTAGGCATTTTTTTTACTGGTCACTTTAGTGATTATCTTGGCACTTATTTGCTGGCCGACCTAATGCATTATTTGCATTCTTTTCTGCCTATTTAAACCCCAATGTGATAATGTTGTACATACATTTAGAGAAGCTCTAACTTAATCCCTCTCTCTTTCTCTTGCTAAACATGAACTCGGACTCAAGCCAAGTGTCGCATACTTGCCATGCACCTTCGATAGTTTCCTCTACATGTACTCTATTAAAGTTCACAAACGTAAAGCCATCCGAATCTTGTACCTTAAAAGAATAAACAGGCAAGGGTTTTGATTCATGCAACACAAAAGAATTGTACAAACCTGACATTGGACCTCACTGAGATGATGAAGATGGATCGCTAGATGTTCCGAATGCCGTATGTCCTCCACGATCGGAGAGGTGGCCAACCTCACCAACCGGTCCGGATGTAGTAGCAAAACTAGTAGAAGGGGTGTAAACATCACCGTACTTATTGCGATAGTACTCCTCAAAGTCCTCTGTCATGTTAGTGAAATCTGGTGAAGGTGGAGTGTCGTCCTCCTCACCGAGTCCATAATGCCGTCTTAGGGCCTCCAATGATGAAGAAGCCCGATAAGACATCATAGGAACTAGAGAAGAAGGTGTCTGGGACATTAAGATTCGGTTACGAGTCGTATTGTGTGCCTCGCACAAAGACTAGCTCTCCACAATATCGCAAGATACTCTTTACAAGAGCACGGACTCTGATACCATGTGAAGAAAACTGCTAGGGTTTGCACTGAGGACATACAAAATGTACGACAACAACAAAAACACAAAGAGACAGACACAAACATAGAGGGAAAAACTCAAACCCTAAACACAAAACTCAAAACTCAAACACAAACATAAGAAGGGAGAGAGAGAACACAACTCTGAAGTGAATGAATGCTGTAAATGAATGTAAGAGTTTACAGTGTACTCAAGGGCAGAGCAACGTCGGAGTGTGACATCCACTAGAGACAGATCCCAAGTCTGTGACCACCAGTCGGAGTGTAGGAGTGCTGAATAGTGAATGGCAGCACGCTGGTCACCAAAATGCAGTAGTCTCGAGGCTAGAAACTAGTAAACACAACAGTGTACCACCGATCAGAGGCTGGAAACTACGCATAGTCTGCTGTAAACAGCAAGCTGAAACAGTGTCTAATGTGGCTGGCGATGATTGGATGATCAGAACGCAAAAGATGATGTTGTCGTCAGCAGCTGACGTCAGCATGGATGAAGGCGCCAGTAGCAGGAGCAAACACGGATGGAGTGGCAGCAGTCTCGAGGGCTGGACAGCCACGTGGGAGGAGGCTGATGGCTGAAATCTGCACGTGGAGTGAGAAACCTGCACAGACAAAATAAGGCTGAATGGGGGCACAGCCTATCTATTTATGGATGTGGAAGGGCACCCCAAAAATTAGGGCTTTCACTAAACTCTCTCAAACAGCTCCCCGTTCTAGGGTTTTACTCTAAAGCAGCATTTTTTAGTGTGTTTTGGGGTTGTTTAAGAGGATAATCAGCAAGTAATGCATGTTTTAGCTCAACAGTTGCATCCTTTACAAATGTCGAATAGGAAATGGAGTAGCATTTCTATAGATTTTGTAGTAGGATTGCCTTGAATGAGTTGAGCTCATGACACAATTTGGGTTGTGGTTAACCTATTGACAGAAATGGCTTGATTCATTCCTACAAAGACGACCATGAAAAGCCATGAATTGGCTGGTCTAGACTTTATGGTTTGCCCAATGAAATAGTCAATGCACGAAGAGCCAAAGTGTCGAAGTGTGTACCTGCAAATGGAAGACTAAAGACTGAAGACTGAAAAGAGTGTGCCTACCAAGGAGGGAATGCAGCTATAAATAGCTAAAACACCAAAAAATTGAACAACATGCTCCTGTAGGGACCATAAATGCTAGCCAACCAGCAATAAATGCTAGTCACTGAAGAGAAAAATGCCAAAAAATAGAAGAGAGAGTGGAAAAATACCAGATGACAATGATAATGTCCGGTAGGTGTAGACACAGACTACGGAAAGTAGAAACTGGCCTAGGAATGCACACAAGAAGCCAACAAATTTAAAAAATGCACCTAAACTGCCAGAGCTCCTATGTCTTCGTCAGACTGTGATAAAAGTTGTCACCAGGTGGTGATACTTTTTGCAGTTGCTTTCCTTATTTACTTCTATAAATATTTCATTTTTATTTTCTTTAGCTGTTGTCGCTTTTTAACCCCAGAGTTCTCTTGGATTAAGCCAAGGTCTTTGCATGGCCAAAAGAGACAGTCATTGGGACAAATTGGACTAATGGTTTATCTGAGCCTTAGGACCGGTTCCATATTGAATGGGCACTAAAGAATAGAATGCCAGTGGTTTGGGACTGTGTGCTTCGCCACTGGAGATGGTGTAGGACAATGAGCTTGGCCAAGACAGAAGATGCACATGTGAGAATACTCATGGAATAAAAGTCACCGTAATTGAGTCATATTACACTTTTTGATGTGGTTGCAATGATAAAAGTTGCTCAAAAAAACTTGAGGAATGCAAGGGTCACCATCCCTAAAATTTAAGAAGTTACTATTTTTGGACCCCAAAATCTATTCGCATCATTATCTTCGTTTTTGCACAAGGATTAATTCTCCAGTCTATGCCGAGGTCAAATTTTGCATCGATTATGGAGAATTTTAGACCGGAAGGTTTAAACGGGAAAACTGTTACATGTATGCCATGTGGCACAAATTCCCAAAAGAGAAAGAGAGAGAGAGAGAGAGAGAGAGAGAGAGCATTTTTTATAAAAAAACGTAATAGGCATAAGGGGCAAATCTGAGAATGAAGTTTTCAGGAGCTAAGGGCAAATTGCTGCAAGTACATCAGCTATGGAGAGTACTTCGTCTCTAACTCATGTACGGAGGTAGAGCTTGCTTCCTCTGGTCAACTCTCTCTCTATTCTTAGAGGAAATGCTCTGCATGATGGGCTGATTCCATTGAAGGTACAGTTTTGTGTTTTCTTTGCACTTCTGCTAAGGCAAGAGCCTCATTGTCCAAGTTCAGGAGCAGTTGTTGGCTTCTCCAATGCAGGAACTAAAGAAAGTGATGACCATGCCAAACAGGAACAGGGTTTTTCAGCTTTGATTTAGTGTTGTTTGTGGAACTGTTTTACTACTGGAATGATGCCAGGGTAAAAGGGATGTTGTTCTAGATATGCTGGACAATAAGAACAGTGAATACAGAGTTCTGCAGACTGCAAATCTGCACATTGGTCACAAAAAATGATTTCCTAAAAGGGATGTTGTTCTGGATATGTTGGATAGTAAGAACAGTGAATGCAAAGTTCTGCAGACTGCAATTCTGCACATGAATCATTGAGTTATGGTCACAGAAAATGCTTTCCTAAAAGGGATGTTGTTCTGGTCATGTTGTACTATCCTTATGCAGCTGCGATTTACTTAGAAAAGATGAAAACCAACTGTATCCAGGTTATGTATTTTGGAACATTTCATTTTTGTAACTTTCCATCTTTTAATTGATAAACAAATACCGAGAGGGGCGCCAGTCTTCGAAGCCAATCTGGTGTTGAGCAAGGGAGTGAGGTCTTTGTTTGTGTGTGTCTGTGTGTGTGTATGTATGTGTGTAAAGACCAGGTGTTAATTGAAGGAACTACCGCTTTATGTGAGTCATAGACCGGTTTCATGGTTCCATCCTTGGGATTTGAATTCTTTTTTGTAAGAATTTAAGCTTGGACAGTTTTGGGTGAAAAGGCCATACACATAGGTTTTACAAAGATTACAGGACGAGAGATGGCAAACATGGATAAAGGCAAAGGAAAACTCCCTCATGAAGAAGAGAGTTCTTCTGCTCATAGACACCGAAGAGAGAGTATTGGTGCACAGGTATCAACACCTTCTAGAACCGACATTGAACCACAGGATGAGGAGCAAGAACAAAAGACTTGTTCATGGCACAACTCCTCAGTATGGTTGGCTCTTTCCAACATCTTGTAAAGAATCCTCAAATGCAAAAATTTTTGAAGTCACATAATGAGGATTCTCAAGCTGAGTCATCACATCATACCATGGAGCGCTCAAAAAGGCAAACCTCTAAAGTGTGTGAGCATGTGGAAAAGACGTCAAACATGGAGGCAGGTCCAGTGCAACAAGAAGCACAAGCACAGGACCAAGGAGTGAATGGTCAAGGCAATTATGCACAAGTGGCACACTAGACTATTCCTCCTCAGCTTGCTACTTATCCTAGTTACTTTGGTGGTGGGTCAGTTTTTCAAGCAATGGCTGGATTACCCTAGTTATCAAGGATACTTGCCCAGAGGGCCACCGGGAATGATGCCTATTGAGGCAGTGAACCCACTTTATGCTAATATTGGTCTACAACCCGGTTATTAGACTTTGCAGAGTCCTTATTTGATGCCTGGAGTACAAAATGCAGCGGCTGGTTTTTTTCAGCCTAGTGGGCGTATGGCAGCTAAGACAGGTAAAATGAATGCTGATAATGCGCCTAAGGGACTCCCCTTTTTACAGCCGCCTATCTATGACAACCAAACACCAAAAAGTGCAAAGCCTAAAGACTATAAAGAGGGTGGTCAAGCATTAAAGTTTGAAACCTTCAGTGGTATGCAAGATAAGTTGAAAGCTTTGACATTTATACAGCAATTTGATGCAGCTTACACTGGAGGGAATTTTACTAAGACTTCTAAGGTGTGGAAGGCTGCAACTTTTTTGAAAGGTAATGCTTTGCAGTGGCGGAACATATTGTTGATGCAAGGATATGCACCTACCACTTGGGTCTATTTCAAACAGTTGTTTACAGCCTCATGGTTAACCAACACGTTTGAAGTAGATATCATGGCTGCATGGCATAAATTGGACGCGGCAAACTGTGCGGATTTAGAAAAGTACAATAAGAAATTTTGGGAAGCACTTTTGCCTGTGAGTTCTTACAGGACAGTGACCCTGTCAAAACAAATTGAAAAGTACTATTGCGGTTTGCCCAAAGGCATCAAGGATTATTGTACCAATACTAGGGTTACAAATATGGTACAGTTAATTGAAAATGCTGGTGTGGAAAATGCATTGTTGAAAGGAAAAGCTGACAGCTTTAAAGGCACTAAAAAGAAGGATTCTCAGTTTAAGCATGATCCCGGCAAGAAGAAGAAGCATTTCCAGAAAAGACCAGCTTTACAAAGAAGTCTTTTTGGAAGAAAAGATTTAAGCAGCAACCTCAGACTTCTTTTAAACACGGCAAAGGACAAAAGAGCCTACTTTTTGGCAAATCATTTGAAGAAATAAAGGCTGTAATGATGGCTGGGAAATGCTTTATATGTGAACAAAAAGGCCATATTGCTTCTAAGTGCCCGCAACAAATCTTCTAAAGATGCATAGGATAAAGATGCGCCAAGTGAAAAGAAGCCCAATTGGCTTAGTGTCTGATATGA
The DNA here is from genome assembly GCF_053477565.2 of Lygodium microphyllum. Taxonomy (NCBI): domain Eukaryota; kingdom Viridiplantae; phylum Streptophyta; class Polypodiopsida; order Schizaeales; family Lygodiaceae; genus Lygodium; species Lygodium microphyllum. The sequence continues at coordinate 122,508,946 of NC_141147.1, forward strand.
TGGGAGGTCAATCAACTGATGATGCTACAGAATTGCGCTGAGCTTGGGGAAAGATCAGAGATTCCACAGTGCTTATTTTCTTTGATCCTAGAGCTTGTGCAAACTTTATCTCACCGGCATTGGCAGCTAAGCTAGATATATGTCCCGAGGAAATGGGACCAGTTGGACAGGCTGATTTGGCATGCCCAAGACATACTGAACCTGTCACCCCCATTCTTGGCAAACTCCGTATGCACATTCAGAGCTATGTGGACACAGAGGAGTTCCATATTATGCCTTTAGAGGGTTGTGATGTTCTGTTGGGTATTCCATGGTGCCACAAGAAGCATGCTATAGAATGATTACTCTTGTACATAGGGGCAAGACTCATGTGTTAGATGTTAAGCTTAAAGGAGAGTCTGTCCCACGTGTTTTTGCTTCTGCAATTACTTCTGTAATGAAAAATCATATTTTTGCGTACTTGGTTTTTGCAAAGCAAGTTAATGAAGTTGACAGTAATGTATTTGTACTAGATGAAAGTAAAAGGGCTTTCTTGGATAAATTCAGTGGCTATTTCTCAGATTCGTTACCAGAAGAGTTACCCCCTGAGAGGCTTGAAGATCATACCATAGATCTTATTCCAAGGACTAGTCCGCCCAATAGGCCACCATACAACAGGGTCAGTACAGCGCAGCAGAAAGAGATTATGACACAAGTTAATGAGCTTTTAGAGAAGGGACTAATTCGGCCCAATAGTTCTCTGTTTTGTTCACCTGTGTTGCTAGTTCAGAAAAAGGACGGCTCTTGGCGAATGTGTATTGATTGTAGAGCCTTGAATAAGAACACGATCAAGAATAGGTTTCCAATTCCGAGGATAGATGAAATTCTTGATAGATTACAAGGAATGTTTAGCAAGATAGATTTGAAAAGTGGGTACCATCAGATCAGAATCAGGCCAAAGGATATCCATAAGACTGCTTTTAGAACGACATTTGGTCCTTGGATTGACCAATGCTTCTACTATGTTTAACTTTGCAGCAAGATAGATTTGAAAAGTGGGTACCATCAGATCAGAATCAGGCCAAAGGATATCCATAAGACTGCTTTTAGAATGACATTTGGTCTCTATGAATTTTTAGTCATGCCACTTGGATTGACCAATGCTCCTGCTACGTTTAACAAGATGATGAATAGAATTTTCTGCCATTATCAAAGTTTCGTTTGCACATTCTTTGATGATATGATTATCTTTTCAAAGAATGAAGAGGAGCGTAGAAAACACTTAGTTACAGTCTTTAATGAGCTTAAGCATAACAGATTGCTCATTAATGGCAAGAAGAGTGAATTCTTTTTTAAAGAGATTCACTTCCTTGGACACATAGTTTCTAAAGATGGTGTGAAGATGGAACCTGCAAAGATAGAAGCAATTGTCTCTTGACCAAACTTGAAAACCGTTCATGATGTCCGCAGTTTCCTTGGCCTATGCTCTTGCTACAAAAGATTTGTAAGACACTTTGTAGAGATTGCTTCTCCTTTATATGCACTTGAAAAAAAGGATGTCAAATGGCAATCGACTAACAAAGAGAAATCAGCATTTAGATGTTTGAAGGGGAAAATGACTACAGATCCAGTATTTATTTTGCCAGATCTGTCTAAGCCATTCGTAGTGTAGTGTAATGCATGTGGAAACAGCATTGGTGTTGTATTAATGCAGAATGGCCGAGTTGTGGCATACTAGAGTAGAGTACTCTCTGTCGTTGAAAGGACTTACCAAATTTATGAGAAAGAGTTATTGGCTGTGATAATGCATGGCAGGGGTCTGTGATGACAAGTTGCCATGGGAATAAAGGAATGTTTTCTTGGACAATGATATTAGGGCTGAATGCCTTGATTGTGCTTGATTCTAGATTGGATTAATTAAGGAAGGATATTTTGTGCGGGTGGATCATCTCCAAGGTCATGCTGCAACAAAAAGAAATCCACCCACTAAAAGCGAAGCTAAGGGCCAAGGAAGATGAAAAAAAACACTGGCAAAAAAGATTGGAAGAAGAGAACTAGGAGTTGGTCGGAATGCAAAGGGAGAACAAACTCCTCCTTCTACAACAGGAGTTTTTAATCACATGGTTAAGTAAATGTTGCACATGAGAGGTGTAATTGGGGTTAGAGTAAATTTACGAGCCTGAGACCCAAGGAAATCACGGGATGTCAAAGGCAAACGTTGCTATAAGTTATGCCGCACAGGTATTTGGTGGGTATCTGCTACCAATTATTGGCCTAGGTCATTCATTTGGCATAAGTTTAACGCCAATCTAATGGTCAAAGATCGCACAGAGACACTCGGGAATGAAAGTTGCCTAGCCAATTTAATTATTGATTGGTCAGATTATTTTTTAGGGCACCGAAATAATTATTAGATTAATTTTCAGAATTTAAAGGCTGAAAATTAATATTTAATTATGGATAATGCTAGAAAAACCATTTGGAAGGCTACCACTTGTCAAAAGTACCCATAAACGGTTCTCAAGCTGATCAAAAATTGAGCTGAAACTAATCAGAATTTTTGTCTCAAAATTGAGGCAAAATTCATGTCAATTTGATCATAACCTGATGCAAAAGTATAGTTTCATTGCCCGGGTGAAACTCATACTCATCTGCATACATCTCACGGTGACTAGTACACTAAGCAATGATCCCATGGCAAACGTACTGTCAGCATAATTGATGAACAATTGTGAAATTTCACCAAGTATCTCTTGGAAACTTTACCTTTGACCTTTCTTTCCTTATGTGTCAAAATCTGCTTGGGTATCAAAATATCATCCAACTCCTCAACCTCAGGCTGAGTTTCCGCAAACATATCCTCTAGCACATAACCATGAAAAGGCCTCAACAAATTGACATGAAAGGCAATTGTGTATCCGCCAATGTGGAGGTAATTTTAGCCGATATATCACATTGCTGATCTTCTCCAATACCTAGAAGGGCCCATAGTATCTCATACTCAACTTCGAATACAATCTTTCTCTTTCTTTCATCTTTTTCAACCTTGCCTTTTCAAAACACAACAATACATAATCACCCTTTGTAAACTGCAAAGCATGTCTGTGGTGATTAGCTCCCCTCTTTTGCTTTTCTTACGATCTCTAAAGTACATATTTTATCTTTGCATAGGCTACATCCAAGTTTTCCACATAACGATCAACCTCAAAGATCTAATCCTTAGTTTGCAGAATAGATGATACCTTCTTGCCACCATTTTTGTCATGAGGACATGTATTTTTAAAACCTCACTTAACACATGGATTAATTTTTAATCACATGGTTAAGTAAATGTTGCACGAGTGAGATGTAACTAGGGTTAGAGTAAATTTACAAGCCCAGGACCCGAGAAAATCACAAGATGTGAAAGGCAAAAGTTGTTTTTAGTTATGCCGCACAAGTACTTGGTGGTATCGAATACCAGTTCTTAGCCTAGGTCAATAATTTGGCCATAAGCGTCAATTAGTAACACTAAAAGTGGTGATTAATGGTACCTAATGCCAATCTAATGGTCAAGGATGACACAAAAACACTCGAAAAATGGAAACTGCCTTGCCAATTTAATTATAGGCCAATCAGATTATTTTCTAGGGCACTGAAATAATTATTGGATTAATTTTCAATCTTTAATGACGTGTATTTTTAAAACCTCACTTAACATGTGGATTCATTTTTAATCACATGGTTAAGTAAATGTTGCACATATGAGGTGTAACTGGGGTTAGAGTAAATTTACAAACCCGAGACCTGAGAAAATCACGGAATGTCAAAGGAAAAAGTTGCTATAAGTTATGCCACACAAGTACTTGGTGGTATCTAGTGTCAATTATTAGCCTAGGTCATTCATTTGGACATAAGTGTCAGTTGGTGACACTAGAGAGCGACATTTAATGGTACCTAATGTCAATTTGATGGTCAGAGATGGCACAAAGACACTCGAGAATGGAAGTTGCCTAGTCAATTTAATTATTGGCCAATCTAATTATTTTTCAAGGCACTGAAATATTTATTAGATTAATTTTTAGAATTTAAAGACTGAAATTTTATGCTTAAATATGGATAATGCTGAAAAAACAATTTGGGAAGGCTGCCACTTTGTCAAAAATGCCCATGTAAGACAGAAAAATGTGTTTAGAGGCTGGAAAGAAGCATTTCAATGTATTCAGCCTACAAGAGGAAGGGAGGAGATGTTGTTGGTCTCATTTACAGCCATTGGAGGACCTTTTGAGACAGCCAAGGTCAGGAGAAAACCAATCAACAGCAAGTGACAGCATCTACAGGCTATTGAGACAAGGCAGCAGCAGATTTTCTTCAATTAATCACGAAGAAAATCTGAATTTTCTCTCTCCTCAACATTCTCTCATCTCCAACCTTCCTATAGCCGTGCTTCGAAGATTACAGCATTGAGATCACCAGAGGCTGAGAAATTATAGATTTCTCTACTGTAAATCTTAATTTGCAAAGTAAAAATTAGGGTTTAGCAACAACCTCGAGAAGCGTGCCAAAAATTGGAAGCTCCAAGACTTGGATTTAATAGGGCTGAAGCTGTTTTTAGTCAAATTCAAGTGAAAGGACCATCAAATCAATGAATTTGGGGCATTTTCCATCTCCATAAAAGTGGGTGAATGACAATTGACTTCTCGAATCAACGGGCAAATCAAATTGAGGACTTGCTGGTCATTTTGGGCAGTAAGGGGATTTGGAATACCAAAAGGGATTGGGAGAATCCCATTGTACATCAACTTCTTTTTCAACTAAGTTAAATAAATACCGAAAGGGGCGCCAATATTGGGGCTAGCAAGGTGTCCATTGTCCAAGATTATAAGTTAATTTACATTTCCCACTTTTGTAATAAATGTTATTGTTGTAACTAAGTTGTAATTAGGGAATTATCACCCATTCACAAATGGAAGGCTGATTTCACTTAGACATAGTGTTAGAGGTGTGAGCCAAAACCAAGTACAAAAGAGTCCTAATGTAGTGTACAAAAAGCCAAGAGAAAATTATATCACCAAAACACTCATAAAATGTACCATGAGCTCTATCATATAGACTAGAGATAGCATATGCCCCATCCATAACAAAAAATGGCACGTCCCTATTATAGAAGATAATGAGAAGTTTCATGCAATTCAATTGACAAAGAGAACATCGAGTGGGTGCGCAAAAAGAGACGACTCCATTCAATTGATTGTCACATGCAATGAGACTGGATCCAATAGTGATTAGATTTTTAGAAGCCTTTTCAAGTGCATCACTTGTAATCAAGAAACTATGTTTAGCCATCCAATGACTTTTGCACAAAAAACCATCAATCAATTGAGGAATCTAGAAATGAAACTTATGTAACTCATGCTTTAATATTTGTTTGGTGATATATTTAAAATCAAAGTCACAATAAATTTGAAGTTGTGACTTTGTTAGAGAAGCAACAATCAACCATAGATAACTATCCATTTGAAGAAGTGGAAATCTTAGATCGTTCAATAGCTAACTTGTTAGAAGAATCAATTTTCTATATGCAAACTTTCTAACCATGTTTTATATCCATATTGATTTTGCCACTTCCAAGCAAATTGGCAATCCAAATGACCAAATAAAACTAAGGCCGGCCTTCCTCCATACACAAATAAGCAAGACGATGGCGGGAGATCATTCCCCGAAGGTGCTCCTTCGTACACAGCCTAGGCCCTTCCTTCTCATAGGAGGCTATGTACTAGCATCACAAGGCCTACCCCCTCCCCTCAAACCCCAAATAATTGTTATTCGAGATACTCCTTTTTGTCTTCCACTGCACTTCGTCACAACTTACAAAGTCAATTGGCCAATAGTAACTAATAGATCTCTATCTTCTTAGTTTAGGAGATCACAAGCAAATGCCATGAATATTGGTAGCAATTCACTTTGAAAATCAATCTTATACAATACATACATGGTCAAGCAGGATTGGGAGAACTTGCAACGTGTAGATTCTATGCACAAATCTTGATGTGGATCATAGATTCTAATTCTTCTTTATTTGTCATAGAAAGCTTAACCTATAACTGTAAATCGTTTTCTGTATTCACGACAGTTTCTAAAGTGAAAACAAAGATTATTGTATTCACCAAAAAGCAGAAGGGTTGCACTGGTACTATGGCAACAGCTTGGCAGATCCTCTTGAACATTCATCTCCACAATGCTGCTCTCAACCCAACAAATGACTTATCAGCTTTGCTTAGCTGTAATGGCACATATCTCACAAAGGTGCTATTCAACGAACTTGTACAAGTTGCCTATGATTTGGTACAAGCAGATGGATGCATTTACCTAGCTTTCACAGAGACATGTTCCTGATGGTTCCCACCAAAAATATTGGTACTTTGACAGGATGGACATGTTCCTGATGTTTCCCACCAAAAATATTGGTACTTTGACAGGATGGACATGATGCACGACGTCTCCTGAATGTTTGTGCCTTTCAATTTATTAATGTTTTTGAGTTCCCTGTTGTCAAGACTTTTGTAAACAATGCCTTTGGGCATTATTTAGCCTGATGATCAACATGATGGCTCTGACCTGCCTACAGTGGCAACTTATTAAGGAGGTCTCTAGCTCTGCTGGTATCTCTCCGAAGTGCTGTAGATTCTTGGTTCAATTCCAAACAAGGTCATCATACTGATTTTGGTAAAGCCCTTCCACAAAACGTGTCGGTGTCAGCAGCTTCTAAGAACCTGAATTCAACTCTGCACTAAATGAATCCTGCAGATGGCTGTGTGGACCCCTCCCCCCCCAAGAGAGCTGAGCATGTAAACTGTTATTCAGTAGAAAACTGCCTGGAACCCACTGAGTCCCAATGGAAGATAATGACAACGGCACTAACAAATGGCCATCTGATGTGCAATCAAAAATTCTTCCAGATCAAACAACCATAAAAACCAGATTGTAATCATCACACTCACATTGAAGAAAGAAAGGAAGAACTATTCAACTTTAGCTAAGTATTCTATTGGAGACGAACTGCAAAAATACTAGAGCTTGCATAAAGCCGATATAGTCCACTTGATAGTAGACAGTACCATAACTAAAAACACCTGTTGGACTTCCAATCTCCATCTTGATACCACTAACAACTTACAACAAAACTGAGCTACCAACTTCCTTGAAATCATCAATGCAGTCAAACTCAGCACTCACCTAGTTATGACAAGCTATAAACTAAGCAGAAACTTCAATCACTGCTTTTTAAAGAAAAACTAAAAGATGTGAGACAAACGATCCATTAGCAGGTGAAGGTGTTGTCCATTTACCGAACTCCTTGTCCAGCGTAGGTGGCCGCAATACCACATGCATAGTGATCACACCTCCTGGTATTTCTCCAACAAGGACCCTGGATTCTGCCAATGTCTTGCTGTTCTCCAAAATTTTTCCAGCATTTATTAGCTTGAGATCACTGATAGATCGTGGGCTGTGCTCCATTTCTAATCACCAAAAACAAAGTCTTATGCACAGAAATAAAAGGGGGAAACAGTAAAAAAAAAGAGCAACTTCATTTCTAAAGGTTTTAACAAAATGCATTCAAGGACTGACAATTCAATCACACCCTGCATAAAAATTTTGTTAGAAAAAAGTGTTGTAAGTACCTCTAGGCCATTGTGCAAGGATATTCTCTTTCAAATTGGCAACAGTTGTAGAAAGACCATACTTATGAGGACCAATGTCTGTACCATTATAAAGACGAAACTTCAACTCTAGTAACTCTTCAGTTGCCATCCCTTACTGAGGAGACAAATTTTCCTGGCAAAAATATATGTTCCTTCTTTTCTCTTAAGATTCTCCAAGCAAAATTTTGAAGATCTAGTCTCTCTGCAAAGTTGTCACTTTCACTTCCCAAACTACGAGAAACCTGTCTGTTTCACTGGCTGCGCCTCAGGCATTATGAATAACTCTAGTCACATCCAATCTCATTTTGACTCGAAACTGAACCTGCAAAAAATCCAAAAACCATCATAATGAGAAAAAAATTTAACCTGAAACACCAAAAGAGGCACATGGTTTGCATAGCCAAAACATCCTAGCATGTGAATCTTCTAATTCATAATTATCACATAAGACTATGTAGTTGTTGCTTTGAACAGTAAAAGATTATACACTGAAATGTGTACAAGTTTCATTGCCCCCCAGGAAAAAAGTTATAAAACAAAGTCAGAAAGGAAAGGATAACAAAGAAAACATCAGTCTAAAATTCCTATAATTTAATGCTCATAACACATGCAAAAGTTTACCAAGGATAGAATGATCTGCAGTCGACCAGAAGCATGGGCATAAGACTTGGAAGTTGGCAGAACAATCTTACTTGTAGACCTGGACCATGAGGATGAGATTCAGAATTCATGATCATGAGTCAAATTACAAGGAACAAAATCCCAGCGAAAGTAAGGTTCTCACATATTGAACTGAGCAAATATCAAGATGCTGACAGGCTCAAACCCTTCATCCGAAGGATGGCTCAGAGACATCAAGCGTATCCTATGACTACCCTACAGTTGGCAAGCATTGGTTTGGCAGTAGTGCATTTTACACACCGTATTGTGGCTTATATTTATCTTTAATTTTTAAGCACCTCACCTGATTGATGCAGCTTTGAGGCTTTGGCATTATGTATACCACTTGCTCAAAGTGCAACCCATCGGTGGACAGTCAGTGCCTCCTGTCTAGCAAATTCTTTCAGTGCACAATAAATCCCATTATGTAACCATTCCTGACGCAACAGATTCTGATATACCTTTGTCCTACATGTCCATGTGGCTAAAATCGAGAGCTGCTGGCAACCAAGTAATCGCAGCTTTAGATGATGCCAATGCATGAAAGCACAAGACATCCATTAGATCGACATTGACAGAGGACTGCTCCGTTCATTGCTCTAATTATAGGTTAAAATATTGAATTAGTCAATTTTTTGGCAATTCTGAGTATGGCTTGAGCGGCAGAAAATGCAAGAGATTCACCTTAGTCAATCCTCTATTGTTTACCTTCAGGCAAAACCTGATGTGCACCCCAAATCGTTCCCTGTAGTATTTTTTTCGCATCATTACCAAACATGTCTCTCGAGTCACCCACTGTTGCCAAGTTCCAGAAGTAACTAAGGTGAGTTCAGTTTCACATGAATAGGCCATGCTTTAAACAAGGGCGAACTCTTTGGAGTGTGTCTATTTCATCATATATCATATATGAGTCGCGACTATGGGGACGGAGACAAATGGTTTGCACTTAAACTAGCCAAGGTTTCTGCAATTTCGAATCGTCCTGAGCAGCAGACATTGATAATATCGATTCGTATAAAGGATTGCAAGCAAGTGGCAAATTGTAGAACTTCCATTACGTATTCGATGAGCACATCCCTAGACTGTTCATAATCAAATCGATGGAGACATGTCCCCTTAAATCTGTGCTTTCACCTCGATGTCGGACGAGAAACTCTTATGGAGACAAGATGAGCAGAAGCAGATAAATTACCGAAAACAGTGTCACGAACGATCATGAGAGACAGAATAATCGAAACAGAAACAGATGGATGCGGGGCGGACCTGCCAGGGAACAACAAAGGCCCGATTGCAGGGTTTGTCTGTCTGCACGAAAATCTTCTGCTGCGAAGCTCAACGATGTCGTCCGGAGAAACGGAGGAGACGAATTGTGATCGGACGAGGGGAACGGATCTTTTCAACCAACATGATTTTACAGAGATGTGGGTGTTGTTGTAATTGTCGTTATTTGGTATTGGTATTAAATTTGCGCGAGTTTATAATCGTTCTTCTTCCCTTTTTTGGTCCTCGCAATTTGCAATTTGGAGGACCCTGGCCTTTTCTAAAAGAGTGGTGCCACTTTCCCACCTTGGACAGCATCCCCCCTCAAACACTCAAGATGATGCTCCGGCCTTCACCCCCTTCAAGGCATTGTGTGGCTCTTTAATGTCCGGGTGTAATGGGCGTTGTAGCTGATTGCCGCCTTCCATGCGCAATAGAGTCCAACTTCTGCACAAATTGCACTGCCAGAGTATGACTTCAAGATGCATCAATACAAGGGATAATACAAGGGATAATAGGTATGATTGTGTTGTGTTCTTTCTTTCTTTTAGATATCATAAGTCAAGCAGTGATGTTGATTGACCTTACGTTTGTAAACCGAGTCTTTAGTCATTCAACCTTTAATGTCCATTCTCACGCCTGCACAAAGTCTTTAGGCATTCAAAATGCAGTTATGAATTGGTTTGAAATTGTAGATGTCTTGGAATGAGCTTTTTCTAGATGGCACATGGTTTGCCTGCATACTAATCATCGATTGGTCCTAACATGTGGAAACACTCTAGTTTCCTAAGAGACTATATCTTGAGTAATGTATGTCCAATGATAGAGTCTATCTGAAGCTTGGAAGCATAAAAGTTGTGAGACCTCTCTCTCTCTCTCTCTCTCTCTCTCTCTCTCTCTCTCTCTCTCTCTCTCTCTCTCTCTCTCTCTCTCTCTCTCTCTCTCTCTCTCTCTCTCTCTCTCTCTCTCTCTCTCTCTCTCTCTCTCTCTCTCTCTCTCTCTCTCTCTCTCTCTCTCTCTCTCTCTCTCTCTCTCTCTCTCTCTCTCTCTCTCTCTCTCTCATCCATGCATATGTATGAACATACAAACATTGATCTTTGCATATGGAGTTTATATCCTTTTCTTTTAACACAAAGTGGTTGAGACAAACATAGACATAATCAATCAACTCAATTGTACCTAGGACTCCATTGGCTTGAGTTGTTTATCAATCCATAGTGATTTTCAAATATACTCGTCTATATTGTAGAGTCAATGCTCAAACAATGGCCTTTCAACAAACCCATACAAGACCCAAAAGATTTGATTCCCCGTCACTTGCGTGCTGTTAATATTGCTTTGTTTTAGTTACAAAAAGGTCTTACAATAGTTGCATATTAAAGCCATATGTCATATTGAATGGCCTTTTCCACTTTTCTACAAAGCCAAGATTGGTCATTGGATAAAAATGATAAATTTGTTATTATCGTTTTACATGAGTAAGATCTTTCACAATCTAATTGCAAGTGGGGAAAAAAGGTTAATAAGACATTACTTTTTTCTTCAATCATTGACCTCTAATGATTTTTCTTCTTTCATGAACTCAAAATGTAATACATCAATATCCCCATATAGATTTCTCACATAGTGTGCAAGGAGAAGTTACAACTTACTTGACACATTGTATTGAATCCATGCTTGAGTTTTGATGCATATCTTCATAATTTTTTTGAACTCTCCTTTGACCTAACACACAATATCTTATTATCACATGCATTTAAACACTACCTACTTTTTCCTTGATCTTTGCATGTCTTCTTATAGTTATGGACATAACAAGAAAATGGAGCTTCACATGGTTATTTTCTTCATTGATCTATTTAGAGTTGGGATATGATGAACAAACAAGTTTAGTTCGTTGAAACCTATTTGCAATAAGAGATCACAAATCGCTAAGATTACAATAGTGTACATGTGCTAACATTCCTCAAGCCACAATTGCTGGGTCTAAAACATTAATTACTTTAGTTCATTTAACTTTTTTTGTACATTGCTTTTTTTCTTTTGGCACCCTAATATTTTACGTATTTGTAGTCACATCTTTGTTTGACATGCTATATGTAAGACTTGCGTTAAAGTACATAAATGTTTATGTGAGTGTTTCACTCAAGGCTCTTCTTCTTCTTCTTCTTCTTCTTCTCTCTCTCTCTCTCTCTCTCTCTCTCTCTCTCTCTCTCTCTCTCTCTCTCTCTCTCTCTCTCTCTCTCTCTCTCGGATTTGTAATCAAGGAGTGAGGAGGATTCAATTTATAAAGAAGGCTATCTTTCATTATAAATGTATCAACACCTAGTTTTGTTCTAATTAAGATTGTTCCAAGGGCTTGCATTTGAAAAGCAATAATATTGAAAGAAATAATAAAGACATGTTCAATAGAAAGATGAGAGAAAATGATTGTTCACGTGCATTTTAAGCAATGGTCATGAAACTAATATGTTTCCTCCTAAAATAGTTTTCCATTTGGAGATATATCATGAGGAGGAGCTAGTATGCTTAACACTAGTGCATGGTGTGGTGGAATAATTGATGTATTGTGAGATGATCCAATGGACAACAAAAATTGACAATCCTACATGTCCTATTCATTACAACATGAACCAAACCAAGTCACATACATACAACCCAAAAACAAACGTGCACAAGTGCACAAATAGCCCGCAGATACCTCGTGAAGTCACATACTCATCTACAACTCAAAAACAAGGGTGCACAAGTGCACACGAGAATTCCCCTATCTAATTTATATTTCTTAGTTAGATTTTGTAAATGGTATTGTTTTCTATATTTGTGTTCAAGCATGGAGAACATGCCTGCAAATCTTGCCTATTGACATTTGGAATGTTTTAGTGTTCTTAGTTTGTTATGGTTTATGTTACTAGAGTTTTCTTCTTGTTATTGTTTACTACTTGATGGTTTATGCATGTTGATTGATACTTGGTAGTCATTCTAGTGTCCTATTGTGGGTTGTAGAGGTTGCAATTTGTTTGGACGCTTAAGTGTTGCTTCTTTATCTTTCTATGCTTATAATGGATTGAAACTATGTGATTTTTGTATACTTTCTATATTTTGTAAGGTAATGCCTACTCGATATTTTCTAAGTCTCCTATGACACTCCTTGAAAGTGGTCTCTAGATTTTTTGGAGCTATACCCTTTAAGATGTTTTTCAAGTCTTGTAAGAGATGCTCGATAACAATCGTATGTGATTTTTTAAACAAGGATGTTTTCCAAGTCTTGTATGAGATGCTCCATAACAATCGAATGTGATTTTTTAAATGAGAAAGAGGAATGATTTTAGAATACCAACAAATATATTTATGAATACCTTCCCAAGGAAAGGGTTGAAAAAGAAACTTTGTACCTCAAGAGACTCTCTTAAGGAGTCTATACATGATTTTATATGTTTGGAGATAGGATTATACAGAGTTTAAGCAAGCTAATATTCCCATCGAGCTTGGTTACCCATTCCTAACTTTCTTAATTACCTCTTCCAAGCATTGCACCTCCCTATTATTGAGTGTGAAAATGTACCTCAAATCATGCATCTTTGTTTTTTCCAATTTACCAAAATCTTGGATATCACTCCATCTTTTAATACCTTTCTTATGAAGAGTTTAAAATCCTATTCAATCATGTGAAATCCTTGAGAATAAGCCTCTTCACTTAGCCGATAGACTAAGAAAATTTGGATGTTTGTATGATACACTTCTAGGAAGAAACCAAGTTATATGCCACATTAGAAGCCTTAACTTAAATCATGTGTTGAACATTAAATAGCTTTCATCCCAATTAAAATTATCAGTGTTCTTTTTCAAATTCCTCTTTTTTCATGCAAATGTATTTTTAAGGTAGGATGGTCCAATTTTTGTTGAAATTGGATTTGAACACACACCCATGCTCATAGTCACAAGTTTAAACTAGTAGAGCTACAGTCGTGACATATTTTCAAAATATTAACTTCACTAGTTTAGTGATCAAGAATAAATTTCCATGATTGGCTAACATCAATCCTCCTCAACAATCCAAAATGAATCTCTAAGCTTTTGCTCAAAGGCTTTGAAGACCAAACCCTCTTTCAACCATAAGGGTAGCTACTTGTTCATAAGAAATCACGTGTCATTCATTGTTTTGGTATGCAACAATAAAAAGTCCCCAATTATCTTTTCTAATTGTTTCCATTACTTCTAACTGAACGTAAATAAGCATGTAGATAGTCATAGAAATAAGAACATATTTGAGTATCTCAATGTACCATAGAGACCATAGGCTAATTCATTTCATGAAGAAAGTTTAGCCTTTAACTAACATCGTTTTAGGATAATGCACGTGCCCACTAGACAAGCAAGGTACCTAAGAACCTCACTGAGTTTGATAAGTTTGAATTCCAATCCCAATAAAGAAGTTTCAGTTTCTATTTACTCAATATGAAACTAGATATCTAACCATATAGATCATACAAGCTTCCAAAGGATACTTGATAGAGTCCATCTTCTTCAAGTATATTAAAATTATCATTAGCAAAAAAGCTACGTGACAAACTTGTCAAAATGGGGGAAACATAAGGCCTCTATTAAATAAACTTTGGATTTTAGGAAATTTTTAAATAGAGGTGCAGTGTGATGAAGGCCAATAGTAGTGGAGCAATTGGGCATCCCTATCAATGAGGCCTCTTTAGCTCAAAAGCCTTTGTGAGAATACCATGAATGTAAATATGGTCATATGCATTAGAAAGTAAAGAAGTGTAAATCCAAACCCCAAGATTGGCAACCTATCGAGGATAAATTGCTAGCTTATCCCATCATAAGCTTTATCAATATCCATGTTAATGAATACATGACTCTTCTACTTTACATAACATTATCAATTTTCTAGATTCATATTCATGTTAGGATCTGGAAACACATGCCCATTTAGATTTATGCAACAGTTTGGGAAGAGTATCCTTAATTTGATGTGCCAGAGCCTTTGACATCTTATGAATGATGTTGACAAGATAAGCTTTATTGATATCCATGTAAATGCATACATGACTCTTCTACGTTACATAACATTGTCAATTACTAGATTCATATTCATGCCAACATATGGAATCACATGGCCCTTTACAAACCTTTACCATTGTTTATGCAGTAGTTTAGAAAGAACGTGCTTAATTTCCTGTGCCAAAGCCTTTAATAGTTTATGAATGATGTTCAACATAATAAGGGGTCTCCATTTACCAAGCCTATTTCTCTTCGACTATTCATGCATTAACTTAATCAAGCCCTCATTAAGAGAGAGGAAGAGAATCCTAACACTTAAACACAACTTATCATTCTATAAAATCAAAGTACAAGCTTCCCAAATAGTATAGGAGAATTTTGCATGCAACCATTGCATGGTGGTTTACCCTTATTCATGCCTTTAACAATAGTTTCCACCTCTTGTTGAGTGAAAGGCCTATCTAAAAGCAAGGGCACATCCTTTGAAATATTCTCATGGAGAACATTGAGAAACTTAGAAGTTTTTGGTCATTTCTATAATGGATCTCTTACCAACAATTGCAAAGAAACTACTACAACTTCATTTATGTAAGGCTAATAAAGTAAAATGTAGAAGGGCCTTCATTGCAAATTGCCCACTTACCTTTCCATTCTACCTTTGTAGACTCATTTTTGTGAAGCTCTTGAAATTTCATCTAATGCTAAATCACTTGCAAGAGACCATGAAATTGTATCAAAAGCATCACAAGCAAGACAACGCATAGTAGCCTCTTCACATCGTGAAGTTACAAAAAGAATATTTTCTCCTATTTGTAGCAATACTTCACGCATGCTTCTTTAAGAGCTCAAGAGCACCCTCAAGTGAATTTCCCAACTCTCAACAATGCTTTTGGTTTTATTTGAAGTGTCAACCAATACCTTCTTCACATACTATAATTTTTTTTAGCTTTGTAGACATGAGCAATTAAATTTGAATGGAAGGGGTCTTATACCAAAATTATTTAAGCACAATAGACTAAATTGCATAGGATTGGGCAATGATCAAACTATTGCATGTTAGAAAGCACTTTGGGCTTTATAGCTATCTAAATGTGCCCCTCTCCAAAGCATAGAAATGTACCTATCATGCCAAGTGCAAACTACTTGAGTACCGCCATGAACCATGCAAAGATGGATCGAGCACGTGGTGTTGTTGTACTAGTGTTTCCCAGATAAATCTTTCATGACCTATCATACACATCCCACCTCATGTGAATGATCTAAAGGATTTTGTTTCACAATCCAATGATTAATAACATGATTCTTTCATCATAGGTTTGCCAAGAAGTTGAAAGCAATGAGAAGGTTCTAAACATTTCTTGAGGTGCCTACGTTCATCTTTAATAAGCCTCGAGGTATGAAAAATATTCAACAAGGACATTGCATAAACATGGCATGGCATATTTTTTACTTGAGATATATTTATCATTAAATAATATTGGATATCCATTAAAATTTTCAAATCACGCACATGCAAACACACACACACACACACACACACACACTCTCTCTCTCTCTCTCTCTCTCTCTCTCTCTCTCCAAAGCAAAAATGTGGCATGGCATATTTTGAATTGAGAGATTTATACTTAAGAATAACTAACATCCATTAAAAATTATATATTTATATTTATATATCTCAAATTTAGAAAATGAAAATCATGTTGGATTTTCTATTTGCAAGCTATGAAACTCTCTTTATCACTACGAACCTTCTCTAAAGAGTTGCACCTTACTAAAGGCTTCACAAAAAAGAAATAAAGGACTTATATGTAATGTAGAAGTCTTTGTTGTAGGTTCAAGTAGGTGGAACAATACATCTTTTTGTATAAAATTGCCACTAGATTGGGGTAGGCTATTTTTTGGGGGGCAACACTTGGCAAGTGAATGTTTTCACATAAACTTTGAAGAATTTCCAACAACTTGTTCTATTTTACAACCAATGCCACACTATACACTAACTTACAGGGACCATGTCAAGCAACATCAATTGGAGGAGCTCACTACTTCATGACCTTTGTGGATGACATGACAAGAAAGGTATGGGTTACTACTTGAAACAAAAATCTAAGACTGTTATTTTTAGTAGTTCATAGCATTAGTAGAGAAAGAATGTGGCAATTGCATCAAGACTTGAAGATTAGAAAAAGGAGGGTAGTACATGTCTAGTGAGTTTGAATAGTTTCGTTTTCAGTAAGGTATTAAGAGGCAATATACATGCTCCTACACTCCACAACAAAATGGAATAGTAGAGAGAAAGAATAGGGTAATTACTGAGCATGCAAGACCAATGCTAAATGCTATGGAAGACAAGGAGAAAACATTGTTGCAAGAGCTTTGGAGCTTAGTGGTACATGGAATTGCATGTGTGTACCTTTATCTACAATGTGCCTTCTTGCCTTCTAATTGCATCAATGATACTCGTGGTCTATGGGTATAAGTTCTGCCTTCCATGTTAGGGTTACATGGAATCGCATGTGTATACCTTTGTCTACAATGTGCCTTCTTGCCCTCTAATTGCATCAATGATACACGTGGTCTATAGGTATAAGTTCATAAATATCCTGCAATATATAGACACAACATCCTCAATAGGAAAGGATGTTCTCAAGGTAACGAATGTGGCTTGCACAAAAGGCATTGTAAAAGGGCAGGGCATGTGTGGATATTGTTTTCGCTTTCCCTCTAACAATGCTATGGATGGTTGACAAATTCCCTACTACTGGAACCAGATCGGTGGCATGCTTTATAAAAGCAGGTTCAAGTTTGCACACTCTTGCCTCAGTAAACAACGGATTCTACATGTGTGTATGCATAGTGGAAGAAGACATGTTCACCATTGAGTAGGTTGCACACGATTTGGGCTTTGTCATATACCATTGATAAGTTTTTATATGCACTCTATGAATTAGGAATGAGTTGGGGCAAATGCTGAAACAAGCAAATTACAAGATATAGGAGTGAAAGATAACTTATTATTCTATTGTCTTGCTTTTTGCATACTCTCATTAATAGCCATATGACTTCATTTTAATGTAGGTGTCATGCCTCATTTTATCTTATCTCATGTGTTTATCAACCTCAACAACTTCCTTCAATATCCATGGTGATCAATTGAAGGAGCTAAACTTTGGGGATGACCTTGATGTTAGTCATGATCTTGTTTTTATTTGTGAGTCGGTCTCTTTGCACTTGAACATAGTGTCTAACTCACTATAGCTTCCCACTTTATAGATTGGATTTGTTCTACTTTAGGCCTATTAGCCTTGCAAAGTTGTTTGGTTTTTCTAGAGTACTAGAGAAAGGCTTGGTAAAAAGAAAAGGGAAGCCATGTACGTATCAAAGAGGAAATTTTTTTATTAAGTCTATTATCTCTCTCTTTACTTGACTTGGCAACATGATCCTTGACTTCTTTGATGGGAATTGGCACCCTTGGATCAGTTGTTGTAGCATACATGTATGATCGAAAATGATAAGCAATCCTCGACCAATTGTTAAAGCCTTATTTCAATGGTCTCCTATGTATTTATAAATCTATTGTGAAGGGCAAGGGATATTCTAAGTTAATGGTACAACTCAAGTTTTGTTGAAAGTGGCAAATCTAGTGCCTCAAATCTTAGATATACACAACTTTATAAAATATAAAAGAACTTGAATAAGTTAATGCATTCAAAAATAACAAATGAAAATGCACAACACGCCCCGAGCCTCCCCCGTGACAAAAGCCATGGTTTGCCATCCTCTGTTATGGGATATTGATTCACATAACTATTTATGTTCATATCATATATCTAATTGTAAAGAAAATATGAACATCAATCAACATATAAAGCTTTGTGTGTCAAGAGGTTCCCTACAACTTGTTGCAATTTGCTACAAAGAGTTCTATGTTCCAACTCACGATGTTTAGCATCACCATCATATCTAGAACATGCCAAAACTCCCAAAACGACTTTGAATGCGTTGAATTCCAACTCCAAATGAAGAAGAAACAAGAAAAGCAAGTTTTAACCCTTTTCTCTTGTTTTACATGCGATCCCATTGTTTTTATAAAGAAAGCTTAGAAAACTTTCTAAAAATGGACCACACAACTAAAATAGCAACATATTACATAAAGAAAGCTTATTCTAATAAAAGCATATCTTAAATCTAATACTAACATTATTTATATTAAGACTACTAAATTAGATAAATTAAAAGTACTAAAGACCAATGATTTAGTTTAAAGAATGACCTCTAAATAAGTGTAAGATTATAATTCATAAATAAATGAATAATTTTAATAATAGACAACATTATATATATCCCAATATCACGTAAATACACTATTATGCATTGTGTTTACTATATAGATTCACCTAATGAATATGTATACTTGATAATTCTTCAAAAATACTAATTTACCTACTTCTACCTAATAATTTTCTCGCCATAACACAAAACACAAATTTTTTCTACCATCTAGCTATCAAGCATAATGTAGCCAGTGTCGTACACATGGCTTAAATGTAAAAGTCAAGATTATGCGATAAATAGATAATGAAAATTAAAAAAATATATTAAATCATCTTAGTTTCATAGCACTTTGCATAACATCTATAGCATGGTGCAAGTCGATCCCTATAACATCCTCAATAATATAACCCTACAAAGAACTCACAAAATAATAAGTAGAATCCATTTTTCATAATACACATCCCTATTCAAAAGCAATTCTTGGTTAAATATACTCTTGAAATAAAAATATTGAAAGTAAAATGAATTAGCATCAATGTTCAAACAAAAAGTATTATGCATTTAAGATGCTAATGACTAGAGCATAAATAACTCAAGTACTTCATTACCCATATATCACATATTCTAGTGTCCCATACCATTAGAATGTGGAATATATGTCATATTTAGATAAATCAAAATACTATTGATAACCAAGCTAAATAAAATTAAGCTCTAGTGCTCTCTCATATAGTGAATCTACACTTCCGAACTCTATAACATGTGTGGGCAATCATAATATTGTCTTATGCACTGAATTTGCACCACAAACCAATCATGCTGCCTCATGCAATACATCTACATGGATAAACATATTGATGCTACCTTATGTAGTGAATCTACATCATGAGCTAGTGATATTGCCTCACATAGTAGATCTATATCGTTAGTTACTTGTGTCACTTCATAAAGCAAATATGCACTCGGGTTATTAATGGATAGGGAAAAAACTTGAAGAGATCATAAATCAACATATTCACATTAAAACTAAGTTAGTGTTTAAAATAAGATTATCCAACATAAATAGATTGCAACATAACCTAGAAGGAAATGGTAATAAACCATTGGGTTATGGGCTATCATTCAAGGTAGAGATTCATAATGATAAATAATTAATGTTTGAGTTGTATAAATTGAACTAAATAATGGTCTTTGATGTCACTTCTAAGCACCTATGTGTCTCCTTTTGTTTAAATACCTCTAATTGGAATACATTAGAGTATATCTGTGGCTTTAATACCATTGTTGCAAAGTGAACTACCTAATCAATCTAGTATCTCCAATCTTAGATATAGACAACTTTATTAAATATAAAAGAATTTGAATAAGTTAACAAATTTAGAAAGAATAAGAAAAAACACATGATAGGGCCCAACCTCCTCCATGGAAAAAGCCATAGTTTGCCATTCTCAATTATGGAATATTGATTCACGTAGCTATTTACATTCATATCATATATTTAATTGCAAAGAAAATACAAATATCAATCAAAGTACAAAGTTTTGTGTGTTAAGAGGTTTCTTGTAGCTTGTTGCAAGTGCTCTAAAGACCTTTATGTGATGAATCATGATATTTGATATCAACACTACGTCAAGAATATGAAAAAACTCCCAAAATGACTTTGAGAGCTTTGAATTCTAACTCCAAACGAGGGAGAAACAACAAAACTAAGTTTCTACCATCTTCTTCTATTTTGTGTGCGATCCTATTGCTTTTATTTATTTTTTAAACTAGAAAAGCTTTCTACAAATGGACCATGTAAAGAAAATAGTAAAGCAGTCCATAAAGAAAGCTTATTTTTATAAAACCATATCTTAAACTTAATACTCCAGTATTATTTATATTAAAAATATTAAATTAAATTAATTAATAGTATTAAATACCAATGATTTACTCAAACAAATTACCACTAAATCAACTTAGACTTACAATTTACACATTAAAAAAGAACTTTAATCAAACATAATATTATGCATGTATGCTATAATATCATATTATACATTACATTTAATATAAAGATCTACCTAAAGATGATTCATCCTCAATAATTATTTGAAAATATAAATTCACCTAATTCATCCTAATAATCTACTCACCACAATACAAAATACATAAGTTCCCTGCCATGTTTCTATCAAACACAATGCAACTAGTGTCGCACGTAGTGCTTATGTATAATGAGTCATGATTATGTGAAAAATAGACATTGAAAATAAATAAATATAAATTATCTTATTTTCATAGTAATTTTCATAGCATCTATTTCATGATCATATCATTAGCATTAAAAACCTATAAAAAAAATCATAAAATAACAAGTAAAGTCTATTTTTTATAATATGCTCACCTTTTAAGAAGCAATTGTCCTTAGTTGCCTATATTGTTGAAACAAAAATACTAAAGAAAAAGTGAATTAGCATTAGTGCTCAAACAAAAAATACTAGACACTTAAGATGCTCATGGTTGTAAGAGCATAAATAACTCAAGTACTCCATTATCCACATACCACATATTTTAGTATCCCATATCGCTAGCATACGAAATATATGTTATATTTTGATAAATTAGAATATCATTGAGAACTAGACTTGATTAAATTTAGCTCCCAAAATATTAGTGTTACCTCACATGGCAAATCTATAGTTTCAAAATCCATAATAGGTGTGGCTAATTAGCCAGATACCAATGCTCCCTCATGCGGCGAATCTACACCACAAATTAGTTGTATTGTATCGTGTGATAGATCTCTATGGGGAAAAACATTGATACTACCTCATGCAACAAATTTGGATCGCAATGTCATGACGTTGTGCATACACTCTTGAAAAACCTTGGAAGAAGGATGCTTGTCGCTTAATTAGTTGGAATAAAGTTTATATGCGTATTTGATGTTTATTTTCCCTTTTTTGTCAAATTTGGAGAATAAGGATTCAAGCTTGGGTTCTTGTTACGTTGAGGCAAGGAATCCGAAAGGTGCCTCTTGCTTCTTTGGAGGACTTTCATTAGAGTTGGTGAACAAAGTCAAGAGTGGGTTTAGAAGGCTTATGACTAAATTCATGTTTGTAATTGAGCTGTGATTAAGGTTGCCCATGATGGCATCAATGGGAATGATCTTCTACTTGGATAAGGGGGACACTTCACCATTTAATTGAGGGGTTAGCTCAACCTTATGCTTTATGATATAAGAGAGCGGTGGAGTAAAAGCACGCTTTTAGTGCATGCAATCATAGTTTTTGGCCAACTTTGGTAGCATGGAACATCGCTATATAAGGGAAAAAAACAATGAAGGAAAAAAAGTCAAAGTGAATGGGAGAAGTAGTTTTGGAGAAGAGTAGGTTGCTACTAATTGTGGTATGATGAAGTCTATTTAGGACGTGAGAATCATCATCAAGAAGCTAGATTTGCAACTGTGAGGAAGGAGGAAGTTCTAAGGCTTTGTGTCTACTAAAGATTATCATACCTAAAGTCATTAGCCATGGCCATCATGATTGACAACCAACACGTCGACATTGAAAGTTGAATCCAAGGAAAAGAAGGCCCTAGAACAAGTGCACAAGGAGGGGATTGAAATTCTAATTGCAACCTTGTTGTGGTGATATAGGCTTCTTCGAGCGGTGCAATTTTACTGATGATTGTTAAGCCAAGTACAAGACAGAGAAAAGCAAAAGAAAATTCAAGAAAGTAAATTCAAAGTAAAGTGGAAAAGGCAGCCCGAGAGAAGGATAAGAGGAGAAAAGGCCGAAAGCACAAGGGCAACCTTAAAAGTCAAGGCAAAGACAAAGGGGCATTTTAAAATATAAAGGCGTCCCCAAATTTTTGTAAAAGAGTACCAGGTTCCCTCCTGTGCAAGTTGTAAAGACTAAATAGGCATAGGTGAAGGCATAATGTAAATAGAAGGGAATAGGAAAAGAGGACTTTGACAAGATGATTGGTCATGCAAAAAAAAAGGGATGGGTGTCCAAAGGGATAAGGGCATGTATAAAAGCCAAAAAGTGAATAGAGAAGCTTATTCTTGGTGTGTGGCAAAAGTGGCTCTCTTATTCTTCTTCTTTTCTTTTCTTCTTCTTCTTGCTTGCTTATGCTTGTGCTTGAAAGAGGGAGTGTGAGAGTGTGAGGGAGTGAGTGTGTGAGAGTGAGGGACCCTGGTAGAGAAGCTCTCTATCTTCTCCTCTCTTCTCTTGTCTCACGCGTGTGGCTATGGAGCATGGAGCTTGAAAGTGGAGGATTGAGGTTGCTTGAGCTTGCATCTCGGATCGTGGAGCTACCGATGTGCTTGAGAGAGGAGGATACTTGATCGGGCATTGAGGTAAGCTCACTACACTCATAGGATTGAGAGCGTGTGTGGCCGTGTGAGAGGTAGCCATTAGCATTTGGCTTGAAATGCTTGAGTAATAAGTGGTCCATGTGTCTTGATGGTCAAGCAAAAGCTAACACAATGGCCTACAATCTAAGAGGCCTCAAGCAACCACTGGTGATTATGGAGTTTATATTTGTAATGCTGGGAAACTAATTAGTAGGAAGCTAGAGTGGTCGTGTTTATGAAGGTGGTATGCATCAACTCAAGAAGAGAAGTTTGTTTTATTGACTACAAGAGAACTTGCATGAACATGGGTATTGAAGCTAGATATGAAGCTTGGTCTTCACGATGCTACAAACATAGGATTAGCATGTTAGAGAGCACTCACTAGAGGAGTTAGATTGCTACTTGGGAGAGAGGAAAGAAGGAAGTCTTGATATGCAAGGTCTAAGCCAATCAAAGTTAGACTAGGAAGCCAATGTTGCACGTACATGGCCAGGATTGGGAGATAAAGAGTTGAAAAGTGTAGCTATCATCTCTTCATGGAAAGCCTCAGCAATGACAGTGGGTGGAGGCTCATCATTTGCAAGCTAAGGGGGAATGCACGTGTGTTGCTGGAAGCAACAATAATAATCAGAGATAGTCAAAAATATAAGCCAAAGAGCCCTTTCAACTTGCGGGATAGGAATTGATCCAAGAGAGTGTGAAGAAGTGTAATTCATGTCAAGCTAGATATCTAATTGGTGGCAAAGATTTCCATTATGATCATGCTTTGTAACCTTTGTGTTTCGTTGAAGAAGCAATTCTGATTTTTACTTGAGATGATGAAGACTTTGCTCAAATTGTAACAAGTCTTTAGCAAGATTATGGTTGGGTGCTTGAATGACCTAAAGCCAAGTATACTTGTGTACAAGTGGACTGATTCCTCAAAAGCCAAGTCCTTACCTTATGTGTTCACTTAGAAATTGAGAGGGGAGTTTAGGCTCTTAAAAACAATGTTATTCACTCATAAAATGTCATGTAAAAAGTAGATTGATTCAAAGTAACTCCTTTACTTCCACTCCAACTTTGTGAAGCCTCCTAATGAGCTTATTTCCACTCTCATAACTATTCATGTGTGAGTTCTTAAGACAACTTCATTTGTCTTTATGAAAGCCTCTTAACTGAAGATTATGTTCATACCTAGTGAAGGAAATTCTTTAGCAATCATATGAAAACTAAAGTTCAAGCTTTGAGTGTGAACTCATTAAGCTCTTGAATTAACAACAAATAGAGCCTCTTCTCATGACAAAGACCTAACTCCTTGATCATCGTCATATATCTTCATTCTTTCATAACACTTCACTTCTTATCCTCTATGGATTTGTGGCTTTGATGTGATTGCCCTTTGACATCGTTGATTAACCCAACGTGAAAGACACATCCACATTGTTAGCAAGATGGGATAATTGCCTTATCAATTGGTATGCCAAATTCTAGTAATGATTTTAAGTAGCTTTTGTGGACCTTTAATGTATACATGAATCAACAATAGCAACACCATCAATAGAGCAAATGTTCCAATAGATGTAGCTTCAAGCCAATGTGTAGTATGAGGTTGTGGCTACCAAGGCTATGAAAGCAATGGAAAATTAGAAGAAGCTCTTTGAATGTCACAATACCTCAAGCTATCTAAAACTTTATGAATCAAAGATTTTTTTTGGTGTGCTAGGGCATATGATGAGCCATGGTTTCATGCGGCTGGTAACTTATTTCCTAAAAATCCATGTATCAATGAGCTTTATGCCTTAAGTTCAGCTTGGCTTGCCTTCAAGAAAGCCTTGAATAAATAATACTTCTTAAAAGATGTTTGGGATGGATACAAGATGTAGCTTCTGCAAGTGGACACACAAGCTCAATAGAGGCTTGGTGGCGACAGAGCTACTACAAGAATTTGAGTCAAGGTTTAATGAGATGGATGCTACAAGCCAAGTGGCCTTAGAGCAAGAGAAGGTGGATTGTTCCTACATGTTGCAAATCTAGAAGTGCAATTAGGAGAGCTCTTGAAAGACAGATTGTAGCATATGGGTCTTAAGATTGATTGGTAGGATGCAAAGGACGTTGTCACTACTTTGGTGAAGCAATAGATGTGGAAGTCTAGATGGGTATGGTATCTCCTATAATTTCTCCTATTTCCATTCCTTCTACTACACAGCCCCATGGCTCCTATCTCCATGCCTACGCATGTCTTGCCTACTTTTGCTTCTATACCTGCACCCATCTCTATGCCCATAACTATACCTATGCCAATGCCAATACCTATGGTACACCACCGGCTTTTATAGCTCTGCGACTCTAGAATGATGGTATGGATGAAATAATTAAAATTTCAAGAGTTCTAAAGCTTGATGTTTCCAAAATTGCAGGGCCATGTACAATGCCTGTTGAAAGAGCATGTCCTTCATAGGCATCTCCTAGAAGAGAACATATTAGGAGATGTATTTGGTGTGATAGTCATGGAAACTAGTGCCAATGATTGTGATTTTTCCAAAGATGCTAAGAGAAAGAACTTGGTTTTTTGGGGGGCTGAAGGTAAAATATGCTTGGAAGAGATTGTTATACCTATAATCTAAACTTTGGCAAAGGAGGAATGAAATAGGCTTTCATGAACCTCTTATATGGCTAGAGGCAATGCTTTTGCCTATGGTGGTATGCAAATTGAGATGGGGCCACAAAGTATAGAACTAAGGACTTTTGCATTAGATACATCATGTAGGGATAAAATGCTAGGGTCAGAGCTATCTAGTGCAGGATAGAGCATAAGGAAAGAGACTAGATGGGATTCACCAGTGGATACTTAATCTATGCATACTCAATGTTATAAAATCCGAGATACACGCTCGACTTTCTTACATACTTAAAATATATATGGTGAATATTATGTTGGCATAGAGGGAGAATAGATGAGAGAAAAGAAATATGTAGAGAGAGGTAGAGAAATTGGCAACACACTAGAGACTGGAAGATGGGTCAGTCCCCCCATAAGCTATATTATTGACAAGGAGCAAGCTCCTCCATTACACATAAGCTAGTTCTTACTTGAAGATCTTGGAAACAAGATTACGATTCCTTGCACGGTATACAACCGGCTAACACTTGCACCACTTGGAAGTTGGCACCTTTTGATCCTTCTTGAGTCTCATTCTCTCTTACACAATATGTGTAGGGCTCTCCTCTTGGCGCTTGATTTCAGCAGAGCTTCCACAGCACTTGCACCTTCTCTTTCCTCTTGGAACTTGATTTCAGCAGAGCTTCCACAACACTTGATTTCAGCAAAGCTTTCGCAGCACTTGCACCTTCTCTTCTCCTCTTGGAACTTGATTTTACCAAAGCTTCCACAGCACTTGCACCTTCTCTTCTCCTCTTGGATACGTGCAAAGTTATGCTTCCTTTTTCCCTCTCCTACACCCAAGGAGAGCCTCCTCTTTTATAGGCTTTCAAGAGTTTCTCTTCTTGGAGAGAGAGTTGAGTTGACCTTCATGCAAGATGTGGTTGTTCCACTCTATAGCACTAATTTCGAGATATCTCTCTGTACATTGTTTGGATGAAAAAACATCCAATACGAAAGTTGTAGATCTTGCTATTTTCAATAACCCTCGCAGCCCATTTTTGGAGATCATTTTTCTATTGTGAGATATTTTAAAAATGGATTTTTCAAAAAAACAACTTTTTAAACTGTACCCTTAACTTGTGGTCCATGCAACCACCTTGAGTCGTAGATAAGGAGAGTTCATTAGATTGCCTTGGGCCTTAATCTTAAGATTGAATTCCACACAAAAGCTTGTGCCATTTTAGACCTCAGAAAGAGAAAATCACTTCTCTCCTCACTTCTAGAGGATCGCGTCTCTCGTCTTTCTTAGTGAGAGAATTCTCTCTCTCGTCTTTCTTAGTGAAAGAAAAGACCTTAAACCTTGACTTGTAGGGGAGAGGATGATCCCAAATGAATGCAATGCTCATTATACACAAGTAAAACATTCCCAAGCGTCCCTGGATGCACACATAAATACATATACACAATGCTAATGCACTTCCTTTTCTTAAAGCTCAATCCATCTTCATTTATGTGTAACTCCTTGGTTCTTGTGTACACTCTTACACTTGGCAGACACTTCTTTCCCCCTTCATAACTTGTACTGCATGTATCAGATATCCCCGTCACAGTGCTTTGATTACCCCATTAAGTGATGCACTAGGAATACTGGTCTCGAAATGGTCTCATGGCCATGCTAGATCATCATCAACACTTGAAGAAAAGTGAGTCATTAATTTATTGGCATGAATTTACTAAATAGAGAATGCATAATAAGCAATCAATTTAGTGACACTTGGTAAAGATCCATGGGACCAAGGTACTTGTTGAGGAGAAGAGAAGGTGGAATGATGATGCTCCTAGTACGTCTAAGAAGACTAGAGGGGTAAATTAGCTCCTCTCCCTCCTAGACCAAGTATTGAGTAGGTTATGGATGATGCACAAAGAAAAGAGAAGAAGTAGGATGTGCGACCCAAGAAACAACCTAGCTATAAGTTCTTTTTAGATATTGAGAATGCTACTGACCTTTAGAGAGTGCTTGAAGATCGGATTTAAAATAGTAAAGTGGACTTCACTCAGAAAAATCTTGGGGATAGCTAAGAGGGAATTCCAGGAGGAGGTCATAAATATCATAAAGAGGAAGAGTAATTGAGTTGTTTGATTAGACTGAGGGGAGGCTTGTGAAGAGAATGCTACCGTATGTCCAAATATTGTTAAAAATGCATAGTGGTGCATTATGTAGATGATGACATACTTATCCTAGTTTCACACAGTCACTTTTTTAGGCCTCATTGGGTTGATGTGACCATGGAGATAGTAGTCAAAATAGGTGAGGAGGCTACTCCTCCATGTATTGCTTTGTTTGACCATGGGCTAGAGATTAATGTTACTGTGCACAAAGTCTATAAGAACGAAAATTGGCAAGTTAATGTGGAACATGGTTGGTAGATGAGAGCTGCTGACAATACTACAAGGAAACTATATGTTGCATGCCTAAGTATCAAGATATCTAGAGGTGATGTACAAGAGGAACTTCATTTGTTTGTAGAAGACATTTTCTCATATGATATTATATTGGGTTAGCCATTTATTATAGAGGCATGAATGGAGACTAAGGTGATGGATCATGGCCCTGCTTATGCATAAGTTCGTATCAGAGATGGGATGAGAGCAATTCAATTCATGATAGTGTGTGTAAACCATCTTAGGAACAAATATACTTTATGGGATGCTCCTCTACATGTGATAGATTTGGATTTTCATTAGGTACCATTGTCCTACAAGATGATGGTGATACGGGGTGGGATTAGTTTTTGCCTCTTGGTAGTGAAGTTTTTTCTTCTAGTTTTGTTAGACATTGTACTTATAGTTCTATTTCTTATAATAGGGTTTTAGACATGCTTAGAGCTACTAGGCAAAACATATATAAGAGAATGAAGGCATTCAAGGAGACAAGTGTATTGCATGATGATGAGCATATAAATGGTATGTATGAAGGATTGACTTGTACAAATACTCTGACAAAAATTAAGAAAATGCTAAAAAATAAGGATTTGAGTAGTTCTAGTGTTGTCTTAGTGCATTTCACGGACATGTATTATGTGATTGCCAAATTTATGTAGTCAGAGGTTAAGGCATCTCAGCAAACAAGTTAAGTGTTGAAATATCTCAACAAAGAGATGAGATACTTGATTATTTCCATCCATCAATATTCTTGAGGGCTAAGGCATCTCAACCAACAAAGTGTGGGGCTATCTTCGTGTAGTTGGAAGAGTGGAAGCCTGATTATTTTTAGCCCATAGAGTTTCGTAATACACATATACAACATGAGTTGAGTTTTGCAAAGTAGTAGAAAGAGAATAGGGTTGACACAAAGGTACAAAACTATGGACAAAAAGGTAAAACAAGTTACATGTCCATTATCTTCAAATAGTGATGAGTAGATGAATAGGATTACAAAGCAACTAAGTTTGAGGAATCCTCCAAATGTTGGCACAAGTTTTTAGTAGAAACATTGATGGAATTGAAGATTGGGAATGAGGAGTTCTTGCTTCTTGTAGAACGGCAATGCTCTATGGATATGTTAGAGAGGCATGATAGAGCATTTGCATTTTACCCATAAGAGATTGGGTATGTAGATCCTAAGGTTTTGGCATTGATGGTGATATTCATAATTTTCCACATTTCTTGGAATCTTTGACCTATTATATTGTCTAAAGCATATCTATCGAAATCGATTGGCTATTGAATGAGAGGATTCGGATGGGAATACTTGAATCATCTTCATCATTCTATTCGAATCAATGGTTCACAGTGCCTAAGAAGAATGGACCCCTTAGGTTTATTTAGGAATTGTAGCTAGTGAATAGGGTGACTATTAGGAATGTTGGTGCAAGTCCAGTTGTGGATGATTTTGTTGAGGCTTTTGCAAAGCAAGCTATCTATTCTCTTGGTGATTTATATTTAGGGTGATTAATTTCAGCTTGCATTGGAGAGTAGAGATTTGACCATGACGATTGCAGAGATTTGTGCTTTAGTTTTGGAGGTGAGAAGGTTTTTGGAGCATGTGTGGTTTTCGTGATATGGATTTTGCATTTTGCCCATCGATTGCTTCTCAAGGGGCAAAAGTTCTTTTAGAATGAGAGGTATACTAGAGTTATGAGGAAGCTCAAATGGTTATTGCAACTTGCTTCGACTCTCAAGAAGGCAAATTATGCTTGTGGGAGACCTATTATGATCACAATTGACACTTACCCTATTAGGATTGGTTGGGTTGTTGGTCAGGATGATGAGGAGGGACATAGGTACTATTTGCTTTGGAGTAAAGGTTATGAATGAGAGGCAACATAGGTATCCACAAATCAAAAGAGAGCTTTGGGGTATTGTGACTGCTCTTAAATGCAACAAGGAATACTTTATTGGTGCTTTAGTTGTGGTGCAAATTGATCGTTTGACTCTATTGGGGTTGATCACTAGGTTGTTCTACCCCCGATATTGTGATGCTCTAATGGATTGCATACTTTAAGTCCATAAATCTAGAATTTAGGCATAGTGTAGAGAGGGAAAATCCAATGGTGGTTGATATGAAAACTGATTGTTTGACTCTATTGGGGTTGATCGTTAGGCGAGCTATCTATTCTCTTGGTGATTTGTATTTAGGGTGGTTAATTTCGGCTTGCATTGGAGAGTAGAGATTTGACCATGACAATTGCAGAGATTTGCACTTTAGTTTTGGAGGTGAGAAGGTTTTTGGAGCATGTGTGTTTTACATGATATGGATTTTGCATTTTGCCCATCGATTGCTTCTCAAGGGGCAAAAGTTCTTTTAGAATGAGAGGTATACTAGAGTTATGAGGAAGCTCAAATGGTTATTGCAACTTGCTTCAACTCTCAAGAAGGCAATTTATGCTTGTGGGAGACCTATTATGATCACAATTGACACTTACCCTATTAGGATTGGTTGGGTTGTTGGTCAAGATGATGAGGAGGGACATAGGTATACTATTTACTTTGGAGAAAAGGTTTTGAATGAGAGGCAACATAGATATCCACAAATCAAAAGAGAGCTTTGGGGTATTGTGACTGCTCTTAAATGCGACAAGGAATACTTTATTGGTGTTTTAGTTGTGGTGCAAACTAATCTTTTGACTCTATTGGGGTTGATCACTAGGATATTCTACCACCCATATTGTGATGCTCTGATGGATTGCATACATTAAGTCCATAAACCTAGAATTTAGGCATAATGTAGAGAGGGAAAATCCAATGGTGGCTTATATGTTTTCTAGAGCTAGGTTTGAAGATGAGGATGCATTTCTTGGAAAGGATGGAGAGGTTGAGATTTTAACTATAGTTGATCACATGTGTCATGTCTTTTCTTTTGAGGCATTTTCAGAGGAGCTTCAAATTATAGGACAGTAAGGCCTAAGGCATATGGTTACTTCTTGAGGGATGGGCTACTGTGAAATCATCATGAAAAGAGGTGGGATATCCTTGCGAGTAGTTTGTGATGAAGAGAGTGCGTAGTTGCAAATTATGAGTAAATTTCATGAGAGTTTAGGGGCTGGACATAGAGGTGGGCTGCCTATGAGAAGATCAAAGAGCATTATTGGCTAAAAGGGATGTACAAATATGTATCTCACTTTGTAGAGACATGCAAGGAGTGCCAATTGTATTCTTTAATGAGGCTTAGGGATGAGCTTCATCCAATGTATTCACTTTGTATGCACTACAAGTTGGTTGTTGATTTGATCACTATGGTGATTGTGATTTGCCAGATGAGGTATATAGTCCTTGCAAGGGAAGATCTTACCAATCAGGTTGATGGAAGAGCATTAAGGACAAAGTCTACTAGTGTCATATGCAATTTTCTACTTGAGGAGATCTTTTACAAGTATGGATGTGTGGAAAATTTTATTACAGATCAAGGAGAGTTGGATGCAGATGAGGTTAGAGGATTTTTCTTTAGACATGGCACTAAATTGGCATTGACTTCAACCTATGATTTGGAAGAAAGAGGGAAGAGTGAGAGAGGTCATCCACCTATATTGAAGGCTTTAGCTGAAGCTCGTGGTGGGAACGTTAGGGGTTGGCAGAGGATGTTGCCCTACCCTCTTTGGGTGGACTATACTACACATAGTGTTACCATTGGATATATGCCTACAGAGTTGATGTATGGGCAAAAGCCAGTTATGCTAGTAGAGGCCTATGCACTTACATGGAGTGTTTTACCTTGGTAGGATGATATGTCTAAGGGAGGAGCTCTTAGCTCTTTGCATGTGCTAGCTTGAGCGAAGGTTAGAGGATGTACAATGTGTGGTGCAAAAACTCAAGGAAGCTAGGATATCAAGTAAGGACAGGTTTGATAATAGGCATAGGCTACAACCTAGAGTAGTGGAAGGGGGAGATTGGGTATTGGTTTACAATAGTAGCCTAGACAATTAGCATAGCACTATTTGAAAGATAGTGAAAAGATGGTTTGGGCTTGACATGGTGAAACATGCATATGACAATGCTACTTATGAACTCATTGAGCTTGATGGACGATCTTGAGGGTACCTATTGTGGACAAAAGGATTAAAATCTTCAAGAGGAGAGATGATGACACATATGCGGTGGAAAGTTTAGGAGAGGATGACCATACAAATAGCACAATTGAAGAAGAGGCAATTGATGTAGAGGAGGTTGCTGATACTTTGGATTTAGAGGATGAGGAAGACATCAAGGTGATTGTATAGCTCGGAGGAGATAAGGATGCATAGATGTGGCCCATCCAGAAGATGAGCAGGTTTAAAGGGGGTGGATGTCATGATGTTGTGCATACACTCCCGAAAAACCTCGAAAGAAGGATGTTTTGTCGATTGATTAGTTGGAATAAAGTCAACATCACTATATGCTTATTTGATGTTTGTTTTCCTTTTTTTTTGTCAAATTCAGAGAATGAGGATCCAATCTTGGCTTATTATTATGTCAAGGCAAGGAATCTGAAAGGTGCCTCTCACTTATTTGGAGGACTTTCATTAGAGTCAAGAGTGAGTTTGTGAACAAAGTTGGGAGGGGGTTTAGAAGGCATGTGACTAAATTCATGTTTGTAATAATTGAGGTGTGGTTAAGGTTGCCCATGATTGCATTAATGGGCATGATCTTCTACATGGGTAAGGGGGACACTTCAACATTTAATTGATAGGGTAGCTCAACCATATACCCATCAACCTTATGCTTCATGATACAAGAGAGGGGTGGAGGAAAAGCATGTTTTTAGTGCATTCAATCGTACTTTTTGGCCAGCTTTGGTAGCATAGGATGATGACATTGAACAGGGGGGGAGGGTGGGACAATGAGAAGGGAAAAAAAAGCCATAGTGGATGGGAGGAGAAGTTTTGGAGAAGAGCAAGTCGCTACTAGTTGTGGTATGATGAAGTCTATTTAGAGGGTGAATCATTATCAAACAACAAGCCAAATTTGCAACCGTGAGGAAGGAGGAAGCTATGAAGGTTCATGTTTGTTGAAGATTATCATACCTAAGATGCTTACAGTTGCCACTGCCATAGCCATCATGATTGACAATTGGCATGCTGACATTGAAAGTTGAATCTAAGGAAAAGAAGGCCCTTAACCAGGTGCACAAAGAGGGGATTGAAATTCAAACTTTGTGGTGATATAGGCTTCATCAAACGGAGCAATTTTATCGATGACCTATAGTTTGAGAGGCCTTAAGTGGCCAATGCTGATTATGGAATGTGTATATGCAGTGTTGGGAAATAGCAGGAAGCTAGAGTGGTTGTGTTTATGAAGGTGGCCTATATTGACACAAGGAAGAGAAGTTTATCAATCATTGACTACATCAGAATTTGCATGAATGCAAGTGTTGTAAGTTGGATATAAAGGCCTAGTCTTCATAATGCTACAAATATTGGATTAGCATGCTAGATAACACTCACAAGAGGAGTTTGGTTGCTACTTGGGAGAGTGAAAAGAAAGACATCCTGATATGTAGGGTCTAAGCCAACTAGGAAGGTAGCACTACACATATGTGGCTAGGATTGCGAGATAGAAAGCTGAAGAGTGTAGTTATCATCTCTTTGTGGAAAGCACCAACAATACTAGTGATTGGAGATTGGTTGTCTGCAAGCCAGGGAGGAACATTGTGTGCTATTGGAAGCAATAATACTAATCAGAGATAGTCAAAAATATAAGCTGAAGAGCCCTTTCAGCCTACAAGATAGAGAGTTGATCTAAGAGAGTGTAAAGAAGTGTAATTCCATGTCAAGCTATATATCAGATTGTTGGTAGAGATTCCCATTATGATCATGCTTTTAACCTTTGTGTTCTCTTTGAAGAAGTGACTATGATTTTTGCTTGAGATGATGAAGACTTTGCTCAAATTGTAACAAGACTTTAGCAAGCTTATGGTTGGGTACTTGAATGACCTAAAGCCAATGATACTTATGTACAAGTGGACACATTTGCCAAAAGCCAAATCCTTACCTTATGTGTTCACTTAGAAATTGAGAGGGGAGTTTAGGCTCTTAAAAACATTGACATTCACTCATAAAATATTGTGTAAAAAGTAGACTGATTCAAATTGACTCCTCTACTTCCACTCCAACTTTGTCAAGCATCCTAACAAGCTTATTTCCACTCTCATAACTATTCATGTATGAGTTATCAAGACAACTCTGTTTGTATTTGTAAAAGCCTCTTAACTAAAGCTATTGTTCATACCAAGTAAAGGGAATTCTTTAGTAATCCTATGAAAATTAAAGCTCAACCTTTGAGCATTAGCTCATTGAGCTGAGTGTGAACTCATTGAGCTCTTGAATTAACACCAAAGATAGACTCTTCTCATGACAAATACCTAACTCCTTACTCATCTTCATATATCTTTCTTCTTTCGTCTTGCTTCACTTCTTATCCTGCATGGATTTGTGGCTTGATGCGATTGGCCTTTGACATTGAGACATGGATGTTGTCTCACATGGAAAATCTACATCATTAGTTAATAGCACTATCTCATGCGATGAATCTACACTAGAGTTACTAATGGACAAGGAAATATCCACATGTATGGGCGATTAGACATATATTGACGTCGCCTCATGTGATGAATTTGCACCACACATCATTTTGTATTACCTCATGTGTCGGATTTGCATAGAGGAATTTATCAATGCTATCTCGCACAATAAATCTACATTGTAAGCCAGATGTTGCCTCATGCAACAAGTTTACATCACTAGTTATTGTTGTTGCATCATGCCACGAACCTACATTGGGGTTAGCAATGGATAGGGAAATACTTGAAGGGATCATAAATTAGCATATCCACATTGTAACTTAAGTTAAAATTTAAAATAGGGTTAGTTATGATAATTTTGTTTTGACACAAATTGGAAGAAAAAAGATAATAAACTATTGGCATATGGATTATTATGCAAGGCAGCAATAAATGATGATAAATAATTGATGGTTGAGTTGTAAAAAATGAATATAATGGCATTCTTCAATACCACTTCTAAGTACCTTTTGAATATATCAAATTAAAATAGTACATTCAAGTATAGCAATGGCTTCTCAAATCTTAGGTACACACAACTTCATTAAGCATAAAAGAATTTGAATAAATTAACAAATTTAGAGAGAACAAGAGGAAACACACATTAGGGTTCAACCTCCCCCATCACAAAAGCTATGGTTTGTCATCCTCCATTATGAAAGATTGATTTACGTAGCTATTTATATTTGAATCATCTATCTAATTTCAAAGAAAATATAAATATGAATGAAAATACAAAATGCTATCAAGAGGTTCCCTATAGTTTGTTGTAGTTGCTACAAAGAGTTCTATGTGCCAAATCATTACGTTTTGATATCACCATGGTATCCAAAATGTGCCAAAACTCCCAAATGACTCTAAAAACTCCATATTGTGACTCTAGGTGAGAGAGAAACAACGAAACTACATTTTACTCTCTTATCTTGTTTGATGTTCGATCCTATTACTTTTATAAAGAAAGCTTTCTAAAAACATATCACATAAACAAAATAGCAAAGAATTCCATAACGAAAGCTTATTTTAATGAAAGTTAATCTTAAATATAATATTTAAGTATTATTTTTACAAAAATATTAAATTAGATAAATTAATTACTAAAAATATTAAATTAGATAAATTAATATTACTAAATATCAAGGATTTAGTTTTAAAGACTTGGCTATGCCCAGTAATAATAGTACCTAAGAAGAACAGGAAGATCAGAGTTTGTATGGACTACATAAAATTAAAAAGAATATGTGAGGCCTATCCCATATCATTCCTCTCAAAGCTCTTATTGAGCTGACTTTTCAAGGCATCCAACTCATCATGAGTTCTTCCAGCAACAATATATCATCCACATAAGTACCAACATAATAAGGCTACCATCATGAGCCTTCTTTGTCAAAAGCTCTTTCTTAACTTATACACTAGGTGTTCCCTGCCTTTTTCCTCAAAGCCCTTAGGCTATTGCATATAAATCTCATCACAAAGGTTTCCATGCAATAAAGTCACATTTACATCCATCTCATAAACATCCACAGATCTAATTATGCAACCAAAGCCAGTACTAACTGTAGGATAGTCATTTTGACCACACGAGAGAAGAACTCATCAAAGTCAATACCATGCTCTTGCTTATTAAAACCCTTTGTAACCAATCTGGTCTTATATGCTAGCTTCAGGTATCCAGGGATACTCTTCAACTTGTATACCCACTTGCATGGCAAAGTATGCTTTCCACTAGGCAAAGGAACCAAATCCCACATATGATTTTTTTGCAATGAGTCATGCTCTCATTATATGATCCTCTCCCAAGAGTGACATGTCTCTAGTAGATCATTGTAAAATAGGTTGTGGGACCTATATATCTTGTTCACCATCATGATCATGGGCCATTGAAATATCAGTTAGGCTACCTAGTTGGCTATATGGTAATATAAGGCTTCTCCTATGATATCACCCTATGTACCTCAACTATATGCTCACGCTGTGTATGTATCTTCTCCTCACAAAAAAAACATAATGGGGCCACGTATGACCTTTCTAGCCTGCAAATCCCATAGGCAATAGCCCATCTTAGCTGCATCCCCACAACCAAGAAAGATGCATTTCATTGAATTATGATCTAGCTTATTATGTTTGTTGTTGCAAACATGGCAAAACACCTCACATCCCTTGGGAACACATACAGACGCACTAGTCCCTTTCTTCACGCAAAGGTCCATGAGCTATTTCAACCAATACATATGTGAAGTAGGACTTTGATTATCATAAATATTACATATCTTCTCCCATAACTGCCAAGCATTATCCTCAAGTACAATATAACATTGAAATAAACCTATTTTGACAACAACAATATAGTAGTGGATTTATATAGCTCATCCAACTCATCTCAGGTATCCTAATCAATGCCTTTGAGCTCTACACTCTTGGTTTTCACTAGCCTACTTCTTTTGAACCAAAACCTACCATATCTACGTCTTCTAATTGATGAAGTTTGTGCCTCAAGCTTCTCAATATTGAAAATAGCACTATCATTTGAAGAACTAACCATAATGGTAGTATGCCAATGTAAAATCCAAGAGAATAAGTTGATATAAATGATTGCAAATTAGCTCCCAAAACTTAGCCAAAACAAGAGGGAAGACTAAAGTATAGAGTTGTCCACCAACTATAAGTAATAGATTACCAAAGTATGATGTTTGCTCTATAAGACAATGCCAATAACTATAATTATAGCATGACAAAATAAAGAATAGTATATGTCAATCCGACTATGGGCAAATAGCCAAGAAAGCAAGCTCCCACGGCTAGGGATATTCAAGTGGTGACTAGGATATAAAGAATGCAACTAGTAGTGACTAAGCATAGACCACTAGTACAAAATATTGCCACAAACTCAAATCGTCAGTAAGCCATACATCCCATCAGCATATACATCACTGACAAACTAGTACTGAATGGAAGTACTGATATCCAAAGCATACGTAACCATTGTCTCAAAGAACTAAGCTATGACAGGTAAGTACAAGTGTCTCCTACTGAAAGCAAATCCAGAATGCAAAGTGATCAAGCAAAGCTCAAGACATGTACATCAAAGCATCCAAGAAGCCCAATCACATCACAAATACATCTAGGAGCATAAGTGTCAAATCAAGCTTCAATAACCATAGATAAGCATAAAAGCTCAAAGAAACTTACCAAAGCTCAAGTACATAAATTTTAACTCAAATATAAGTGCCAAAGTATATCATAAGTATATCTGGACTCATATATCAGTGTTAGACATCATTGTAGACATATAGCATTCTTGAAATACCAAGTAGGCACAATAGGCATTCAAAGCATGAAGCTCATTATTCTATACTTGCTATCTAAATTGTTATGATAGTAATAAATCTATGCAAAATTGAGCCAATCAAGCTCTAAATGATCAAAATAGCATCCCAAAGGCATAATCATACCATTCGGGCATCAAAATAACATCCTCGAAGCATCAAACATATATTACAAAATTTATTGTTTACTATCGAAACTAAAATTATTCTATTTTATGCGAAACAGAGAAAAAAAACAGTAGAGAAACAACCCTATGAGTGCTCAAATTTGTATCTCTCATTGCACTCTTCATTTGTAGCTATAGAATGCCAGAATTTGATATCATATGCAAAAGTTATGACCAAAAGGCTTCTATAGCATGCTTTCATTACAAGATATAGGCCTCATACCGACGTTAAACACGACGAAAATGTTCATAAAGAAATTTGCCCCCGTCGTCACAAAAAGCGTCGTTATTGGCGACGCCATAGAACAGTCGATATAAGCGTCATTATCAGTGTCATTATTTGCATCGGTATAAGTGTCGCAAAAAATGCGACGCTGATAACGAAGCTTTGCAATGCATTTTGCGATGCTAATAGCAACACATGCAGTAAATTTGTGACGCTAATAGCGACGGTAACAGGGAAAAAAAATTATGGCAGGGCAGCACATATAGCACTATGTGCTTTATTTGGGCCATACAAAATAGTTTCAGTAATGTGTACAATGCTCGTGTAAATAAAGGCAAAGTGTACTTAAATCATAACATTGATACATGAAATAAATACATGATCGCATAATGAAAACGACCAGTACAATCATGGCAAGATACTACTACTATATAGAAAATGTCTATACAGATCACGTGACAAAAAAAGAAGGGTATGTGAGCTCTAGGGAGCCAAGGGCGAGCTATAGATCCTCACCATCCGAAACCTCATCCCGCTGCAAAGGAGCATCGAACGGATTCTCCAAAAAAAGAAACTATACATCAGTCCACCATACAATAATGCATTCTAATTAAACATAGTAACTATAGACAAGAAAGATGAGTGACTTATAGGGCCACCGTGTCCATACAATCGATCGATCAATGTAGTGAGACCGTGCCTCTCTGTATATCGAGTCTCAAGGCTAGTGAGATCGCGATTTGTAATGGAGTGCTACAAAGAAAACAAAATACAACTGTTAGAAACACGATTGTCAGTACAAAGGATATTGTAAAAAAAAATAAGCAAGCAAAACAAAAGAAAAACTTACAAAGTCCTCCAGATATGTCCTATGGCCGCCACTCCCAAGATGATGGACCACTCCAGCCTCTAGTCGTGCCCTCGCCGCCTCGCATTGCTGTCTATAATGTCCTAGAGAATAAGTAGCCTCCTCCCTGAGTCGGCGCCAGTCGTCCACGTCTAGCCACTCGGGCTTTGAAGCCCCACTCTTGAGTGCCTTACGTGCATCTAATCGTCTGTGTGACATATATGCACGCATGCACTCCATCAATCATCAGCCCGTAGAAAACCTATCTGCTATGGTTGGTATCGAAAACTCCTCATGCAAGGATGCTATTATGTAGTCCTTGCTCCCCTCCGGTATGTTCTTCCAATCATCTAAGACGTTGTGCCGAAAAACTTGTTAGCACAACTCTCTCATGCGAGCCATCACTCTCCTCCCCTCATCATTCATGATGATGGTTCCTAACCTATCGTCTACAAGGTAGGCATACCCCTCTAGGGTATGCCTAAGATGGGTCCTCTCCCACCTGCGATCACGCTCCTGGGCATATCCAGGAGACCCCTGTACATCTAGTGTACCTACCGGGGTAGTATCTATTGGAGTAGCACCCATAGGGGTGCCACCTGCGGATGGATGGGCAAAAGCTAGAGTGAGTGGAGTAGATATCCCCACAAGTGTAACAAATCCCAAAGGTGACACAACTCTAGCAGAACGATGAGACGAAGACACTGCATCTGTACCTCCATAGCAACCACTTGAGCCACACTCTCTTAAACTGCCATGAGAGCGAGGAGTAGCACCTGTATCCCGAGCCAACCGCAGGCTCACTGCATCCAAATCTCTATAGTATCCCCCTGAATCACTCCCTCCGTCTGGCCCAAGTCTGGAGCGTCGACCTCGTCTGCTAAAAACTGAAGCATCAGAGTGCCCTGAAGTAGATCTAATAGAGTGACTTGATGGTGTCCGAGACTGCTCTTGGTCTGTCATATCTCTGAATCTTGCCATATGATATGGATACATATGCGTAAAGATCTCCTGTAGCTCCTCGTCATTCATCCCTCGACTCATACTGATGATCTAAATATCCACAAAGGTTGCCTGCACAGATAAAAAATGATGTTAGCATAATCAATATAAATCATATAAAGCAAGGTAATATAAATCTTTAAAAAATAATCTTACTTAAAGTGCATATCTTATGTATCCTTATAAGCGATTTGTCAACGAATTGAGTAGGTGGATGCTCCAAGTATGAAGTACCTATGGTCCCATGTCAATCTCCTAACATAACTCCGCATACACTGGAAGGTCGATAGACATGTCACCACAAAAGGATGAGTCCACCTCGTTCTCAAAGAATTCTTAGACTCCTATATTTCCATCATTGTTGCCCGATGCTGATTCCTCTACATGCTCCAAGCTTTCGGTGGCCTCTGCCCCTTGCAATATCGACCCCTCTATTTACATATTGTCCTCATCTATGCTCGGAACATCGCTTTGATCATATACTCTCGCACTTCAGGGAGCTGAAGGTATAACATACCACCATCGAGGTTGTCAAGGGTTTGAATAGAAAATTACATATTCACAATCACGTACAAGAGAGATTTAACTATTGTGACATGTACCATGTCGTAATACAATTAAAAAACATATGAGTTTATGCACCTGGTCACAATGGGCTAGCAACACAAACGTGTAGCACAAATCCGTCCATTTTTTTTAAAATTTATTTCAAGAAATCCAAATGGACCTCGTCGAACAGTTGCTCCAACTCTTTCAAGTATCACTTTGAACCACTGCACATCGACGAATAGGATCATTGAGAAGCTGCGGTAATCCATCGTGACAATACTTTGTAAGTTTCCAAAATACTCCATCTCATCTATAAGCATGTTTGGATCCGTTGCTTGTTGTCGGCTCTCTTGCTGGAACCTTGCCATGATACCACAATCTGTTGTGGAGCGCATTTTGTCAATACGCTCCACGCGGAAATGCCATCCACACGACCATGCTACACTATATATTTTGTATTGTACATCGAAATACTCAATTATTTGTCATATATAAAATATAGAAACGATAAACCCTATACACGTTATCACCTTTGGACTACATCCCCTCAAGAATTCCCACTCCTCGGTTGAGACCTCCGCCCCTTTGCGAGACGCTGTGGTCAAAGCTCCATGCAACCATCACGTTGACATAAACCGTGACATCTCCTCCATGCCCTGGGATATCAAATCGGTCAATGGCATGTACTACGTCAAAATTCAGATCACGCTTCCTCTCGATCTTTCCTAGCTTGCTGGTACCTAGTGAGCCACATCTCCATAGAGACATGGTGCAATATACAAAATCGATTCACTTTCTCCTCCATTGCAGCATCCATTCTTTTTTCTACCCCATTTCCAACCACCACATCTCCAGTCAGTCTATCATCGTCCTTCAGCAACGACCATAGCATACTGTTGTTTGAATCCACCATTGGTAGCGACTGTGAAATATGCACTAGCGCCTCAGACACCAACCAACCTTCAGCCATGCTACCTTCTGGCCGAGCTTGTTGTCACACAATGCCTTTTAGGGTTTTCATGAAGTGCTCCAAGAAGAACATCCATCGCATATGAACAGGTCTAGCAATCTCCACTTCATCTATAAGATACACAAGAAGGTGGATTTGTATCGTGAGCATACTGGTATGCATGTATTTCTCAAAGAGACAAACCGTCTCCACTGCTCCCCGCCTTGTGGATTCAATAGAGGACGTCTTAATCTCCTTCTGTGAGATCCATTTCACTAAAGTCGACAACCTGTAAATCGCCCCATGTATTTCTGGAGTAAAGCATCCTGCGATCGCGATCGGTAGTACAAACTGCCACAAACGAGAAAGCATTATGAACAACGACTACATTCCAAATAGCAAAATATGCAGGCCACTTACAATCCATTCGTAGTACAAACCTGGCATATCTTATGCCAATCATGGGATCTTAGCTCTGATAATTGGTCGTCTTTAGAAAATCCAGACATGAGAGAACGCATCATACCCATCGGAGTGCGGATAGACTTGACTATTTGCTTCACAATGTGCTCTTCTTTAGTGGACAAAACTCAAGGAACACGAGGTAGCTGCAAGCGACCATTAGCACTCGATTGGGGCCAAAGCGCCTCCATCTTGCCTACCTCCTTCAAATCCATTTGTGCCCCTACAGTGTCTCTCTTTCCTTTGATGTGATCCCATAGCAAGTTGCCCACGTTCTTGAAAATATGTATGGGATCCAATAAGTGGTTGATCTGTAATAAGTGGGTCCAATATGGCAACTCGTAGAAAACTAAGAACCGTCGCATTCCTTTTGGATGTGACTCCGTATGGACCATTTTTAGCTCGTACCAACTTTGGGGATTCATACGTGCTGGAGATTATCCAAGAAAACCTTCCTTGAGTTCATGAACCTCTGGCAAGAAAGTGGCGTGTCCTTAATATACCATCTTCTTCATGGTTTGTGACCTTTGGGAGTCTAACTGTGGCCCACACAATGGACATGCATGATAATTTGAGATAACCAGACCTGTCCCAATACCTCTATCCAGTGAATACAAACTTGAACGAGCTACGATAGATATTACCAATGAGAACAGAAGCCTACTTACCTAAGCACTCTCCGAATCCCAGAAAGTCATGCATGGTCCACATGAGAAAGGCTCGAATATTGGCAGACCGTCGACCATCGCGCTTACTCATATCTTGCACGGTGACCCCCTCCTCCCACAAAATCTTAAGCTCATCAACTAATGGACGAAGATACATGTCCATATTTTTGACTTTATAGCAGTCGGGAACGAGTAAACTAAGGATGAGATGTCATTTCTTCGTAGAAAGCCATGGAGGGATATTGTAGTTGATAAGGACTATAGGCCACACACTATAAGAAATTGAGCACAGACTGAATGGGTTTACGCCATCCATAGCAAGATCGAGCCGAAGATTCCTTGGCTCTCGGGCAAAGCCTGGGAATGTAGAGTCAATGTGGCTCTATGCGCGTGAATCCGCTGATATTCGTTGAACTCCATTTGTGGACCTATTCTATGCATGCCACGTTGTCAAGCTTGCCATGCCGGACGTACGAAACATGTGGCTTATGCGAGGGATAAGCAGAAAGTGTCTAAGAACTTTTTGAGGGATGGTTTGCCCTTTGCAAGTCTT
The DNA here is from genome assembly GCF_053477565.2 of Lygodium microphyllum. Taxonomy (NCBI): domain Eukaryota; kingdom Viridiplantae; phylum Streptophyta; class Polypodiopsida; order Schizaeales; family Lygodiaceae; genus Lygodium; species Lygodium microphyllum. Next base: position 122,552,521 of record NC_141147.1, read on the forward strand.
GTCGATACCTGTGAGCACCACACTTTGGGCATGTCTCTATAGTCTCATATTCTCCTTGAAACAATATGCAATCGTTGATACATGCATGGATGCTGTTGTAGTCCATGCCATGCTTTTATAAAATATGTCGTGCATCATCATGAGACTCAGGCATGGTATTTGTAAGTGATAATATATGATACTTTAGTAACCTGAAAAAATATCATAAAACACCTTGAAAAAGCACAAATATTTTTAATGATAGTACCGAAAAGAAATCAACGAAGCGTACGTACAAGATACCTGAACAACTCGGTCACACTCGCATCGCTCCACCCATATTTTGCTTGCACACTTAGGAGTGCAAGCAGTGTCTTCAAGCGAGATACTTGTCACACATCATATAATGGTATGGATGCTTCCTCTCTAAGCGGATCAATACATCGATCATTGCCTCCATCTCAGGCTCCAAGATTGTAGGTAAGTCTGGAAAGCTGCCTGTCTCCTCTGGTATTGACAGTATAGATTGGGTAGTATCTTCCAAGTGGTTGATTGGCTCAGGCACTCCATCCATCGCATGCCCACAAACTCTTCTAACTGGCTACAAAGGGTACACTCCTCCTTGGGATGAGACGTCACCTCCCTGGATAGAAAATTTGCCAGCCACACCCAATGTTTTTATATATGGTATTCAATTAGCTTGTGAATACAATGCATGATTAATATACACTTTTCTTATTGTTTGCTCAAAATCTGAGATCACTTGATCAATGATCTCAGATTGAAACTCGTCGAAGTGCCATACGTGTTCTATAGACAATCAACGTTTTCGTCTAATTGCCAGCTTACATTGAGAGCAAGGACATGGGACATGCTGATTAAGATACGCCTCGCGATCTTGAACATCAGGACCTTCATCGTTTTCCATTTTGTCTACGTTACAACAAATAATTTGTTTTTGTTATCATTCTTTTTTTATTTCTTAAATTGTTTGAGAAGGGATTTCTTCTCTTGTAACTCAGCAAAATTAACGTATATAAAGTCTCAACTCACCCACAAATTAGCGTATGTCGGAGTATTTCCCATCTCGTGGTATTGCACCGGACCTTGCCACCACTCTCTCTTTGTTTTTTATCCATTCATTCTCTTCTCTCCTTCCATCTCTCTCTTTTTCTCTTTCTTCATTATGTTGTATGTTTATTCCCTCTCTCTCGTTCCTTCTTCATTTTTCTCTTCCTCTCCCTCTCTCATTTCCTTTAACAAAACATCACTCTCTCTCTACTACCAATTTTCTTTAACAAAACATCTCTCTCTCTCTCTACCACTACCACTACCACTACCACTGCTACCACAACAAACAAGAAAAAAAGAAATAAAACAACAACAACAATAACAACAACCTCTCCCTCCCTATCCCTCTCTTTCTCTCTTTCCCTATTATGTTTAATGTTTTCTCCCCCTCTCTCTCTCTCTCCTTCCTTCTTTCCTTTTCTCTCTTCCTCTCCCTCTCTCATTTCCTCTTCCTCTCTCGATACACATGATTTTTAACAAAAACAAGTAAAAGAAAAGGAGAAAAACAAATACAAAGTAAGAAGGAACAATGCACTCACCGCAAAGGCCCGAGGATGGATTCGGCGGCTCCTCTTTGCGATGACGGCTCCTCGTCGCCCTTCGTACACTTTCTCCTTTTCTTCGCAAACGGCGGTGGTGGTGGCGAGAAGCTTTCCTTCTCCCTCTTTCTCTCCCTGTCCCTCTCAAATGCAAGATGGATTTCGCTCTCCCTTTCGCTCTCTCTTTCGTTCGTTCGCGCAAAATAATGCACTCGGGTTTCGGCTCGTGTTTTTTCGTTAGAGCACCATCGCTATTTGCATAGCGACGCCACTATTTTGCGTCGAAAAGTGGCGTTGCTATGCCTCCGTATCCTTGTAGTGTTTGTATCCACTCAAAATGGATAGAATGGCAACTTCTCAACTCAATAAGCACTTAACCAGGCTTAATTAAGCCCTAACAAGCTCCTTGACAAGCTAGGAGTCAGTACGAATAAGCCAGAAGAAGGAAAGACTCAATATGTACCTTGAGAGGAAGAAACAATGGCTGCTATAAAACCTTGAGTTGAAGCTTTGAATCCAGATTGAAGCAAAAGATGAAGGAGCTCCTTGAATGGTTGGCTCTAATACAAATAGAGCCCGAGTGAAAGCACACAAGCGGAAGCAAGAGCAAAGCAAGAGCTATGGTGCATAGAGCAAGAGGGAAAGAGAGATACACTATATGTGGAAACTCCAACAGTCAAGGTGTGTGACTATTCTTCCCTTATTCGAACTGAAAGAATAAAGGATAAAGTGATAATGATGGACACATGCCACCTACAATGTACAAGTATGTGGTCACTATGTGTGAAGTAAATACATGGTGGTGTATGCACAAGTACCTTTACTCCCAACATAAATGAGGATGTGAAGGCATGGGTGCAAGCACATAGGAAGTCATTACCCATTCTTGCATGGTACAAAGCACCGTTGATTGCTCTCGTCCATGTCATGTGAAAGATAGCTCTTTTGAGCTTAGTGTATAATCTATTTTTTGTAGGGTGCTAAACCATAATGCAAAAACATTAGCATAACTATAAATTACTATGTGCAAGATGAGTGTGATTTGGTTGTGCAGCCAATCGGACAAAAATAGACACAATTCTCTAACTTTGAATTTAAATCCAAGTGGGAATGCTATAATATTAATGAGAAGCTAGTAAAGAGAACATGATGTTTGCTAAGAGTTACACACCCAATCCTTAGAGAAAAGTGGTATCGATAAGTTTTTACCTCTCAATAGTTGTTAGTTGTATATATTACAAGCGCATTATCCAAAATGATAGTGTTCTTTTTCCGATGCAAAACAATCTCATGCTTGGAGAGTGGGGTTGAAGACTGGAGGCATTCTAAACGAGGAGAGAATATACACATTGGCATCGTTGAAGCTAAATGAGCTAGACCATGTTAGAATATAAAAGGCCATGAAAAGTTTTGATAGGAAAATTTAAGTGTTGATGAGCATGCCTAAAGATATTTTCCTCTATTAAATTTAGATTTGATGCATTGAAATAGAAGCTAAATACTTTATTATTACATGACACAAACATGATTGAGCAGTAAAAATGCACCATTTTGAATTTAAATACACACTTGCTTTTCTTGGCATAGAGTTTGTTGGCCCTTAGGGTCTCAAAGACAATCCATAAGTGAGGCATATGGTCTTTTTCTTCCTTGGAGTAGGCAAATACATCATCAAAAAATGTTAAAACTAATTCATGCAAGTATGGGTAGAATATATATTGCACCCAGCTAGTTGAAGGAAGCCAAAGCATTGCTCAATCTAAAAGACATGACAATGAACTCATATAATGTTCACTTGTGTTAAAGGTGATATTGGGAATGCCTTTTTCTCCTATGCAAATTTGATAATACCCTCACCTTAGATCGATCTTTGAAAGATTTGTGTATCTTGCAACTGATCTAAGAGCTCATCAATCGTGAGGATTGGACATTTATTTTCAATTGTGACTTGATTCAATACTTTATAATTGATTGGAGAGTTTCATCCTTCTTCTTTTGGAATAGGATTGGAGCACCCCAAGGAGAATTACTTGGGTGAATAAATTCCTAGTCAAGTAGTTAATTGGTTTGCCCTTTAGCTCAATGGCCTCTCGAATAGACTTTCTATAAGGTTACTTGGTGAGTAGCTAGCACAAGCTTTATCTCATTATCTGCTTCCCTTTTCGGTGGAAGCTCAGTCAACTCTTTTGAGAATATGTCTATATACTCATTCATCCACGATGGCTCTTCCTCTTTGCTTTGAGGTTGATCTACCTTGTTAAGTTTGATAAGATAGATCAATAGTCCCTTTCTTACCCCTTGGACAAATTGAGAAACCTCCACAAGTTGAATATTTGGCTTGCATACTTCTCCTTGTATCGTTACAAGATTGCCCTTGAAGTTTTGAAATGACACTTGTCCCTTGCTATAATGAATGTGTGCATCCTTAGAAATAAGCTAGTCCATTCGTAGAAAGCATTTGTGGGGTCCCAAGTTCATGACCTATAATCTTGTGTGACTTGACTTATTAACCAGTTTAATTTCAATTCCCTTAGCTTGGTATGTCGAAATTCAGACAAAATTTTCCTAACTAGCATAATTTCTAAGCTCAATTTCCTGGAACATTTTGGTGAGATCAACAAGTGTGTGTTCCACAATCACTAAGACCTTTAAAGAAGTTACCTTAGTGATTGGTAGGAGCTTGAATTACAAAAAGTCATTGATTGGCTCCATTCTTATTTAGGTAGCATGGATTGTTCCCTTCTCAATCTCATCTTTCATGGAAGATGCTTCTTCCTCTTCTTCTTCTTCATTGAGGGTAGCTAGAACTCCTCACCTTCTTACCCTTATAGAGATCTTGTTCAAGTTTGAGTTGTTAACTTGCCTTGGCTTCCTAATCCTATTTAGCTTTAGACATTTCCTTCTAAGATGGCCATGCTTGTTGTAATTGAAGCATCATTTGGCTTCATTGCCTTAATATTAACAAAGTCGACTTTACCCTTCTTCCTTGGCTCTATTTGTTGATTAGACTAACCTTGACTCTTGACAAAAGCAGACTACTAACTGTGAAGCATCCATTTGTGGGGTAGTATATTTCTCGAGCATTAAGAAGCAAGAACAGTAAGATTCAAGGCTAAGATTCATTTGGTGTAGGCTAAATAATTCATTCATCTTTAAGGTCTTATAAGATCGAGGAAGGTATATCCCATGGAGAACATCCTTGATTTGGCTCCAAGTAACAACTATCTTAGAGATTCCACTATCCTTGCACCATTGTTTCGACCATTATGTAGCTTTTCCAGTCAACTAGAGTCTAGCAATGATAATTTGATTTGGAGCACTGATGCCTATACTAGCTAGGAAATAATCTTCCATAGTTTCAATCCATACTTCAACATCAATCTCTATGCCCTTCCCCTACCTATCAAATTTGGATGGTTTTACTTGTTGGAGAAGTAACTTCTTCTCCAAAAGTTCGCTAGCATCAAGATTGGACAACATATCCTCCTAGACATTAGCAATTTGGTTTAGTTATAGATCAAAATCAAAATTGGATCCACTATTCAAGGAACAATTCATTTTTCCTTACTTTAAAAATATTTAATTTATTATAGAAAAGTAACTTGAGTACATCAATAAACTTCTTTCCATGATCATTACATTCAATGGGCTATCAATTTAGCCACGAAAGTTGCTAATATCTATCATTCTATAAGCTAGAGGTTCTACAAAAATATCAAGAATCCTATGTTGGGCAAGTAGTTTTGGATATCCTTACAATAGTTGTTCTAATATGAGCCTTGCCACGTGTTGGGGGTAAAGGCACCTATGTTTATGCCACCCTATATTTACTTCATGCATCATGAGCACACACATATACATTGCAAGTCGCATGTGCCTATCACTATCACTTTATTCTTTGTTCTTTCAGTGACTATTGAACAAGGGAAGGCCAATCACACACTATCACTTTTGGAGTTTTCACATATTGTCTCTCTCTCTCTCTCTCTCTCTCTCTCTCTCTCTCTCTCTCTCTCTCTCTCTCTCTCTCTCTCTCTCTCTCTCTCTCTCTCTCTCTCTCTCTCTCTCTCTCTCTCCAACCTCCATAGCTTGTATCTTTATTATTTTTGCTTGCTCGTGCTTCCACATGAGCTTCGAGCTTCAATTGGTATCAAAACCAACCATTTGAGAACCTTCTTCATCATTCAATTTAGCATGTGACAACTTCACCTTGAAGGTTCCATGGCAACTCAAACCTCTTCTTCCCGAGGTATAAATCTTGCTTTTGTTTCTTCCCCACTTGTTCCCACCCATGGAGGCTTGCTTTAGGAAATTCTACCACTAACCATTCTCCTTGGCAATTCATGGAGTCTAAAGATCTTGCTTGTAAATAGTTGGGCAATATCTAAAGCCTTGAAAATGATTTTTACTGGGATAAGATGAGCAACCGTAGTAAGCATGTTAACAACAGCCATGATGGACTTGTATCCTACTCATAGAGTGAATAATCCTAGTATGAAGTCCATGGAAATGAAATTCTTTTTCATCTCTAGAATGACAAGGAGCTTTAGTTTTCTCAGTAGTTTTACCCTTTTAGCCTTGACCCCTTGACAATTTAGATGTTGGATGACATAATTGAGTACATCCCTTTTTAACTGTGTCCAACAATGGCCCTTTCTTAAAGCATTGTCTTGGCATTTCTAGGATGTGTAGACAAAGGGGAGTAATGGGCTTCCCATAGTACATTTTTCTTTAGCTCTTGGCTATTAGGATGCATAGCTTATCCCTGAAGTATAGGAGTTTTCCATTTGGAAACAAGGACTCTTATCTTTTTGGGAAATGGCTTGCCTAGGAGGTTAGTAATCAACATCCTTTATTGCTTCTTCCTTGACTAGGTCGAGTTTGGAGTGGCTAGACATTGTCACCAAGGATGCTAGCATCTTCCTTCTTGATGGTTCTTCTAAAATGATGTTTATTAAGGAAAGCTTTTCGACTTAATACATGAGATTTTATATATTAGGGTTAGGGTTTCCACCAAAAGTTGGGTACTCTACCCACTTTTATGGCTTATAATAAATTCTTCTAATAATATAAGCATATCAAATAGGTTAATTGGATCTAATGTAGATAAAAGTGAGTAGAACTTGCATGCTTACAACCCTAACATCCATTATGGGTCTTCTAACTTTGGAAAATATTACAATTTGCATAAGAGTGAGCTCAATTCTTACTAAATATTACAAAATAATATTTTATTCTCATTATAAATAATGAAAGTACTATAATGAAGCTTCGACAAATGCCTTAAGTAATATGATAATCTCATTTCCAAAGATAAATTCAATACCTTGTCCTTGATCTTCTTTGACATTGTCTTTCTTTGTATTTGCATGGTGTATATATACTATGATAAAGGGGGAGGCTTGGCAAGCTATCATCTTGGCCCATAGCCTTGACATGTAGTAGTAAATATATGATTGCATCTTAGAGCAAGAAGCTCAAGGATCAATCAATGCGAAGATGGTAGCGGTCTTTCATCATCAAGAAGCGAAATGAATGAAGATGATGAGCTCCATCATGACGAAGCAAGGCAAACGTGATGATTAGGAGCAAAGAGGAGATAAGCAACTTAGGTTGGAGGAGGGGGTGCATCACAACTAATGCCCCTTCCCTCTATAACCCTGAAGCCTCCACATCCCTTTTATAGAGTAAGCCTCCCTTAGGTCCAATCAAATAATCCTAAAGTGCACCTCTCTCCCTCCACAAAGCATATAGAGATCAAATTAAGATTAAAACTCGTTAACTTCTAGCACTAACACCTTTTTAAGTAGGTTTTTAAAGCTCTTGGCTATCCTTTATCACTCACACACACACACACACACACACACACACACACACACACACACACACACACACACACACACACACACACACACACACACACACACACACACACACACACACACACACACACACACACACACACACACACACACACACACACACACACACACACACACACACACACACACACACACACACACACACACACACACACACACACACACACACACACACACACACACACACACACACACACACACACACACACACACACACACCTTCCCTACGCATAGAGTAATGTATAGTTTTAGCATCAAGATACCAAGTTTTATTTTCTTGCATGTGACAGTCACCTTACTAAGAATGGACTTCCTAATTACTAAAGGTTACAAAACCTTAGTTAATAAGATTTGTTAAAAATATATAAGGATTTGAAGAAGCATGAAACAAATTGCTAACACCCACGACATCTTTTCTATTCTCTTTCTATCATATTGCCATCATCATGCCACTAACTATGATACCATTATTAGCATCAATACCATCTAAGTTGCAATAAAGGCCATTGTGTTGACCTCTCTATCCCCCTTGATAAAGATGTTGATACAATCGTCAAAGCGATTGTCAACTTGGTAATTGGGATGTCACCATGCTCAGTAGAAAAGGACCAATTCTATCCACGACCTAGTTCACAAAACCATGATGAGAACCATAGCTTGATTTGCAAGCTTCCATGGTGTTTGAATTTGCAATTGTTTCCAAACTGCCAAACATTTTCATGCCATGGATGGAGGCACAGTCCAAAAAGGATCACAACTAGTTCACACATGTAAACTTTTTTTGGATTTCTCGCTTGTTCTTCTCTTTAGCAACACACATTTCAATGTTATGAAAATTGTATTTTATATACCAAAAAATATATTGCAAGTGCAATCAAGTCTAAACAGATTCCCAACCAGTGTGTTTGAACTAGTTGGGAACCATAATAGTGGTGGGGATAAACCAAAAACCCTCATCATTGTAGACTAAAAAAATTCAAGCACCTTGTTGATGCTATGTTGGAAAAGCTAGCTACCTTAGACCATGAAAACACAACCCAATTAGAAGTATTAAATGTATGCTTTAAGTGCTAAGAATTTCATTTACGCTTTTATGTTGCATTTATGCTTTGAGATTTGCTTTTGAGTTTATTTATTTTGTTGAGAAATGTGTTTGTTTGTGCATTTGTATATCCTTAAGGGTAATGAAGGAACACTTGTGTTAAATGTGGTGTGGTAGTAATGTTACTTAAGTGAGTGGAAAGCAAGATAATGGAGGCATCAATGATCTCGTCCTATCAATGGGTGGACTTGATTACTTGGGTGGCTTTCTACATCATTGCTAGAATCTGAGCCAGTCGATCATGATCCCCTCAGGTTGATAGAAACCCAAGGTAACATTGTTTTAGGGAAATGAAGCACGATAGTACTGGTGCATTGGCTTTCTAAGCATTTGTGATAAGCTCTAGATGGTTAGAGCCGAATCTAACATTGTTTTAGGGGAATGGAGTAGAGTACTAGTCCTTAAGGTTGTGTAAGTTTAGATGATTACCCCATTCTACCAATCTTTCTTAATGAGCATTAGATTACTATTAGGGTGATTGTCCATTGCTTCTTATTAGCTAGGATGGAAACTACCACTTTTAACTAAGTCCATCATTCCCAAGAGGGGGATTGGATAGTGTTACTTGTGAAACCACAAGATTTCGAGTGACTTCTAGAGAGAAGACTCTTAAGGTCTTGAGGAGGGACACACACACACACACACACACACACACACACACACACAAAAGGATTCCATTTTAGTGTGAGTAGGGAGTGCATGCAATAAAAAATAAAAGATGAAAGTGAGTGAAACCCCCAGGACATGATTAAAGTAACTCCTTCCTTTAGAGGCATTTCCCTAAGCAAAAACAAAGGCACATTATGAATCAATGCAAAAAAAAAAACAAAATACAATGTTATATTTGAGCATGCGGCAAAACAACTACAACCTGCAATAGACTCTACATTATGTAGGAGTCTTCAAATGCAGTGCAAGCAATGTGATTAATGTAATAAACTGAGAAACCCGAAGCATAAAGCACCAACAACAAATCATGACACAAACTAATAAAACAAATCAAGAGGTCATATCAATCTAAGATTAAGGCCATCTACATGTTAGGGAGGACTAGTGGAACCTCTTGGCATGTGTGATAACATAGTGTGTATCCATGCCATGAAAATGGAGGTTTGGGAGGCCATCACATAAACTTGCTACATATAGCAACATACGTATTATTGCCACTTGGAGCGAGAATCTAAATGATCAAGAAAAGTAAAGACGATAGTGGACTTGTCTTAATAAGAGAAAAAAAAAGAAGATGACGAGCTCCACCATAATGATACAAGGCAGATGCGATAGCTAGGAGTGAGGAGATAAGTGATGATTGGTTTGGGGAGGTGCCTAACAATCGAGGCCCATTCTCTTTATAAGTCTGAAGTTTCCCCCACCTCTTTTATAAAATAAGCCTTATGTTGAATCCAACCTAAGGTCAAATCCAATAGCCCTACAACACCCAACAATACGACAAACATGCCCCCCTCATTGCCAAACCCCCCTGTAAGGGTATGGGCTTTGTAGCTATACCATGGAGTTATCACTGAAAGCACCTATATAGGGAGTAGTTGTGACTCTAAGCTCAGCTTGGTTTCCACTCTACGTGTAATTCCCTATGCTCAGTAGTGAACCCTCACATGTATGGGGTCACAAGGGTATAGTCCTAAGATGTGCCTCAATGTAGTCCCTTTTTTATATCATGAATACAAAGATTCCTTATTGATATATCTTGTGTGCCATTCTGCTATGCATTTTGTGCCTCGTGATAGGTTTTACCATGAAGTTTCGTGAAGGTCCGTAACACTTGGTATCAGAGCAACTCTAGTGCGGAGCATACTAGCTCGAAAGGGGAGCAGGCTCATGGATGCAGAGGAGATCCTACCATAACACGTTGTGCAATGCGACGCAACGACCCCGACACGACCCTGACATGATGCGAAATGACATGATGTGATGCGCCATGTCGCGATGCCCTCACGCACGAGTTTTCTGCTGAAAGTGGAAAGAGAACCTGATGTGCCAACAAAGTTGAGAGGGAGTCGAGGCGTGATAGGAGCGCGCAGCATACCATTCAAAAATGTATTGGAAAGAGCTGAGACTGTGGGAAGATACTTTCTTTGAAGAGGAAGATGAGCTATGTCACTAGCTCGAAATCACATACAAGAAGAGAGAGCTACAGTTCAAAATGATCAAGCAAACAAGGAGAACCATCGACATGCTGAAGAAGACCCATCAAGGAACCGACATGCTGGACGACCTAGAAGAGAAGGCTGAAGAGCTGGATGAAGACCTGCAAGAGGTTGACTACCAGTTGATCATGGTGTGAGAGAGAGCAAGACTGTGGCAAGTGAAGATGGCCCAATACCTTGACACATAGCTACAAGAGAAGGTCATACTGAGGTGGGACAAGGAGACCACCTTTGGATCTTAAGAAGCCAAATAACGGGCCGAACCATACTTGAAGCAGATGCGGGTTGAAAGAGTCCAAGAGTTGAAGAATGGAGCAAAGCCAACCAAAGAAAAAGTAAAGAGCCAATAGAAGCAAGGACAAGTGAAAGAAGAAGAAGAAATATGGTCGGATGAAGATGAAGAAGAAGACAAGGGGAAGGATGAGCTCCACACTGATCATGGAACACCTCGCCCCCAAGAAGAAGCCGATGGCTACTACCCCGACTACTACCCTGAAGGCTACCCTAAAGATCATTACCTCGACAATGAATACCCTCCCGAAGGAGATGGATACTACTACCCTAAAGATGTTCCCATCGACTACCACCCCAAAGGAGAATACCTGAACACCGACTATCCCTATCCCGAAGAATGCCAAATGAAAGAAGTCCCAAAAGAAGAAGAAATGATGGAATATTATGTGAAGCGAGAAGGATGGAAAATGGATGTGAGTTCAAAATTAGAAAATATCATGATGGAGTTAGGATACAAAAAGGAAGAGGAAGCAAGGTGGACATGTTAGAGGGATGATCCACTACACCCATAGGAAGCTCAGTTGGTTGAAGAACCAGTGTTAGAAGAGAAGAAGGGGGAGGATGAGCTCGATACTGATCTTGGAACACCTCTACCCAATGAGATTGAGTGTGAGGCCAGGGTGGCGCCCTCTTTTGAGGCACGGGATGCCTTCGATAAAGAAGAAGATGAAGAGATAGAATTAGAGGATGAGAATGGAAGGGCGATAGCACTTGGGGTAGGGCGTCCGCTATACATGGAACCAACACTTCCACTTTAGATAATGATATAGGCAAAGAAAAAGAAGAAAAGAGAAGGGAGTTAGAAGAGAAGAAAGAAGAAGAGGGGGAGGATGAGCTCAGCCCAAATCTTGGAACACCTCTACCTCAACAACCCCAACAACAAGAAACAACCAAACCCTCACAGTTCAATGATGATTGGTTAGGAAAATAATTTAAGGAGAGAATCATGAGAATATGGGATGAGATGGAAGAAGATGATAGGAAAGAAGAAGAAAAAGAGTTGTTAGATGGAGCCATAGAGAAGATTAAAAAAAAGATGAGGCAAGAAAATAGAAGAAAAGTGATAAAAGAACAAGTAGAGTTAGCTAGGAGGAAACAAGAAGAAAAAGAAAAGCTAGACCATGATAGGCGAAAACAAGTAGAAGAAAAAAAGAGGAAGAAAGTTAGGAAAAAGATGGACCAAGAAGAAAAAGATGAAGAGAACAAAGAAAAGGAATAAGCATGGAGAGCTAGGAAGCCAAAAGAAGAAGATAGTCTAAAACAAGAGGAGCAAGAAAAGATAGATCAAGGCAGGAAGGCCAAAGAAGAAAAGAAGGCAAGGAAGAAAAGGAATAAAAGATAGAGGAGAAAGAGAATGAGACGAAGAAGAAGGTGAAACCAAACGCCAAGAAACGGAGGCAGGCCAACAGAGCCAGGATGAGAGATGAGAATGAAGATGCCTCCCCCCCCAACCCAAATCGTCGCTAAGGAAGAAGCAACCCCAGCTTTTACTCCAAAGCCACACCCCATCCCAACCAACGCGGATCAAAGTAAGAACCAATTGCACCTTAGTAATGGAGTCATTGGCTACGCCTTTGAGCCTGGAGAGGCAAACCCTTATGAGCTTGCAAAGAAGGAGTCAGAGGACAAAGCCTCAAAGAAGGGAGTGCTTGCAATATGGTCTGATCAAGGTGACTTAGTGCTATGGAAGGAAACCTTGCTAGTTGAGCCTTGGAGAACTCTCCAACTCACTCTTAAGGTGAAGTTCTTTGGACTATGGAACCTGCTCGGACCATACTCGATGCTAACAAAGATTGAGATCTCGGCACTCGAGCCGCAAGCAGTGCAAGGAGTTGTCATCCTGATCTTATGGATCCATGACACACCAAGCACCTCTTAGATGGGCGTCACCCCAAGAACTTCAAGAATACGTCTACTTCGGCAACCCAATTTTGTCTAAGTGTGACGACTCAGTCCATTCCCCACCAAGAACATCAACTCCAAATGGGGCTAAGAAGAGCCAAAGAGGTGCCATGCACCAAGACTGCACCTTCCGTGCAATAAGGCAAGCTGAACCAACCAACTTGTCTAAATACAAAGCAAGCAAGAAAGATTTGGCAAAGAGACCAAAGAAAACAACCCAAGTACTTGACTTGGCGATGAGGGCAAAGTGTCTTGGCAAATGAACCAAGAGACCCAAGTCTCTAAGGCCCAAGGCAACGGCAAGAAGAAAGGGAGGCTCGGCACAAGGAGCTACTCAATGGACTGCCTCCCTTAAGGCATGGCACAACATGGCAATAGCTGCATCACCACGCCTTGACCCCAACAGCGTGACAACATGGGACCGCACCTACAAAGCTTGGCATGCAAAGCCAGCAGTGCCAAGCCACCTTAAGTTATGACTATGAAGCCTCCACTCCTCAAATGTAATTGAGTTGAGGGTGGACTGGAATGAAAAACCAATAAAGGAAATAAGTCTAGATGGGATAGCATAAGTTGTGTTAAGACCCCCAAGTTGTAGTGCGGCAAACACTGACCAACTTGATAGAAAAGGCTGCGTTAAGACCCCTCTAAGGAGTCAGTCCTAGACCTCAGTCCTAGATCGGCAGACATTGACTAGCTTAATAGTATAAGCTATGTTAAGACCCTGGAATGAGTCAAAAAACCACCCTTAATTGCTGAGGACAGTAATTCATTAAGCGGGGGTGGGTGTAAGGGTATGGGCTTTGTAGCTATACCATGGTGTTATCACCGAAAGCACCTATATAGGGAGTAGTTGTGGCTCTAAGCTCAGCTTGGTTTCCACTCTACGTGTGATTCCCTATGCTCAATGGTGAACCCTCACATGTGCGGCTTTACGAGGGTGTAAGTCCTGAGATGTGCCTCAATGTAGTCCCTTTTTTATATAATGAATACAAAGATTCCTTATTGATATATCTTGTGTGCCATTCCGCTGTGCCTTTTGTGCCTCATGACAGGTTTTACCTTGAGAGGCAAGCCAAATAATGGTTCAAACATACATTGACTAAATAACAAATAAAAATATGGATGAAGATGTGCATAATTATGCAAATAATGTTGGTTACACATCAAATGGTGGATGCCCACTTTGCAAGTGCTAACCTATCAAAGTACTTTTCAAGGGTTAGGCATTTGCAATTTGTTACACACTGGAGAAGACATGATTTGCTAAATAGGTGAATCCTGCTTACTTTTGGATGGGAAGTCTCCCCTACCTAGTTTGTAAAGTGATGGACAAGGCTACAACTTTTACAGCCAATCAAAAAATAATAAACATATTTATTTTTAATTTTTGCAAAATGTGCCATTTTGGTGTGTAAAGCCTTTGTGCCTAGGATGAATGGGATACTCCATAAGTAGTAGCCTAGTTGGTAAGGGCATTCTATGTGTTATGTGAGGTTGTGGATTCGAGCCTAGATTGGGGGGCTGTGGGGAAAATTTTCACATAAGGGTGAGGTTTACCTTCATAAAGGTGTTGACCTTTGAGCCTATGAGCTCTAGGTATTATTCGCGAAAACAAAGGTTTGATGTAAACTTACTTGCAAAATTTTCAAAAATACCTTAAAACCTTGAAGTTTACAAAATTCTTAGTATAAACCAACAAATACATAAACTTTGATTCAGGTGGTTACACATAGCCTTGTTGGTTGGGGCTATGCGCAATCTATCCAACATGATGTTTGCACACTCAAGAGCGCCTAATTTGATAACAAAAGTGGCTTGGCCCACTAGTTCTCAAGCTCTTCTTCCTCATTGGTGGGGGTTTGATTCTTATTAGGTGAAGATTCTATTTTTCTTAATGAAGGTATTGTCTTATGTGAGTTGGGCACACCCCGATTTTTGGGTGGGGGAAAAGTGTTTGTGGGTCATGAAAATTGGAATGAATGATGGTGTGACACATTGCTCAGTGGACACTATTTTTTTGCAAACTGTCCATCCTCCAGGTTTGTATAAGTGGCCTAAAAAATCCCTTCAAAATTTTGACTTTAAGGTTTTTGTCTCTTCATGAAGAGTGGCTCTGAGTCACATTAGAGCCAAGACATGCCTAAGTTTATTGACGTGAGAAAGTCCTTAGTAGGCAAATTAGTGTGAGTGTGTGCAATATCAAAGACTTACAAGACCTTAGAGGTCCATTGCCAATGCATTCGGCAGTATTGTGCGAAACTGATGGAGTACCTCCATTTTTGGAGGTACTCCGTGGACTAGTGAGAGTCCATGTAACGTGGTGACTTATCATTAGGCGACCAATGTCTTCTCTCTTCATTTTGAGTGCACACTGTTGCTTCTCTCTCCTTGATCTAGCTTCTTACTCCTCGATTTACCTTTCGACACCTTGCTATCATTAACAAAGGCTTGAAATTTGTAAGATGCCTCGGAGATGCACCCAAGGTTTCAACTCACACGCTCGTATACATACCCATTCACTCAAACCACTTGAGCTACAACCCCTTGGGCACAAGTCTAATGACTTGAGTGTGACACGGCTCTTAGGGTGGTTACACACCGCCATTGCCCACCCAATCTGTGCCCAGTTTGTGGGCACATGAAAAGTTGACTTGGGCGGTCACTTGTCCACCACCTGCTTACACACTGGGCAGTGGACACTTTTCGTTATCAATAAGTGTCCGTCCATCTTCCATCCACAATTACACACAGACTATTAGTTCCAAACTTGAGCCGCTCACCAAGCGATGCAGAGCCACACAGACCCGCTTCTCCGCAGGTACTGCCCTTCTATAGTTCGTATTCTTGCGTCGCATTTGTGGTGCTAATTTCACGACGAGATATTCAAATGTACTCCTGCTAACTCGTAACCTGCTTTTAAACATTCGGTTTGTATAACTCCCTAGAAGCCCCTGCTCCATAAAAGTTTGTGGTCTTGGATAGGCCCAACATGACCGTCGATCATGCCTTCGTTGACCTATCCTGGCTCGACGTGCAACGTAACCTCGAGCCATGCACTCCATCAAAGTATGCAATAGCATGCTGTCATCATCCCCGTCATCCAAATCACTCAATAATAGTTGAAACATTGCTATGACAGCGACTACAACACCGATGACACACATTATCAAAAGACTTTCGTTGTCCATTCACCTGTCAAAAGATTTGACAAAACTTTATGAGACACTTGAAGAGAGATGTAAAGGTAGAATAAAAAACTTGTTTTTTTTTTAAGTTTCAAATTCATCTACAGTTGAATTCATAATTCCTTTTTAAGACTTTTGATTACATCTAATAGACCAGATACCGAGGAGGCAAGTGTATCCATGATAACGAGCTTGCGCTCTTCAAATGTTTTTTTTTCCTTTAGGTTTGATTTTCGGTTGGCTAACATTGATCGGGCGGTGCTAGCCATGCCACTGAGAGACTCCTCTATCTTTCTACCCTTTTTATTGTGTGCTCCTTGGTTGGTTGTTTGATCATGCATGATCTTCGAAGGCTGATTGGAGCCAATGTCTTCTTGGGTGTGGCCACCCTGATCATTGGAGACTGATGTATTGTTGTCTTTTGACGAAGACAACCCACCAACAGACGAGGCATGTGCATCGCTAACAACATTGGCACGATTCCACATATATTCATCCACAATATCATACCACTGACAAATGATTCTGTGATCATTGCCTGATATGGCATTGTGGGCCTTATCCTTTCTATATGACTCATAAACGCGTCCCCAACGTTTTCTGCATGCCTCACCATCTTTGTCAAACTCTGGAAATAGAGATGCTAGCTAGGTGGCAACCTTGGATCATATATCCACTCCTTGCTTCGGTGGCTTTGAGAACTCCACACTCATGGATCGCCTAGTAGACAGTATTGTCCCAGAGCTTTGTTTGTGCATCGTTTTCCTAGGTCTGAACGTTGAAAAACATTCCAATCGTGCATAGAACCTGCCCAGCCAACATCATAGTCCCAAACAACACAATTGGCTGCCACGCTTATCTGTAGAATAATAGAGTGGAAGCCCTTCCTATTAAAATAATCTTCGTGGTTCTCCCTTGGGGCAATGATAGGTATATGACTACCATCTACTGCACCAATAACATACGGTATGCCTCGAAGGGCTTGAAATGCACCAGCATATTTTTGCATTTGTTGTGGGGAAGGCCACTTTACATACATACTATGCAATCCAAAAGCACCCAGTGCATCGCAAAAGTCCAAAACAGCCAGCTGTGTAAACAAAGTTGAGACTCCGTACAAATCGGCTATTAGTTCCAAACTTGAGCCGCTCGCCAAGCAATGCAGAGCCACACAGACCCGCTTCTCCGCAGGTACTGCCCTTCTATAGTTTGTATTCTTGCGTCGCATTTGTGGTGCTAATTTTGCGACGAGATATTCAAATGTACTCTTGCTAACTCATAACCTGCTTTTAAACATTCGGTTTGTATAACTCCCTAGAAGCCCCTGCTCCATAAAAGTTTGTGGTCTTGGATAGGCCCAACATGACCGTCGATCATGCCTTCGCTGACCTATCCTGGCTCGACGTGCAACGTAACCTCGAGCCATGCACTCCATCAAAGTATGCAATAGCATGCTGTCATCATCCCCGTCATCCAAATCACTCAATAATAGTTGAAACATTGCTATGACAGCGACTACAACACCGATGACACACATTATCAAAAGACTTTCGTTGTCCCTTCACCTGTCAAAAGATTTGACGAAACTTTATGAGACACTTAAAGAGAGATGTAAAGGTAGAATAAAAAACTTGTTTTTTTTTTAAGTTTCAAATTCATCTACAGTTGAATTCATCATTCCTTTTTAAGACTTTTGATTACATCTAATAGACCAGATACCGAGGAGGCAAGTGTATCCATGATAACGAGCTTGAGCTCTTCAAATGTTTTTTTTTCCTCTAGGTTTGATTTTTGGTTGGCTAACATTGATCAGGCGGTGCTAGCCATGCCACTGAGAGACTCCTCTATCTTTCTACCCTTTTTATTGCATGCTCCTTGGTTGGTTGTTTGATCATGCACAATCTTCGAAGGCTCATTGAGCCAATGTCTTCTTGGGTGTGGCCACCCTGATCATTGGAGACTGATGTATTGTTGTCTTTTGACGAAGACAACCCACCAACAGACGAGGCATGTGCATCACTAACAACATTGGTACGATTCCACATATATTCATCCACAATATCATACCACTGACAAATGATTCTGCGATCATTGCTTGATATGGCATTGTGGGCCTTATCCTTTCTATATGACTCATAAACGCGTCCCCAACGTTTTCTGCATGCCTCACCATCTTTGTCAAACTCTGGAAATAGCGATGCTAGCTGGGTGGCAACCTTGGACCATATATCCACTCCTTGCTTCGATGGCTTTGAGAACTCCACACTCATGGATCCTCGGATGTGAATGAGTTGTACTGTCCATGCATCCTTCCATTGTGCAAACGGTTTTTTTGTGGCTATTGTATGATCTTGTGTCTCAGGACCGTCATTCTGATTCTTTCCTTTCCGCGCCCTCTTTGGTTTAGGAGGTTTAGGAGCATCAGACTCCGATGATGTTCGTCGTGGATGTTGTTTGGTGGCATTCTCGGAAGATGGCACCACTGGTTCTTGAGCCTGAACCAAGTCAACCTCTTCACATGAGTCCTGGTTGGCATCACAATAACTTATTGCTTGTGGTTCTTGCTGTCGTGGTGACGAGGGACCATGTTGAGGACTATGTGCAATTGGACGAAGAATTACATTATTGTGTACTATTGTGGGTCTCTCTATACCTAATTGTCTTGGTCGTTGGAACAATACGAATTGAGGAGGACGGGGATTGATTAAAGGAAGGCGGTTTGGAAACACATTTACAGGGATATTGCCAACGGCTGTGCGGCTTGGCATGTGGTTTGGAACACCCACACTTTGGCTCGAAAAGTACATGAAGTCATTATTGCATATTGCATCTTGGCTCATTTGAGACAAGAACTAGTGAAACTCCTCCATGGGAGTGCTCTCTTGAGAATCCATTCCATTCATCCACCTTACGCATGAAAATTGATCCATCATTTACAATATGTGAATGGACAAACAAGTTTATTGTTCTTTACATAATGAACTCCATTTTTTTTATTTACATATCAATAATTGATTGTAAGGTGACAACTATAGGATAACTCCAATTACATTGCAATTTATCTTACAATTAGAAAACAATATGGTTAAAGAACAATAAAGAAAAGGAAATGTTATACAGACACATTGATTCAAACAAAATGATGGGATGTATGTATAGACAAGAAGTTTTAGCCATTGTCAACCTGTAATAGATGCCAAACATATATAACGGAACTAAGAAAGGATTCATTGCAACGATGAACAATTAGAAAACAATATGGTTAAAGAACAATAAAGAAAAGGAAATGTTATACATATATATTGATTCAAACAAAATGATGGGATGTATGTATAGATAAGAAGTGTGTAATAGATGCCGGACATATATAGCGGAACTAAGAAAGGATTCATTGCAACGATGAACATATATCAAACAATATGGTTAAAGAACAATAAAGAAAAGGAAATGTTATACAGATACATTGATTCAAACAAAATGATGGGATGTATGTATAGACAAGAAGTTTTAGCCATTGTCAACCTGTAATAGATGCCAAACATATATAGCGGAACTAAGAAAGGATTCATTGCAACGATGAAATACTGCTAAACAAACAAAAACCCTCCAATAAAACCTAAGTCAAATTGAAACTAGAGCACCTAGCAAGAGTTTAGGATACTCAAAATTTACAATAATACATTCCTACAAATACAATTAAATAAATTAATTGGTAGAACAACAGTTGTAATGAGAGTCCACTCAAAAAGTTTCAAGATATTGTGGTGTTCCAAAGGCGTTGGTGCAGAAAGTATGAACATAAATAAAACAGGCAATCAGCAAGGAATTCTAAATTTCAACTAATAATAAAACATGCAGTCAACAAGTGTTCTACTTCAGAGAGTACATAAATGATATTCATTTATGTTCATACAATTCTCCATAACATTATTCTCAATTGAAGCTTGATTGATGATTCCTGCAATGATTGCTATCAGAGATGAATAGTTATCAGAAATTGTTATCAGAGATGAATAGCAATCTCATATGTATCAGAAATTGGGAGAAGCCAAAGACAGTGGGGCAGCAACACATGGAGGTAGAAACATAGGCATGCTGAAATGTTGCAGCTTGAAACACAGGCTTGAAATGTTGCATGCACAACAGGCAAGACACGATATGAAAACACAGCCCAATTAATGTTTCTGACTGATTAACACTTGCTTATAAGACAAATCATGGGTTAGTTGCAAACTGGTCAGTCAAGGTCAATAGAATCATCTGTGAAAACATTACCAGGTCAATCAAAAAGAGAGAGAGAGAGAGAGAGAGAGAGAGAGAGAGAGAGAGAGAGAGAGAGAGAGAGAGAGAGAGAGAGAGAGAGAGCATACCTGTGAAGGCTGCGAAGTTCTGCTATGATAAAGACCTCTGCCTCCGAGCCAGAGCTTTGATAAAACCCTCCGTTGAAGCTTGCGAATCACCTGTGAAGCCTACAAATTACATGCAAGCAATTGGCCATGATTAAACCCTGAACTAGTTTCTGCAACAGAGAGAGACCTGGTTGGATACATGATCATCAAAGATGCCTTCCCACCTTCACGATGTGTACATTTTCATGTGAAGAGAGGGATGATGAATCCAGAAAAACACAGAGAGATGAACCTTCACGATGTGTACATTTATGCATGTGGTGAAACGGGCAACACAGGGAAGCTCCTGTGTATCAACGGCTCCCTGTGTGTCAACGGCCACAGGGTGCACCTACCTGGAGCCTACTCATGTGGGCAGAAAATAGAGCTCTGATGAGCATGGTGGCCAGAGAGATCATCATAGGAGGTGGAGCCAAATGGGCTGGAATAACGGAAACGGGCAACGGGAACAGGCTGCAGCAACAGGAACCTGGGCAATGGGAACGGGCAACAGGAAGCCCTCTCTCTGTCCTGGAGCCCATAGGCCAACAGAGGAGGAGCCAATTAGATCGCGGAGATGGTCGCAGGACGGAACAGGACGGGGGAGCTCCCCTGCCCTGCGAAACGCAGAAAGGGGGCGGGGGGAGCATTGAAGACGCCCAAAAGGGCGAGATGCCGGGCGCCCCCAGTGTGTAAGAGGGGGGCGCCCACTTTTGAAGATCCGGCCTTTTTATTGGCCGGATTACAGATGCTTGGGCGGCCGCAGCCCGGTGTGTAACCACCCTTATATTTTAAAAAAAGTATGAGCGGGATCAGAATAAACGATTCTCCATGAAAGGGATCGCTAGTCAACGGTTCACAATCCTTGCCCGATGGAGGAAGAAGAAGACAGCGAAGGGGAGCACATTATCCAGTCCAAGACCCTGAGCTGCTGCGACGATCTGCTCCGTCTTCATCCCTGCCCTTCTTCTTCGTCATGGACAATGGCGGTGTGCAAGCTGCAGGCCATGGTGCAGGCATTGGGACCCGCAGCCGCTTCTGCCGTTCTTCTGCGCTTCATGCGGCAGCATCCTCTTCTCCCAGACGAAGTCGCCGATACCCTCGCTCGCTCCATTGCTCAGTGCTGTGGTTCCTGCTCAGCTCCACCCTCGATCCTCACTGCCACTTTCTCGCCATCGCTCACAGTCCAAGTAAGTCCCCCTCCAACTCCCCTTTTCAGTGCACATATACACATTGCTCTGTGCAGGAAGCGTGATCATTTATTTGCTTCTGTTTTCTTCCCTTTTATAGTTTTAGATGGTAGCATAGGAATTGAAGACAAAATTTTCCGCCTAATTTTCCTCCTCCCCTTGCTAATATTGATACTAGTCAAATGATTACAGAAATTCAACGGGCGAGCTTACCGTTGAGCAGATGCGAGAGACTGCTTGGGCACATGGGTCGGTAGGGAGCAATTTAGCAGCAACTTCTTCGTTTCCCAACTTCTTTACACACTATACTTTTTCTGAACTGATAAGTTTGTCTACAAACTTGTTGTCGTCTCTCCCATCATCGACCTGAAGGCACACCAGCTTTAGGTTTTGTCAGCGGCCAAAAAAGTGATGCTAGTAGGATGCCACACTCAGGGTCCACCGTATTATATAGATATATAAATGTATGTTAGGCATAAGCATGCCGAACGTCCACTTGCTCACGGTCCCTCTTAGGTGTACAGACACGTGGGGATTGCTAGTCCGCTACTATAGGACAAGGGCATCCCTACTCCGTGCCAAAGCATGCATCACAGGAGAACCAAAGTCGATGTAGAGGAGGTTGGGGAAGTCCACCACTTGCAGTAGCATCTAAACCTTCAGGAGCTAGACTTGCCTAGTCATGCCATTGAAGATGTAAGCATCGATCTCTGCAATGGGAATCTCCATGACAAAACATCGATGAGGAATCCACATCCAAGTTAGACTGAGTAGTCAAAGCTCAATGTAGCAACCATCTGTGCACCATCTGAACAGAACAAGCCATGCCACTAAAGAACTTGGTTACCCTCTTTGCATAGATTACCAATGTTGGTCCATCTGCATGACCGCCACTTGGAAAACATGACACCATTTCATCTATGGAGCATAGGGTGATCACCTTCAACGCCATTAGAGACTAATCACCAAGGAACCTCAATGACTGGGGACATCGGAAACCACCATCCGTTGGGGAAGCCTCCAGATGCATCTGAGACATGGACCGAGTTTGTGAAGTGGGGAACGTGGTCCAAGCATAAGGCAAAGAACTTGCAACTGAGGAGCACCATAGCCCAAGCATATTCTCAGTTTGAAAAGAGAGCCTTACAGAAACAAGGTTAAGCCATGGTGAGAGAATTACAAGCTCATCAGATCGAGAAGTCTCAATAGAAACAATGAATGTAAGAAGATAATGGTGAAAGAGAGAGATAGAGACACTTGGAGGCTGGGCACTTGCGATCAGATAGCCTAAACAAGACAAGAGTTTAATAGTTCACACACAGTTCAAACACTTGATGGGGCGGTTAATTCCTTATTTGGAGCACCCATATTTGGAGCAGAGATTGTCAGAAGTGGTGCAGCAATGGAAACAATGAATGTAAGAAGATAATGGTGAAAGAGAGAGATAGAGACACTTGGAGGCTGGGCACTTGCGATCAGATAGCCTAAACAAGACAAGAGTTTAATAGTTCACACACAGTTCAAACACTTGATGGGGCGGTTAATTCCTTATTTGGAGCACCCATATTTGGAGCAGAGATTGTCAGAAGTGGTGCAGCAATGGAAGCGTAAAGAATATGCTGAAATAAATGCTGAAACACAAGACAGAAGAAAGAATGAACACAGTAGACAGATGAGAACTCAGATGTATGCTCGGGAAATGGAATCCATA
Organism: Lygodium microphyllum; assembly: GCF_053477565.2. NCBI lineage: Eukaryota > Viridiplantae > Streptophyta > Polypodiopsida > Schizaeales > Lygodiaceae > Lygodium > Lygodium microphyllum. Next base: position 122,575,935 of record NC_141147.1, read on the forward strand.
TCGAACACGAGACAGCAGCATACAACGGTGAGTCACTGGCTGCGTGGGCTCCTCAGCACCGGCTCCTCTCTCCCAGAAGGATCTCCACTGATGGCTGAAGCACCGAAGACTGTGGAGGAGGAGCCCTATAAATAGCCACAAAAGTGGGGAGCATAAAATGCAGGTCGGCCAGCATTTAATGCTGGTCGGCTAGCAACAAATGCTAAAAATACATCATAAATGGCCACAAAAATGTGCCATAAAATACTGCATAAAATGCTACATAAAATGCCCAGCCTCTGCACACAGACTCACACCATGAGCTGACTAATATCTGCTAACACCCTCTCTCAGATCATGTGTGATCGGATACAATGAAATAGTACAATGATGGAGAATCATAAACTACACAACAAAGAAACACCAGAAGGACCATGGATGTCCAAGCGGTGAGTGGCCAGCCCACCACCAAGATGCCTCGGAGAGTATCTGATGTTGACGTCGATCGTACCAACAACACCTGAAAATAGAGAAGATTCATAGCAGCTCTCTGTGTAATGTCACCTATGTCACTCAGGACATACAAAGCCAATCTGCCAAACATGTCTCTGAACATGTGACCATGGAGTTCCCGCCTTTGGCCAAACCACCAAAGTGTCCCCTCATGTGAGCTCCAGACGAAAGCCTCTCGCTCTCTGTCAAGAAGAACAGCTCATCATGAACCCAGAAATCAACACCAGTCTCTAGGATTTCACTGCCAGATACCGTCGATGCGTCAGGGACGTCCCTCTCTGGAACCTGTGCACCTGTATCAAAATATAGATGAGGCACTTCAGCCCCACCAACGCCCGCTCATACTCCCTCTCTGGCACAAGAGAGTCGTGAGGGATGACCGCATCACCACCACTAGAAAGTAGCCGAGGAAGGGGCCACCAAGCCCTTCCCGCGATCCGAAGAAGAGGATTCCTTCCGCGCCTTGGACTTCTCCTTGGTCGGAGGATCGGAGTCGGAGTCTGATGAAGGAGAGGACTCATCGGTAGAGTCAGCATCCCGCTTCGTCTTCTGCTCCTTCTTCCTGGAAGCCGCTAACTTCTTGCAGTCCTTCCGCAAATGTCCCTTCTTGCCACAGTGGTAACACTGGGCCTTCGACTTCTTCTTCCCGTCACCCCTCTCTAAAGCTACATAAGCCTCACCTCCATAATGTGCCGGAAGCCGCCCCTGTAATCTCAAGGATGCCTCATGCTCAAGAAGCATCGAGGTCATATGTGTAAAACTGACAGGAGTCGAGGATGTCTGCGCCCGCAAAGCATTGGCCACTCCATCAAACTCCGGGGGGAGCTTGTAGAGGACCGTCCCGACAAGATGCACCTCGGGAAGAGCAGATTGCATGTGCCGAAGCTGGTCCTGTACCTGCGTAACACGAAGAAGAAAAGACTGAATAGTATCTTTCGGCTCAAACTTCATCTGCTGCAGCTGGCCATAAAGTGTGACGGCCCGCATGGTGGAAGGTGCCTTGTACATCTGCTGCAACTTCTGCCATACTTCAGGAGATGTCCTACAGGAGGTAACCGCCGGTAAGACCGCTTTAGAAATACACCGAAGCAACGCCGAGTAAGCACGGGTATCGTCCGAGTCCCATGTGAGTACCGCTTCCTCATGGTTGTCCTCATCAAAGTCTTCAGGAAGAGGAAAAGGACAGAGAGGGCGAGCAAGAGCTCCACAGACGATGTACCATAGCCGTTTCTGCACAAACCAAGCTTTCATGACAGCACTCCATGTGAGATAATCAGGTCCATGTAACTTATCTTCTCTTGAGGTGCATGGAGGGGCCATCTGGAGGAGGTAGAAAAGAGAAGTAGAAGAAAAGAAGGTCGTTTGGAGAGTGAGCACAGCCAAAACGAAACCAAAAACACCAAAAATAGTGAGTTCACATGCAATATAACCCAAAGGCTGACCAAAATAAGCCAAAAGCTGCTGCACAAAGTGAAAAAATCAGTCAAAAACTGCCAAAAACAGCAAAAACGGCTTGAATAATCAGAAAAATAGGCAAAAATAATGCTGTAAACAGCAAAACACAGGCTGCAAACTGAATAAACAGGGGCTAAAGACTGTTGCCAGCAGTTTGATGAAGGAAACACGGGCAGCAAAGAGTGGAATAGCAGTAAACGCAAATCTGTCCAGAAAAACGCAAAACGCAAATGCTGAAACACTGTCGCCAACAGCAAATCAGCAGTCGCCAGTAGGAAGGACAGCCGCCTGATCAGCAAGAAGGGTGTAAGTCCTGAAAACAGCAAGAAAACACAGCACAAATAGGTTGCAGCCTGAGCTCTGATACCATGTCAGAAGTGGTGCAGCAATGGAAGCGTAAAGAATATGCTGAAATAAATGCTAAAACACAAGACAGAAGAAAGAATGAACATAGTAGACAGATGAGAACTCAGATGTATGCTCGGGAAATGGAATCCATATCGAACACGAGACAGCAGCATACAACGGTGAGTCACCGGCTGCGTGGGCTCCTTAGCACCGGCTCCTCTCTCCCAGAAGGATCTCCACTGATGGCTGAAGCACCGAAGACTGTGGAGGAGAAGCCCTATAAATAGCCACAAAAGTGGGGAGCATAAAATGCAGGTCGGCCAGCAACAAATGCTAAAAATACATCATAAATGGCCACAAAAATGTGCCATAAAATACTGCATAAAATGCTACATAAAATGCCCAGCCTCTGCACACAGACTCACACCATGAGCTCACTAATATCTGCTAACAGAGATACCATCAGGGGAAACTCATCTGGTGAAGCAAAGGATACAAAGTGATTGAGCAAGAAGACAAAACCTTTGTGTGGGAGATCAAAGTCTTCTGCCATCACTGCTTACGACTGTTGACGAGTATCCCTGTTGAGTTCAATGAAGAAGGTGGGATGGAGCCGTCAGTTCACCCTCTAAACATGCTAAATTTTGACTATCACAATTACGAATAGAGGAGTTTGTGATGGGAGGCTGTGTAAACCCATTGTGGACGTATATATTATATTTTGACGCAGCGTCCAGGGGCCCTAATAAAAAAGGGAGTGTTGGAGTAGTAATCCGAGACCCCCGACGTAGAGTTACGATGAAGTTAGTTGCTTATCTCGGGGTAGGATTCACTAACAATATGGCGGAGTATAAAGCCTTGATTATGGGACTGCATATTGCCAAACAAGGTTGTATTCATCGGTTGTTAGTAAAAGGGGATTCCCAGTTGATCCTGAATCAGCTAGATGGGAGATACACAGTGAGGAATCCCATTCTCTGTATGTATCATCGAACTGCCATGACCCTACTTGAGGAGTTTGAGAGAGTGTCAGACAAGGAAGGCAGTGAATGGAACAATAGTGATGTGACAAAGACCAACACTTGTGTACCCTCTGTTAAGCTGTATAGAAACACAAGTGTGTCGAGCAGTTGAGCCCAAAACACAGGTTGTTATGAGCGTAGGAGCAGCAGCTGCCAACAGGTTCAGCCCATGCGAAATAGCAGCAACCAAAACACAGGTAGTACAGCAGTTACGGGCAGGAAGACAGGTCGACCAGCCCAAGAACTACGTCACTCAGTTAAGGAAGAGGCTGCCCATGGCAGGGAAGAGGCAGGGATGTGAAAACCCAAGGTTTCCCAGCACTAGGCAGCAGTTCCGAGCAGGCAGACAAGTGGTAGAGCTGTTGGTGAGCTGCAAAACTGGCCACCCAGGCAGTTGACAGGCCACCCTGATGAAGATGAAGGGCTGGGAGATCAAACACAGGGATCAACAGCTCCACATTAGGCTAAACAGAGCAGTTTTAGACCTGCAGACAGTCATACAAGCCGTCATGAGCTGCAAAACAGGCCGCCCAAGCAGTTGACAGGCCACCCTGATGAAGATGAAGGCCTGGGAGATTAAATGCAGGGTTCAACAGCTCCACACTTGTGGAAAACACAGCAGTTTTAACCTGCAGACGGTCATTCACAGCTGAATGGAGCACTAGGAGCCAACAAGTTGGTCTTTTGATATCATATATGAGGACGTGCAAATGTAGCAGAAGCGGGAAAACACAAAGCACAACACTCACACAATGAAAAGTGAGAGAGGATTATGAGAACATGAGAACTCAACAGCGAATCATGAATGGGCAATGGAATCCATAAATGAAAGCATGAGAAGAACAATATAATACTACGAGAGTACTAGCATGTAGTGTGACTAGCAGTGCCTCCGATTTGTCTGTTTGTCTCTCACTTCAGATGTGCGATGCATGAGAGTAGACGAGTGCCCATAAATAGGTAGTAGAGGAGTGCCTATAAATAGGCAGTAGTGGAGCGAGGCCCAAGAGGATCAGTGGAGTGAGGCTTGACAATATTAGTTTGTGGAGTGAAAAAGTTGACCATGGTCTAAATGTGGTGCCCACTAATGCACATGAATAGTACACTAAATTCCCACGATATGTACCTTGCTAATAATGTTCTTGTCCTTCCCAATCTTTCCCTTGACTAAAAGATGGATTGAACCAATTATGCCATTTGGTCATTCATGATCAATGACATCTTGGACACCTTAGACCTATGGGATTTTGTTACAATCCCTCATTCCCATCCTACAGTGAATCCCTGTTCAGGCGCTTTTGCAGGTTTGGAAGTCCTGTGGGAGAGGCTTAATTCTTATGCCTTTTCTTGAAATGCAGTGACTCTATTGTTGTGCATATCAAATGCAACTACGTCACTGTCAAGATTTGGAGGCAGAGTCCCCTACCATGAAGGACCACATATGTACTCATAGAGCGGTTATATATATCTACCTTTAGTATTTAGCATTCATTCTTTGCAGTCTTCAGCATTCTTCGCGCTCTCTCTCTCTCTCTCTCACAATAGATAATTGCATTAATTATGAAAAAAGTACAAGATTACAAGATGCAAGGTGCCTCTAGGCCATCGTGCACAAAACTCCTCTCTCTTTTAGGGAAGGTCAGATGACTAAAAGAGGACAAAAGTCACAACAAAGAAGCAATAAAGATTGCCATATGCCAAGAGATCAAGTCCTCCTTGGAAAGGAGACTGGCGTGTTGAATAAGGTGTAGCCTCCAATATAGGAGATCTTTCAACATTAGCAAGGTGTGTTTGCACGAATCAAAAACAAAAGCATTCCAAGTTGTCCAATCGTACCAATAGCCCCAAAAACGGAGGAATGGAAACAAAATCTTCATATGTGGTTGTGCTAGAGTAGGGTATCTAGGCTGAGCAAAGACCATGCCAACCATAGCTCTTCAATGGTTATCATTAAGGTCGTCTTTGAAGAGCAACCATGTAAGTATGTGAATCTAGAATAGTCCCACCACCCATACTTTTGAGAGTGCAAGCATGGCTCCAAGAGATCCACGAGGTACGTGCATGCAAAGTGTCCTTTTTCCATAAGTTGGAGTTAGTCCAAGGCAAGAGTGACAAAAAATAAGTGAGCATCGTGCTCTGGAGCATGGGGAGCACGATGGACAATGCCACTTTAAGGTGGACACAAAAAGACCAAGTGTGTGACTTCCAGTAAAGAAACTTGGCCTCCAATTTCTTAGAAATCCATTGCAACAATTGCTTGGGCTAAACATCAACACCTAGGGGGTAACCTAGATGCTGTGTAACATTCCCATGGGGATCACCATACCTTGCCATTGTAAAGACTGCAAATTTGGTTCAGTTACTGGTACATGTGTTGAGGGAGGATTTGGCTACATCAATACAAAGACCAAAGGTCCATCCAAAAAGCTTCCACACATCCAATGCCTTGTGGAGGTTCTCTTGTTCTGCTTTGGCAGCATGAACGCGTTCTCTACTAACAATTGGCCCACAAAATGTTTGCCTAAAGGAAGAGAGAGGCTAGTTAGCTGTCTTGTGTCCACCAAATGAGAGAGCATAGAGAGGATCGGATGGGTTGCTAGGGCAAAGTACAAGGGATCAAAGGGCAACCATGTCTGATCGAGCACACAAGTGTGAATGGCTTAATTACCCCATCATTCAGCATGACTTGCGCGAAGAGGTGTTGAGCTAAAAATGCATTAGATTTACTTAAACAACCCCAAAACATGCTTAATTAATGAAGAAACCTTTTTTATTTAAAAGAAACGAGATCCTAGAGAGTTTTTGTGTCCCATAAGCACAAACCCACTTGGGAGGGCCCAAACTTTCTATAAATACGTATGTTGTTCTCCATTCAGCCCTTAATCTTGTTTTCACAGATTTCAGGTGTTTTAGCTTGTTGCCCACACCTCGTTCACGGAGGACATTTGAGCCAAAGCTGTCCATTGTTATCTACATAAGTTGGCGCCTAATTTTTAGCCCTCTTCACGCAATTTGGAGCTAATTCCAGCCTAGCGATTGCTGTTCCTGTGTAGACCTACTGCCATACAGTCTGCCACGTCATCACAGTCTTGCAGTTTGCGTTTTTAGTCTTTCTCTCTCTTGTAGGCTGTCCTGTTTGCGTTTTTAGTCTCTCACCTGTTGCCTGTGTTTTTAGTCTCTCATTTGTTGCCTCAGCTATCCTGCCTGCGTTTTTAGTCTTTCTCTCACCTGTTGCCTACGTTTTAAGTCTTTCCCTTTCCTCACTGCTGTCTGCATTAGATCCATCTTCTCACTGTTGCGTTTGCTAGTGTTCGACATTCAGAGGTTGCCTTGCTACGATTCAAGATCCGTTCAAAGTATAATACACTCTCCAGCTCATTACCTCTGCCTTGATCCTTGAGATACATGAGTTCAAGGAATGGTATTCATTCATTGCACAGTGTGTTTGCTGCATGAGCATCATATATTCAGTAGTCATATCACTTCATTCATTCATTGTGTTCATTGTCTTTGAGTTACCCTAACCCTAACTGCTTTATTTTATCAGTCTGTGCTTTGTCGTACAGTTTCTATTTACGTTTTTGTATTAGGGTATTCCTTTACATGGTATCAGAGCCTAATATTCTCTAAGAAACCTAGGCCTTTGATCTGAAAGCTCTACACAAGAAGCAAGAACAACAGTAGGTTCAAATGACTTCGAATATAACAACACTGATTCAGTCTCCAAAACCAACTATGCTGAGATTCGAGCGAGAGTGGGCCGATCAGCTTGCTCCACAAAGTTTCGACATGATGGAAGATACTTTTGATTACATGGAAGAAAAGCTAGGCAAATTGACCACTGAAGAATACAAACTGTTTATAGCTTATAGACGAAAGAAGATTGAGGAGCTCGATTGAAGGATTGTTCTTCAAGAAAAGCTTCTAAATGAAGATATCCATGAATTTCTCTCTTTAGATGTTGCACGTAAATCTGATGATGTTGCAGGGCCGTCGAGACCTCCATCAAGGACGGGCCTCCCTCTTGGAGAACAAGACCCGGAGTATGTTCCTTTCTTTCATCCTCTTCTGTCCACTTCGGTGCAAGGTACTTTAGATTCATCTGTTGTTCCTTCTTCTTTTACCTTTTCTGCTTTGCAATATTGTGGTAGAGATCATGTGGAAGAAAGAGTCTAGTTTGTTGACTATGGAAAAGGTTCTCTTGATGAGGACCAATGCTTGTATGTTAACATACGTCGTAGGGATTATAAGAAAAACTAGGTACCTCTTCTTCTAACCTTCTTTTTTTTCAGTCTACTTTACACAATTAGAATGAATTTGGTGTTCCTTTTTCTTCATTACATGGTGCATCATCATCTTCACACTTTCATTTCCAATCATTAAATGTAAAAAATGAATAAAATACATCTGCACCTTACACACCACATTTTCAAAACCCACCCATCTCACCATATTTTTTTGCTGCTTCTCCACTTGCACTCATACCATTTACGTTTCCATTTTAGACACCTCATGTCGCACCGCACATCACACCGGGGGGTTATGGAAACATAGGCACATCCTTTAGGATCTCATCCTTACCTCAGGTGGGTTGTATTCCATCTACTTCACACACATTTTTGGGATCATTGTAGCTTGGGTATCCCTCCCCTAGTTTCTCTTGAGTGTGGATCAGTTGATTTCACAGTTTGCCTCCATGGATTCACCTAGTGGACCTTTTGGTCATACTGCTGTGCCCCAGCCTCACTTTGGACAGGGCTTCCGTGTCCCAGTGCCTCCACCTACATCGGCACCTTATGGAAACATTCATGTTCCAGTGCCTCTGTCTCAATCGGCACTCATTGGACACTCACAATGTACTTCTGCCTATCCACCTCTACTTCCTTCTTCCACCTATTAGACATATCCACCTTCACCATCTTATGCCCCATATCCATCTTACCCCACCGACGCGACACCTCATGGTTCTAGCTCATCTTCTGCCAAGCATACATTTAACGATAAGACTTGTTTTAATAGGTTAAACTTTACTACTTGGTTGAACTTGATGAGACATGTCCTTGACTCCCTGAACCTATGGGATTTTGTGCAGGGTTGGAACCCCAACCTGATTCCGCACTTGTCCCACAGGAGGTTGTCCATTCATGGAAGGTTAGGAATGCCTTCGCTATTGTTGAGCTGATGCAGGGCTTATTACTTGAGTTTCATTCTCAGCTTCAGCATTTTGACTTAGCGTCTGAGCGATGGGCACACTTGATTGCTATATGGCTCGGGACAGGACCCGTTGTATTAATCTTGACCATGAGCTCTAGCCTTTTAAAATCATTAACCAGGATGACTTGAAAGTCAAGTTAGCTGAGTATCGGTGTCTTCTCGTTGAATTCACCACTACGGGGACTCCCAAGTCCTTTGATGATCAGGTCATATTGTTCCTAAATAAACTCACCAGGAAACATTTCAATTTTGTGGAAGGTATAGTTTCAAAGCCTACCATGTCTACATTCTACGAATTTGAGTGTCAGCTCTTGTGTTACGCATAATTGTTCGATTAGTTTCATATGAATTCCTCTTCAGAGGGGGTTTTTGTTGCTCATTCTTAGAAAGGGCAACAAGGGAAGGGAAAACAAAACTAAATCTCCACTCAAAATCAAAATCAATCCGAGGAATCACAAGAAACATCCCAATTTCTCAAACCTGGGCGGCAGAATGTCCCTAAAAAGAATAGGTATTATCAACATTGTCAAAAGGTTGGCCATTTTGACAATAAGTGTTGATCACAGGCAAGAGGCACAGCACCAAAATCTAAGTCATAGAGCCTCGCTCCTCAGTCAGGCAACCCCTAGCAAGGGAGACAAGGTGATGGTAAGGGGCAGTTTAAAGGTCAGATTTCTACTGCCATCGCTCAGCCATCTCAGTCGACAATGTTTTGAACTCTAGAGGGCTTGTCTGATTGGTCTGCAGAGGCCCACATCGTCTCCATGAAGACATCTAATGCGAGTCTCGTCCACATCTGTCAGTTGCATCCTGACGAGGTTACGGTAGAGTCCCACTCGTCACAACCGAGCACTTCAGCTCCTGTTTGGATTGTGGATAGTCGAGCTACACATCATATGACTCCTATAGTGTATATTTTCAATTTCCGAGCCCCTTCAGCCGAATAGGCCCATGTAGGAAACAACTCCTTGGTTAAGATTTAGCCTCAAGGTTGCGTTAGTTTTGCCACTGACAAGGGTCTAGATTTGGCTTTACTGGACAATGTATATCATGTCCCTTACCTTGGAGTGAACTTGTTATCTGTTTAGCAGCTTTGCCGGTTGGGGCAAGCAATCTTCTTTACAGCGACCACAGTCGAGGTCCTCGACTCTCAGACTGGTTTAGTGATTGCTCGTGGTGAGGCATAGCCTAATGGTCTATATTACATGACACATTTTCTGATCGAGCTGATAGCTGTGGGCTCCGTGTTCCATAGCTTCCAAGCCTTAGCTACATCTCGGAAGCCTACGAACAATGAGTGCCTTTGGCATTTTTGCTTAGGGCATCTTGGTTATGACTCTCTTTATGAGTTGTCATGTCGTGAGTTGGTTAAAGCCCTTCCACTCCTGAAGCTAGCTCGAGATGTTTGTAAAGCATGTCAGCTCGGAAGCAGCACCGTATCCCATTTTCTAAGTAAATCTCATATCATGCAGAGGGACCTCTTAGATTGATTCATGTTGATCTTTGTGGGTCGACATCCATTGCCACCTTGAATGGCGCACTGTACTTCTTTTTAATAGTGGATGATCTTTTTGATAAGTCAGATGCTTTCATATATTTTTTTGCTTGGGTGTTGCTGGTTCATTCTAGATACATGTGAGTGTACTTTCTTAAGCATAAGTCAGATGCTCTTACATATTTTTTTGCTTGGGTGTTGCTGGTTCATAATCAGACTGGTCATCTTGTCGGTTGCATGATGAGTGATAGCGGTGGTGAGTTTATCTTCCACGAGTTTTTCAAGTTTCTACAAAAGCATGCATCTCTCGCCAGCTCAGCTCTACCAACTCCCCTTCTCAGAATGGAGTTGTAGAGTGTAGGAACCGGATAGTCATGGAAATGACACGCTCTATGTTATTCGCAACAGAGCTCCTGAGCGCCTTTGGGTCGAGGTTGTTAACACTTAGGTGTAGATCCTCAACCGGTGTCCAATTGCGGCTCTTACGAAGACCTCGTATGAGGCATTTTTTGGCTCTTAGCCTGTCATTTCCCACTTCGATGTCTTCGGGTGTGGTATGTACTACACACACATGCCTGATGATAAGATAGACAAGCTCACTCCTCGAGCTGATCTTCTTATTATTGTGGGATATTCCTCTGAAGCGAAAGCCTATTGTTTGTTTGATTCTCAGACAAACAAGGTGATCGTTAGGTGGGATGTCGTCTTTGACGAGAGGGATATCGTGCTGTCCTCTGCACAGGACTCCGATCCGATTTGTTCTTCCACATCATCAGAGATCATGCCTATTGAGCTTGGTCTACTTTCCGCTTTTGACATTTTCGCAGATTCTTCTGCTCCTAGGTCCCCTTCTCGTTCTTAAGACCCGTTATCTCGTTGGTACCAACAGACCGTGCAGGTTTCGGGGATCTTACCACATGATTCCACTCCAGAGGGACCTAGAAGATTTGCCTCGCTTGCTTCTTAGGCATCATTTGCGTCGTTGTTTACAGCTGATTATATAGCGCATTTTGAGCCGAATACATGGCAGGAGGCTCTTCAGTACCCTCAATGGCGAGAGACCATGGAGGAGTTAGAGAGTATTGACCGAAATGAGACTTGGATATTGGTGGATCGTCCTAGCCACAAGAAAGTCATTGGAACAAAGTGGATTTTTAGGACCAAGCTAAAAGCTAATGGGACTTTAGACAAGTACAACGCTCGCCTTATCGTGCAAGGGTTTTGACAAAAGCATGGCATTGATTATGAAAAGACCTTTTGCCCCTACTACACGGTTGATTTCTTTTCGGTTGCTACTCGGGCTAGCCGCTCACCACGGTTGGCCGATACATCAGATGGATGTCAAGAGTGCCTTCTTAAACGATTTCTTAGAGGAGGAAGTCTATGTGGAGTAGCCACCGGGCTTTCCTTCAGGGAATCCTAGGGATAAGATATTCCGCTTGCATAGAGCTCTTTATGGGCTGAAGCAAGCGCCGTGGTCTTGGTTCCATAAGATGGATGAGTTCTTGCAGACTCACGGATACCATTCTATCCCTTATGAATCGGACTTATATGTTCGATCTACTAGAGGGGGTTAGTTTTATCCTGCTATACGTTGATGACTTACTCATCACATGCTCAAATTCTGCTGCCATAGTGGAAATCAAGGCTAAGCTTAAAGCTACATTTGAGTTGACAGATCTTGGTTTGTTGTTCTTTTTCTTGAGGATGGAGATACTTTGTTTTGGGGGCTGTATTTTTGTGTCACAGCAGAAATATACACTTCAACTCGTAGAATAGTACACTTTGGATCAGAGACAGCTAGTGGCTATGCCTCTAGATCCTACTGTTCACTTCTCGAAGGATACCGTAAGACAGCCCTTCGATGAACATACCTATCGTTCTATTGAACGAAAACTTATTTTGTTAATTCACACTAGGCCAGATTTAGCTTACTCAGTTAGCATACTTGGTCAGTATTTCACAGTACTTAGGATGCCACATTGGATTGCATGTCTTCGTGTGTTGCGTTATTTGTGGTGTACTTATTCTTATGGCCTAACATATGGTTTTGGTTTATGTTTATAGGGGTACATTGATTCTGATTGGGCAGGAGATCCTGACACTCGATGTTCCCATGGAGGCTACCTCTTTACCTTGGATATGGCTCCCATTTCTTGGTCCAGCCGTAAGCATGGGATGGTGGCGGCTTCCACGACCGAGATTGAGTATCGAGCTCTCTTCGATGGCACCACCGAGGCCATCTATCTGAGGAGTTTAATGGTGGTGGTTCACTTTACATGTGACTCTTCCACAATTGTCTAGAGCGACAACCAGAGTGCAACTGCCCTTGCGGGCAATCCGATCATCACACCACGGACATGGCATGTGGGAGTCCACTTCCACTTTTCAAGAGTGTGGGTTGAGCTAGGCACTCTTCGCCTAGAGTTTTTGCCATCATCGGATAATTGCGTAGATATCTTGACCAAAGTGGTCAATTGGCTAGTTCTTCAGTACCTGTTGTAAAGAAAAATACCCTAACATAGAAACATAAATAGAAACCGTACGACAAAGCACAGAGTGATAAAAGCAACACAGTTAGGGTTAGGGTTAGAGTAACTCAGAGACAATGAACACAGTGAATAAATGAAATGATACGACTACTAATAATATGATGCTCATGCAACAAACACACTATGCAGTGAATGAATACTGAACCTCGAACTCCTGTATCTCTAGGATCAGGGCAGGGTAATGAGTTGGAGAGTGTGTCGTACTTTGAACGGATCTCGAATCGCAGCAAGGTAGCCTCCGGATGTCGAACACCAGCAAACGCAGCAGTGAGAAGCTGGATTTGATGCAGGCAGTAGTGAGGAGAGAGAAAGACTAAAAATGGAGTCTGCAAGAGAGAAAAACTAAAAACGCATGCAGGATAGCTTGCAAGAGAGAGAAAGACTAAAACCGGAGCTTGTAGGAGAGAGAAAGGTAGGACAGTCTATAGGAGAGAGAAAGACTAAAAACGGCCAGACAGCTTACAGGAGAGAAAGACTGAAAACGTAGGCAGGACAGCCTGCAGGAGAGAGAAAGACTGCAGTGACTGCAGATAGGAGAGAAAAAACTGTCAAGGCGGTAGTTGGAGCTTGCAAATGCAGCAGTTTGCTGGCGTGGCAGGCTGCACGACAGTAGTGCAAATGAACAACAGTCAGTCGCCAGGCAGAAACAGCAGCAATCAGCGTGTGGAGGGCTGGAAACATGTGTCAGATTGTAGGGAATAGTGATGGACAGCAAGGGCTGAGATATCCTCCGTGACCGGGGTGTGGGCAGCAAGCTGGTAACACCTGAAACCTGCAAAAACGAGATTGTAAAAGAGTGGAGAGCTGGCTGCCAATTTATATTAGGGTTCTAGATCCTCTCCCACTTAATTTTCTCGATTTGCTTCCCGTTTTAGGGTTTTGGCTAAAATAAGCCTAAAATAAGCATGTTTTGAGGCTGTTTAAGTGGCTAAGTGCATTTCTTAGCACAACACCCTCTCTCAGGCCCAAAATAGGGCGAGAAAAGTAGGCCAGCCTAAATTTTGATTTACCTCAAGGCGTCCCACCCCAAAGCAGCCAGGGCATCGCACGAAAGGTGCACGTCGGTTGCCCAATGGTCTACTAAGACTACAGAGGCGATGAATATCTTACGAAGGGAGCCTAAGTGATCACCCCAGAGAGGTCAGGGTATTGGACCAAGGGTGCTCGTCGGCTGCCCAAGGGCCTACCAAGGCCTACAAAGGCGGATGGAATCGACAATGGACTTGTTTGTTTTGTTTTGTTTTTTTTTTGAAAAAGTGTTTTGAAAATACATAAGTAATATTGGGGCAATGGTTGATTAAGTGACAGATAGGAAAAGATAAAGAGAGTTTTAAACCCAAGTTATTCACAAAACTAGCAAGCCAATCCCTCGCACTGACGAGGATAAGTGCCTAAGGATGATAAAAGTGAGTGTATGTGTCAATCATGTGTTGCATATGTGAGAGGCAAAAAAAAAGGGTGGGCTTAGAAAGACAAGCAAGCAAGCAAGGGTAGGGAAATTGCCTTTAGGAGAACTGCCATGTGTTATGCTACGAATATGGTGGATCCTAGAGTCGACCACTCCAAAAGACGGAAAAGGGATAAATGCGCACAGATGTATGTTGACATGAACAGAATGCCTATGCGTAGGGTAATGCAAAGGGAGATGCAAGATGTCATGCTCATGCAATATGCTATGCAATGGTGCCACTGGGACAGTGCCCTCGCAGGGGAAGTGTTCACTTGTCCAAGTGCCCTTTTACAATCAGGTCATCCTGAGAGTGCGGATGAAGTTATAAATGCCTATAATACAATATAAAAGAATAAGTGAATGTAATGTCTAAAAAACTGTAAGCATCATCACTGTCACGATTAAGAGTAGGAGCCGCCCCCTCTCAAACTGGAAGGGAAAGCAAGAGGGAAGCACCCTCTTTCCATCAAGCTGAAGTAGGGGAGGGTGTATCCAAGCTTATCCTGGGTAGCAGGTATTGAAGAACCGGCCGGTTGATCTCTTTGGTTAAGATATCTGCAAAATTATCTGATGAAGGCACAAACTCTAGGCGAATAGTGCCTAGCTCAACCTGTTCTTTGGAAAAGTGGAAGTGGACTTCCACATGCCGTGTCCGTGGTGTGATGATCGGATTGCCTGCAAGGGCAATGACACTTTGGTTGTCGTAGTAGACAACTGTGGGAGTCACATGGAAAATGAAGCGCCGCCAGTAAACTCCTCAGATAGATGGCCTCGGTGGTGCCATCGAAGATAACCTAGTACTCAGCCTTGGCCGTGGAAGCTGCCACTGTCTCTTGCTTACGGCTGGACCAAGAAATGGAAGTTGTGGCCAAGGTAAAGAGGTAGCCGTCATGGGAATGTCGGGTGTCAGGATCTCTTGCATAATTAAAATCAGTGTACCCTTGCAAACATAAACCAGAACCATATATCAAGCCATAAGAAGAAGTACACCGCAAATAACGCAACACATGAAGACATGCAATCCAATGTGACATCCTAGGTGCTGTGAAATACTGACCGAGTATGTTAACTGAGTAAGCTAAATCTGGCCTAGTGTGAATTAACCAAAGAAGTTTTCCTACAACAGAATGATAGGTGTGTGCATCGAAGGGCTATCCTAGGGTATCCTTCGACAAGTGGACAGTAGGATCAATAGGTGTGGCCACTAGTTGTGTCTGATCTGAAGTGTACTGTTCCACAAGCTGAAGTGCGTACTTCTGCTATGACACAAAAATACATCCTCCAGAACGAAGTACCTCCATCCCAAAAAAATAAGACAACAAATCAAGGTCTGTCATTTCAAATGTAGCTTTAAGCTTAGCATTAATTTCCGCTATGGCAGCAGAATCTGAACTTGTGATGAGTAAGTTATCAACATATAGCAGGATATAGCTAACCCCCTTTGGAGTGAATCGAACATATAACTTCGGGTCATAAGGGGTAGAGTGGTATCCATGAGTTTGTAAGAACTCATCCATTCTATGAAACCAAGACTGCGGTACTTGCTTCAGTCCATAAAGAGCTTTTTGCAAGCGGAATACCGTATCCCTAGGGTTCCTTGAGGGAAAGCCCGATGGCTGCTCCACATAGACTTCCTCCTCCAAGTATCTGTTCAGGAAGGCACTCTTGACATCCATTTGATGTATCGGTCAGCCATGGTGAGCAGCGAGCGCGAGTAGCAATCGAAAGGAAGTCAACCGTGCAGTAGGGGTAAAGGTCTCTTCATAGTCAATGTCGTGCTTCTGTCGAAACCCTTGCACTACAAGGCGAGCCTTTTACTTGTCGTAAGTCCCATCAGCTTTTAGCTTTGTCCGAAAAATCCACTTTGTCCCGATGACTTTCTTGTGGCTTGGATGATCCATCAATGTCCAAGTCTCATTTCGGTCAATACTCTCTAGCGCCCTTTTCATGGCCTCTCACCATTGAGAGTCTTGAAGAGTCTCTTGCCAGGTATTCGGCTCAGAATGTGCTATGTAATCAGCTGTAAACAACGATGCAAATGATGCCTGAGGAGCAAGCCGAGCAGATCTTCTAGGTCCCTCCGGAGTGGAATCCAGTGGTAGGATCCGTGAATCCCGCATGGTCTGTTGGTACCAGTGAGGTAACGGGTCTTGCGAAGGGGGCCTGGGAGGTGAAGAAACTGTGGGAATGTCAGGAGCAAGAAGTAGACCAGGTTGAAGAGGCACGAGCTCTGATGATGTGGAAGAAGGAAGCGGATCGGAATCCAGTGCAGAAGACTGCATAATATCTCTCTCGTCAAAGACGACATCTCGTCTAACAACACCTTGTTTGTCCGAGGATCGAACAAACAATAGGCTTTCGCTTCAAATGAATATCCCACAAAAATAAGGAGTTCAGCTCGGGGAGTAAGCTTTCCTATCTTGTCATCAGGTGTGTGTGTGTGTACGCACGACACCTGAAGACTCTGAAATGGGAAATAATAGGCCGAGAGCCAAAAAATGCCTCATACGAGGTTTTCTGAGGAAGAGCCGCAGTCGGGCACGGGTTGAGGGTGTACACTGAAGTGTTAACCACCTTGACCCAAAGGCACTCAGGAAGCTCTGCTGCGAACAGCATAGAGCGTCCCATTTCCATGACTGTGTGGTTCCTACGCTCTACGACTCCATTCTGAGAGGGGGAGTTGGTAGAGGTGAGTTGACGAGAAATGCTATGCTTCTGTAGAAACTCGGAAAACTCATGGGAGTTAAACTCACTACCGCTATCACTCCTCATGCACCCAACACGACGACCAGTCTGGTTATGAACCAACACTACCCAAGCAGAAAAATATGTAAAAGCATCTGACTTATGCTTGAGGAAATACATCCACATGTATCGAGAATGATCATCCACTAATAAAAAAGAAGTACAGCGCGCCGTTTAAAGTAGCAGTCCCACAAAGATCAACGTGAATTAATCTAAGAGGCTCCTTAGCTCTATGTGTAGACTGTTGAGGAAATGGGGTATGGTGCTGCTTCTCAAGCTGACAGGCTTTATAGACATCTCGAGCTAGCTTCAGGTGTGGAAGGCCCTCAACCAGCTCACGGCGTGACAACTCATAAAGTGAGTCATAACCAAGATGTCCTAAGTGAAAATGCCAAAGACGCTCATTGTGCGTAGGCTCCCGAGATGTGGCTAAAGCTTGGAAGCTATGGAACACAGAGCCTTCGGCGGTTGGCTCGGTCAGAAAGTGTGTGATGTGGTATAGGCCATTAGGTTGTGCCTCATCATGAGCAATCACTAAACCAATCAGAGAGTCAAGGACCTTGATTGTGGTTTCTGTAAAGAAAACTACTCGCCCCAACCGGCAAAGCTGCTGAACAGATAACAAGTTCACCCCAAGTCGAGGGACATGATATACATTGTTTAGGGAAGCTAGATCCGGACCCTTGTCAGTGGCAAAACTGGGGCAACCTTGAGCCTGAATCTTGACTGAGGAGTTGTTTCCTACACGGACCCGCTCGGCTGCAGGGGCTCGGGTACGGATAATGTCCTCTATAGAAGTCATGTGATGTATAGCTCCACTGTTCACAATATAAACTAGAGCTGAAGTGCTGGGTTGTGACGTATGGGCCTCTGCAGTAACCTCGTCGGGAGGCAACTCACAGATGTGGACAAGACTCACATTTGATGTCTCTTTGAAGACGATGTGGGCCTTTGCAGACGAGTCAGACAAGCCCTCTGGAGTTGAGAACGTTGTTGACTGAGATGACTGTGTGGTGGTAGTGTGAGTCTGACCTTTAAACTGCCCCTTGCTATCACCCTGCCTTCCTTGCTGGGGGTTGCCCGATTGAGGGGCGGGGGTCTGAGACTTAGGTTTTGGTGTTGTGCCTCGTGCCTTTGATTGACACTGGTTATCAAAATGGCCAGCCTTTTGACAATGTTGACAATACCTATTCTTTTTAGGTACTTTTTGCCACCCAGGTTTGAGTTGTGACTGGGAGTTTCCTTGAGAATCCCAATATTGATTTAGCTTTTGAGTTTGATTTTGATTTGGAGTGGAGGTTTGGTTTGGTTTGCCCTTCCCTTGTTGCCCTTTCTGAGAATGAGCAAGAAGAGCCCCCTTTGAAAAGGAATACATATGAAACTGATCGAACAACCGTGCGTAACACAACAGCCGACACTCAAATTCATAGAATGTGGGCATGGTAGACTTTGAAACTATTGCTTCCACAAAAACAAAATTGAAGTATTTCTTGAGGAGTTTTTTTAGGAACAATGTGACTTGATCATCAGAAGACTTGGGAGTCCCCGTAGTGGAGAATTCAGCGAGGAGATGCCGATACTCAGCCAACTTGACTTTTAAGTCATCCCGGTCAGTAATTTTGAAAAGCTGAAGCTCATGGTCAAGATTAATACGACGGGTTCTATCTCGAGCCGCACGGCAATCAATCAAGTGTGCCCATTGTTCTGACGCTAAGTCAAAATGCTGAAGCTGAGAATGAAACTCTGGCAATAAGCCCTGCATCAGCTCGACAATAGCGGAGGCATTGCTAGCCTTCCATGAGCAGACGATCTCGTATGGAACAAATGTGGGATCAGGTTGGGGTTTCAACCCTTGCACTAGATTCCATAGGTTTCGTGAATCAAGGACATGTCTCATCAAATTCGACCAAGTAGTAAAGTTTGACCCGTTAAAACCAGTCTTGTCATTAAATGCATTCTTGGCAGAAGATGAGCTAGAGCCATGAGGTATTGGGTGGATGGAGTAAGATGATGGTGGGAAAGATGGTGGAGATGAGAGTGTCTGATAAGAGTAAGAAGGAGGGGGAAGAGGTGGGTGTGCAAAAGTAGGCTGTGAGTGTCCAATGAGTGCCAATTGATGCGGGGGCACTGGAACATGAATGTTTCCATAAGGTGTTGGTGTAGGTGGAGGCACTGCAACATGAATGTTTCCATAAGGTGCCGGTGTAGGCGGAGGCTCTGGGACACAGTAGCCTTGTCCTAAGTAAGACTGGGAGACAACATTATGACTAGAAGGTCCACTAGGCAATGCGATGGTGGCAAACTGTGAAGGCAATTGATCCACACTCGGGAGAGATTGAGTGGGATACCCAGGTTGCAATGATTCCGAAAGTGTGTGAGGTAGGTGGAACACCACCCGGCTAAGGGAAGGATGAGGTCCTAAAGGATGTTCCCATGTTTCCATAACCTCCCAGAGTGATGTGCGGTGCGACATGAGGTGTTTGAAATGGAAATATAAATGGTGTAAATGGAAGTGGTGAAGCAGCGGAAGAATGTGGTGGGATGGGTGGTTCTTTTTGTTCATTTTTATCATTTAAAGATTGAAAATGAAACTTTGAAGATGATGATGCACCATGTAATGAAGTGAAAGGAACACCAAATTCATTCTGATTATGTGAAGTAGACAGAAAAGAAGGAAGGACAGCAGAAGAGTTAGTTGGCTTTTTGTTATAATCCCCGCGACGTGTGTTAACATACAAGAATTGGTCCTCTAGAGGACCTTTTCCATAGTCAAGAGAGTGAACTCTTTCTTCCACATGATCTCTATCATTATATCGCAAAACAGAAGAGGTAAAAGAAGAAGGTAGAAAAGATGAATCAAAAGTACCTTGCACCAGAGAGGACGGAAGAGTCTGAAAAAATGAAACATACTTCGGATCTTGCTCTCAAAGAGAGAGGCCCATCTTTGATGGAGGTCTCGACAGCCCTGCAACATCATCAGACTTATGCGCAACGTTTGAATAGTGAAATCCATACATACCTTCATTTAGAAGCTTTTCTTGAAGGGCAATCCTTCGGTCGAGCTCCTCAATCTTCTTTTGTCGATAGGCTATGATCAATTTATATTTCTCAGAGGTCAGCTTGCCTATCTTTTCTTTCATGTACTCAGTTGTTTCTCCGACCATGTCTAAACTTTGTGGAGCAAGCTGATCGGCCCACTCTCGCTCGGTTCTCGGCATAGGCTGATTTGGAGACTTAATTGGTGTTGATGTGTTCGAAGTCATTTGAACCTACTGTTGTTCTTGCTTCTTGCGAAGAGCTTTCAGATCAAAGGCCTTGGTTTCTCGGAGAGTACCAAGCTCTGATACCATGTAAAGAAAAATACCTAATACGGAAACATAAACAGAAACCGTACGACAAAGCACAGACTGATAAAAAGAACACAGTTAGGGTTAGGGTTAGAGTAAGTTAGAGACAATGAACACAGTGAATAAATGAAATGATATGACTACTAATAATACGATGCTCATGCAGCAAACACACTATGCAGTGAATGAATACTGAACCTTGAACTCCTGTATCTCTAGGATCAGGGTGGGAGTAATGAGCTGGAGAGTGTGTCGTACTTCAGACGGATCCTGAATCGTAGCAAGGTAGCCTCTGGATGTTGAACACCAGCAAATGCATCAGTGAGAAGCTGGATTTGATGTAGACAGCAGTGAGGAGAGAGAAATACTAAAAACGGTGCCTGCAAGAGAAAAACTAAAAAAGCAGGCAGGACAGCCTGCAAGAGAGAGAAAGACTGCAACGACTGTATAGACAGGAGAGAAAAAACTATCAGGACGGCAGCTGGAGCCTGCAAACGCAGCAGTTTATTGGCGTGGCAGGTTGTACGACAACAGTGTAGATGAACAACAGTCAGTCACCAGGCAGAAACAATAGCAATCAGCGTGTGGAGGGCTGGAAATAGGTGTCGGATTGTAGGGAACAGTAATGAACAACAAGGGTTGAGATGTCCTCCGTGATCGGGGTGTGGGCAGCAAGCTGGTAACACCTGAAACCTGCAAAAACGAGATTGTAAAAGAGTGGAGGGCTAGTTGCCAATTTATAGAAAATTAGGATTCTAGATCCTCTCCCACTTAACTTTCTCGATCTGCTCTCCGTTTTAGGGTTTTGGCTAAAATAAGCCTAAAATAAGCATGTTTTGGGGCTGTTTAAGTGGCTAAGTGCATTTCTTAGCACAACACCTGCTACCCAGGATTGGCTTGGGTACACCCTCTCCTACTTCTTCAGCTTGATGGGGAGAGGGTGCTTCCCTCTTCCTTTCCCTTTCAGTTTGAGATGGGACGGCTTGTACTCTTAATAGTGGCAGTGATGACGCTTTCGGTTTTTTTTAGACATTACATTCATTAATTCTTTTGTATTGTATTATGGACAGTTGTACTATCAGGATGACATGATTGTAAAAGGGCACTTGGACAAGTGAATAATTGCCATGCGAGGGCGTTGTCCCAGTGGCACTGTTGCATAGCATATTGCATGAGCATGATATCTTGCATCTTCCTTTGCATTACCCTATGCATTGGCATTCTGCTCATGTAAACATGTATCTGTGCGCATTTATCCCTTTTCGGTTGTTTGGAGTGGTGGACTCTAGAATCCAGCATATTTATGGCATTGCACATGGTAGTCTCCAAGGCAATCTTTCCTAGCTTGCTAGCTTGCTTTGCTTGTCTTGCTTGCTCGAAATATTTGCTATACACACATCTTCTTCAATTTCTTCGTCACCGATACCTAGTAATGATAGGGATAATATTCTTGTTTTGTAAAGGTCTTGGATTTGACCATCCCTTATCACTCTTCCGTTTGGGACATGGATACTCAATAGTACGAAAATTGATTTGAAACCCTCACTTAATGCTTAATCTATCAAACCTAAAAAGCCCTTAAAAAAAAAAGTCCATAGCTGATTCCATCCACCTTTGTAGGGCTTGGTAGACCATGGGGCAACTGACGTGCACCCTTTGTCCAATGCCTTGTCCTCTCTGGGGTGATTACTTGGGCTCCCTTGGTAAGATAACTATCGCCTCTATAGTCTTAGTAGGCCACTGGGCAGCCGATGCGCACCTATTGTCCAATGCTCTAGGTGCTTTGGGGTGGGACGCCCTGGGGTAAAAGATAAACCGAGAAAGAGTTTGGTTGGCCTCTATTCTTGTGGCGCCGTTGTTGAGCTAAAAATGCATTAGCTTTACTTTCACAGTCCCAAAACATGCTTAATTAATGAAGAAACCTTGTTTATTTAAAAGAAATGCAATCGTAGAGAGTTTCTGTGTTCCATAAGCACAAATCCACTTGGAAGGGCCCAAACTTTCTATAAATACGTATGCTATCCTCCATTCAGCCCTTAATCTCGTTTTTGAAGATTTCGGGCGTTTAAGCTTGTTGCCCACACCTCGTTCGCGGAGGATATCTCAGCCGAAGTTGTCCATTGTTGTCTTCATCGGTTGGTGCCTAATTTCTAACCCTCTTCACACAGTTTGGAGTTGATTCCAGCTTGGTGACCGCTGTTCTTTTGCAGACCTGTTGCCGTACAGCTTGCCATGTCATCACAGTCTTGTATGCGTTTTTAGTCTTTCTCTCTCCTCATTGTTGTCTGCATCAGATCGAGCTTCTCATTGTTGCGTTTGCTGGTGTTTGACATCTAGAGGCCGCCTTGCTGTGATTTGGGATCCGTTTAGAGTACGACACACCCTCTAGCTCATTACCCCTGCCTTGATCCTTGAGATACAGGAGTTCGAGGTATAGTATTCATTCACTGCATAGTGTGTTTGCTGCATGAGCATGGTATATTCAGTAGTCATATCACTTCATTCAGTCACTGTGTTCATTGTCTTTGAGTTACCCTAACCCTAACTGTGTTATTTAATTAGTCTGTGCTTTGTCATCCGGTTTCTGTTTATGTTTTTGTGTTAGGGTATTTCTTTACAAGAGACATCTGTGCTGATTTGTGTATGAGATGAGACGATCCAATTGAATCAACATGATCTCTGTGCTGATTTCTGTTTATGGCCTAGTTGAACGTTTAGTATATGTGCAAGATATTCCAGCCCTTGATAAATCTATACTGATCAGGGTGCACAAGGCCAAGTGGACACTTGTGGAGATGATTAGCCATGACTTTAGAGAAAATTTTATACATAAATTCCATCATAGAAATTGGCCGCTAATATTTTAGCATTGAGGGCAACGACACTTTCAAAATCAACTTAATGACTCCCACCTTCCATGAGGTGGGCATAATTTTAGTCTTTCAAACTTGTTTGCATATGGCTATCAAGGGTTTCACCAAACTGGTAGCAGAGGCTTCTGCTATCCATCTTGGACTTTTCTCCTTGGATAGATGCTATAAAACATCCGTGACCTCTCTGTCAAAATAATAGGTATACTTTAATACCATGTCAAATTAAGCGATAGTTCAAAGAGATAGTAGGGTTTGTAGGGAGTAACACAGAGTGTGTATGGCAAACACTGAGAGAGAAGAGAAACTCAGAAATACAAGAAGAATATGGTGATTATACATTGAATCATGCTATGAGGAGAAAAGTTGATAAAGTGGAGTTGAAGCTCAAAAGATAATTGCTTCGTCTTGTTTGAATCAAGCAGACAACACATGTGGGAATCTACATAGTGAAGGGAGTGAAATGCAAGCCTCCGGGCATTGGGCTATTGATGTAATCACTGGAAGATGAAACACAACTGTTGAGGGAGCGAACTTCAATCCTTTGATGTTGTCGGAGATGTGAAAGATGATCACCAGTTGTCGAGGGAGTGTCGGATTGTCAAACGCAGGAGAGCAGCCCAGATGCTGATGCTAGGTGGATAATGATGACGTTAGTTGATGGAGGATGAACTGGGCTGCAAAAATGTAGGTCCCAATAGTCTTTGTGAGACAGATGAGTGATGTTAGATGATGGAGGAGAAGCCAGGCTGCAAAAACACAAGTCATAGCAGCCCCTGTGATAGACGAGTGATGAAATCATTGACTCTTGGTGATGTAGATTGTCGCTAGAGGCTAGGATGTTGACGCCAACTTGGAGATGATGATGCCAAGCAAGGAGAAGGCCTTGAGAGTGAAAAACACAGGTGAAGGTGGAGCTTGAAAGAGAAGGGTGTTGAGACCAAGCAAATGATGGTGATGCCACGTGGAAGATGCTCCAAATGCAAGGTATGATGATGAAATAGGGTTCTTGAAAAGCAAAAGAGGAAAGGTGAAGGTGGCCACAAGCCATGAACTGTAATGTTCTCTTTAAGGGGTGTAAGGGCAATGGGAGGAGTTGGTGAGAGAAGGGAAGTGGTGGTGGTGACTGAAAAAGGTGGTGAAGAATGATTGAAGAGAGAGGTAAAGAATGAATGAAGTGACTGCCTATTTATAGGCGTAAGTTATCTAGGGTGGCACATCACTGTGTGGGTGCTCGCTGAAAAAATGGCCAAAATGCGGACACTAGCCCTTTTTGGGGCTATCAGTGTGAAACCCTAAATGAAGTATGTGAACTGAAGAAGTGGGTTTCTCAGCACTCTCCCTCAAAGATATCTCTGTCCAACATCATGCATATCTAATGATACATGACCCTTGACTAGGGCTTAAAAAGCCGAGCAAGCTTGGGTGGTCTGCTAACTACAAGGAGATGAAGAATCAAGAAGGTCAAGGAAATATTCTCTATACATATACACAATGGATTGCGGATTTGTAAGACCATCAAGATGTGTGCATGTTGGAGATGCACCATTATTCTATGGAGTAAGAGAGGTGTACAACCCTTGAAAAAATTTATGCAATTGACATGAAGCATCTTGCAAATTCTCAGTTAGGCTTTGCAACTTGGGTTGTTGGTATGATCTCAAGTGAAATTGTTGAATGAGATTTGTCAACCTTGTGGCCAATGGTAGCAGGATTGGATCATTTGGAGAATCAATTAGCAAAGAGTAGACCAATTTAGAGTTAGTTCTATAGTTAGCTAACTTCAGTTGAGTTAGTGGTTTGGTCTACCTTAGACCTAAGGTTGTACTTTCATTCTATTGTTTTTAGTTGAGCAAGTCTGCGGCCCTATCTGTAGTGCTACCACCATAGTGCTACTGTGAGCAGCTCCGCTAGCAGTGCCTGCTACTCGATGCTTTGTTGAGTGTTGCCACAACCATCAATAGTTTGCTTGACATATTGGCCTTTCTACGTGCATCTTGAGGTGTTACAAATTTTGGGCTTGCTAGTTGGAGTCTTATGCGTGTTTTGTCACCCAAAGTGTCGACATTGTGCAATTTCTTTGAGATTTGTGCACGAAATTTGGGGCTTTTGTGATTCTCGCATTTGGCATCCACACCAAGGTTTGCTGAAGTTGCTGGTTGTTGTGGATACATATTGTGAGGTGACATTCCATTAGATATTCAGGCTGTAAGTATAAATCTCTGAAATTTCTCAGAATTTGTTCACCAAGATTTGGGGCTTTTGTGTGACATATCCCAAAGCACTAGACAAGTATTGCAACAACATTATATTGCTGTTTATGTGACATTGGGTAGAGAAATTTCTGTAAATTTGGACATGAGAGTGAAAAATTGGGGATTTTCAGTACTAAGTTGCTGCATTTAATGTTGGGTATGCATGCCGAGGCATATGCAGTTGCACATTACTGAATTACTGTAAATTTCAGATTGGATGCTGTTTATGTAGTTTGGGCATGTGTTTCAAGAAGTTAGATAGTTTTGACATATGATTTTTGCTCCACTTTCTCTACCACGTTCTATAATAAAACTTTCCTTCAGTTGGCGGACCAAGCTGAGAATATCGGAGGTGCGCTTGGAAGCCACGTTTGCATCGAGCGTCTTGCGACTGAATTGTTCTTAAAATGCCACCATTGAGTGGAACTTGGCACCTATTGGCAACCAGATCCGAAATGGCAGCCTATAGCGTACGCCTTGTTGAAGACGAGGGAAGACACACATACTAACTGGTGATGACGTGTGATGCATGCACGGACGCACACGTGCGTAGAGAGAGAGAGAGAGAGAGAGAGAGAGAGAGAGAGAGAGAGAGAGATGTGATATATTAACGTATGTAAAAGGCCAAAATGACCTATGAGACCATAAGTTACAAACATCTGTATGGTATGGTGGTATAAGTGTTTAAGCTCATGGTGGTATAATCTCATGTGGATATAGAGCCTAGCTCTAGCTTGTGTGATAATCTTTTTAATTCGCCTACTGAAGGTGTCGTCGTCATTTGTGTCGAGGCTTAGGCCATTTGGATAGGCTTAGCTAAATAGCTTGGTCAATCAATATTCCTTGTTTGTGTATGGCTATGAGAGAGTCTCTTGTGTGGACTAGGGTTGTAATTGTATTGAGATCTCTTGGGTCTCCCTTGCAAAGAGCTCTGTGAGTTGCCTCCGTGAAGGGCCTCGACATCCTAGAGTAGCTATCATTGTGAGGAGTATATCACGAAGCCATTGTATCTCTAGGAGAAAGAGGCCAAGGTATTGCTGGTTGGTAAAATCCATGACTGTGAATAGTGGTTCAAATGCGTCTCTAAATAAATAGTGGAAATGGCCATGGACCTTATAATAAGCTGGACAGTGGCCAATATAGTACTTTTCTGTCTTTGGTTCTAATTGGCATTTTTGGCATATGCGCTTCTTTGGTGGGATGAATCGATATTACAGATGGGCATGTTTAATTTTGAGTAGGGTCAAAAGGGCTGAAATTAATTTTCAGAATTAAATAATTCTGAAAAATTAATTTAATGGCTGAAAATGCATTAGGAAGGCTGCCACTTAGCAAAACTTTCCCATGCAACTAGGGAGAAGGCTGTTGGAGGGTGGTGGAAGCTGAATTGCAGCCATTCTGAGCTTGGTAGAGAGAGAGGAGGTGATCAGATTTGGCTCTGAGAGGCGACGATGACTGATTGCGCGCCGCGACAGGACAGGGGGCAGCAGGTTTTTTCTTCCAGGCGGTGGTAGAAGAGGAGGGCTCGCCAGCTGAGCTGGTGTTTTGCCCCCCTTTCGAAGCTGTTGGTGCCATCAGATTTGTCATCAGAGCTACGAATCAAAAGATACATTTCAGCTGATTTTCTCTCTCTTTACAACATTCTCTGATCTCCTCCAGTCTATGCTCAAGCATTCTCAGTAATTCTCAGCCATTGGTAGCAGAGTAGAGCCAAATTTGGTGGACAATAGAGAGTTTACTGCTGTAAACCCTAAATTACAGCAGTAATTAGGGTTGAGCAGCCACCTTGGGACCCGTACCATTAGTAAAAGGCATTGTACACTGAAATCAGCACCGGAAATTTGTGGAATTGTAAGGATTTCAGATGCTAGCCCATCTATTGTGAGTTTTGGGCAGCATTTGACCAGTTGGGGTTCCATTAGAGTAAGTCCTTGGTGAAAATCAAGGGGCAATTTGCCCGAATGCTTTGCTGTATATTGGAACAGCAAGGGGCTTTTGAATCAGCCAAGGAGATCGTGAAATCTCGGCTTGTAATTTATCCATCAGCAATTGAAATTAAGGAAATACCGAAAGGGGCGCTAGTTTTGGGGCCAATAGGGTGTCTTCTCTCCAAGTTTATGAAGGTTAAGTGAGTATTTCAGTTTATGTTCATTTGCTAATTGCTGTAATTAAGTGCTTAATCAGGTTAAACCACCCTATCCGAGAAGGAAGGCTGGTTTCAATCACCTTGGTTTTACCAAGGTTCACGAAAAGCCCACTATCCAATGTATAGGAGTGTAATGCACCCAAGTGTCTTAGTAGTCTCTTTGGAGAGTTAGCTATTAATATAATGTCATATGCATATAGTACGAGAGGTATCCAAGTGCCGGCTACTGGAGCTCCTCTATCTCCTCTATGTGAGCAATCCGATGAATGTCAAGCCAAATATTGTTGGAGATAGGGGACATCCTTGCTTCATCCCAATGGTGGAGTGAATAGGTGCTGAAAGGCCCTCAGGTATTTGAAGTCTGCTCATAACCCTCTCATATAGCGACGGAATACCCCAATTGAGCTCTTTTAGTACTCCCATAGCATGCAATTTGTGTATCAACATGTGTCAATTTCTAGGTATTAGAATAATTATTAAATTAATTTAAAATTAATATATTTTTAAAATTGTTCTAATAAGCTGAATAATGCTGAAAAATGGGATTTAAAGGTTGCCACTTGGCAAAACTTGCCCATGGAACTAGGAAAAATGTTTTTGGGGTTTGGTGGAAGTTTATTTTAGCCATAGTGAAAGAGAAGAAGGGTGTTAGAGAGCAAGGAGATGTTGTTGATGTGATTTGTAGCTGCCAGGGATGAGTCCTATAGCAAGGAATAATAGTTTGGAGCCATCTAGGTATAGGTGATAGCAGTCCAAGGTCGTTTTGGTATAGTGATAGCATACAAGAAATGGTAGCATCCTTTTTGGTGGTCCTAAGCTGTAGATGATAGCTTCCAAGGTTGTTTGAGTAGGACAACAACAAATTTTCAGCCTTTTTGATAACGAAACTTTGAAATCTCTCTCTCTAAACGATTCTCTCTCTTCCTATAGCCATCTCTTAAGTTATCTCAGCAAAATCCAGCCATTTGAGTCATTAGAGGTGGAGATATTAGAAAATCTCTATTGTAAATCCTACTTTATAGCAGAAGCTAGGATTTTGACACTCACCTTGGGATTCAAGAGGCAAGGTAGCCCATAGTGTGAGAGAGGACAGGATCGAAGCTCAGCGCAGAAAACCAGTAGTCAGTAGAGAGTGAAACACGACACCCAATGCAATCGATTGAAAGAGTGTAAATTGAAAGTACAAGGTACAACCCTTAAACCTTAGGGTTGTAGGGGGGTGTTTTCACATGAATATGGTAAGTGCCCGTAAGTGTGTGTCATAAGCACATACGAAATAATATCATAAGTCTGGGAAAAAAAACCTTTCCTACCGAGAGTAAAAAGTGCCTCAGTGTCCTACTGATCATCGACACTCCTATGTGAGCATAGGCGTAAGTGAGGCGTGAGTGAAATATCCAACAAACCCCCCTGGAGTGAAGAGTGATCAAGAGTATAAGGATCATCCGCTACCAAAGGAGATCAAATTTAAAGCATGGCGAAATGTTTCTAAATTTTCACGAGGAAGAGCTTTGGTGAAGATGTCTGCCACATTACTGGTGATAGGACAATAGACAAGGTTGATATCACCTGCATGTAGTCTCTCTCTGACAAAGTGATAATGTATCTCAATGTGTTTTGTGCCTGCATGACACACTGGGTTCTGTGCTGCAACAATGGCACTCTGACTGTTAGTGAACAAAGGAGTAGGCTCCGTAACAGATACATCCAGATCAGCAAGCGTTTAATCCATACGCATTCAGCTGTGGTAGTGAAAGCTGCCTTGTATTCAGCTTCACATGATGATGTGGCAACAGTGGATCGTTTCTTGCTAAGCCAAGATATGCAAGACGAGCCAAGAAAGAAACAATTGCCACTAGTGGAGTGACGTGAATCATAATCACCAGCCCAATCAGAATCACTGTAAGCATGTAACTGTAGTGGTTCCCCCTTGGCATAAAGCAATCCAAAAGATCTAGTACCTTGCAAGTAACGGACGACACGCTTAACAGTTTGCCAATGTGACATGCCTGGCTGATGCATATATCTGCTTAGGGCTGAAATTGCAAACTGTATGTCTGGCCTAGTGCTGCATAAGTAAATAAGACATCCAACTGTTGGAGCAATGTGTGTATATCAAACAAATCATTGACATCATGTAATGACAGTTTAAGTCGAGGCTCCATTGATGTACAAACTGGCTTGCAATCCTGTAAGCCAAACTTCTCAAGAAGTTTACCAATGTATCTTGGCTATGATAACCCAATACCTCTAGCATCATGTATGAATTGAATGCCCAAGTAATAATGCAAAGACCCCAAGTTTGACATGTCAAAAGTTTGCTACAAATTTTGTTTAAATGCTGAAATCTGATCAACATGTGTCCCTGTAAGCAAGAGATCATCAACATAAAGACAAATGATCAGCATGGATTCCCCCTCTTTACATATGTAAAGGGTAGACTCAAATGAGTTGTTTATGAATCCTTGGCTAAGCAAAAAAGCATCTATCTTTGCATACCAAGCTCTAGGATCTTGTTTGAAACCATACAAAGCTTTTTTCTACTTGCAGACCAAGTGTTCCAAGCCCTCAACTGCAAAACCAATGGGATGCTATACATATATTTCCTCATGAAGTTCCCCATGTAAAAATGCAGTTTTAATATCCAACTCATGCACAGTCCATCCATAATGAGCAGCTAAAGCAACCATAGACCTGATGGTCGTCATACGGGAAGTAGGAGCAAATGTCTCCTCATAGTCAATGCCTTTTTTATGTGCATAGCCTTTAGCTACAAGCCTTGCCTTGTATTTGTCAATGGATCCATTTGCATTCCGTTTCAGCTTGTAGACCCATTTTGTTTCAATGGTTTGTTCCCAAATGGCAAAGACACCAAATCCCATGTTTGATTCTTAGTGATAGAATCCAATTCAGCTTTCATTGATGCCATCCAATGCACACTCTGTTGTGCATCCTCAAAACATTCAGGCTCCTCTTCATCAAGGGTGCTTGCTGCCATAACAAACTCCATGGTATGTTCAGTATCATGCATACGAGCTTGCCTTCTAGTACGACCAGCCATGGGTGCATCCAGATGACTATCTTTCATAGTCTGTAAATACCATCTAGGCGTTTGTCTTGCCTCCTGACTGTGCATAAGCTCTTGCTGAATTTCAGTTTCAGCACTTTGCTCAGTATTTAGAGCAGCCAATGGCTGATTTTCTGCATTTTCCAAAGGAGTAGCTGGCTGAACATTGAGTTCACTTGTTGAAACTGCAGCTGAATCACCAAATGTAATGGGCAGCAGCCCTTCAAATACATCATGGGCAGCCTGATATGTGTCTAAACCAGCCAGGGACAATTCTGATTTTTCATCAAATAGTACATCCCTATTGACAAGCACCTTTTTAGAAATAGGATCATAGAGTCTATAGCCTTTGCTCTCACTCCTATATTCCATAAAAATGCATTTAACAGCCTTGTTTTCCAACTTTTTCCTGAGTACCTTTGGAATATGTGCATATGCAAGGCACCCAAAGGTACGAAAGTGTCCAATAGAAGGTTTCCAGCTGTTCCAAGCCTCAAAAGGTGTAATTTTCTTCAAAGCTTTGGTGGGGCATTTGTTCAAAACATGGCAAGCACACATGACGGCTTCCATCTAGAAACTATGAGACAAGCTCTTTGCGTTCAGCATATATTTGGCATCTCCATGAGTGACCGGTTCTTTCTCTCTGCAACTCCATTTTGCTGTAGAGTATAAGTAGTAGTGTACTGATGGACAATGCCCTTCTGCTTTAAAAAGGAATTCAGCATAGAGGACATGTATTTCCCCCCTCGGTCTGAATGGAGAGTCTTAATTTTACAACCAGATTGGTTTTCAACAAGTGCAATAAAAGCTAAGAATGCATCATACACTTTTGACTTTTTGACCAAAGAGTAGTCCCAACAAAATCGAGTGAAGTCATCAATAAAAGTCACAAAATAGTAACATTCTCTCAATGAATTTGTGTGTATAGGCCCATATACATCTGAATGCACGAATTGCAATTTGGCTGTTGCTCAAAAAGCATCATTATGGGGAAACAAAAAACGATGCATTTTTCCCAAAATACATCCTTTGCACAAGTGCTCAGGAGGTCTCTCTGCTTGCTCAGAGACTATAGCATCCATACCACTATTGCTCTGTGTTTGCCCCTCCTCTAGAAGCAAACTGACTAATTGAAGAAAAGTGCTTGGATGCGCGGTAATCCTCATGGTGAGGTTTAAGGCTGTATAAAAAGCCAAGTATGAAGGAGGTAATGAGTTCAAAGTGGTAGATATCGTATGTGTATCTGAATAATACTCATCAACATTCATGACTTGCTCTCGCAAGTCCTAAATTTGTTTAAGTGATCTTGAATAGAATCACCTTCATCCATTTTCAATGTCTCTAGCTCTTTCTTTAAGAAAGAGATGTGTCTCATTCTTGCCTGCAAACATCTGCTCCAAAGTTAGCCAAGCTTCTGGTGAAGAAGTTGTTGAACGAATGTGGGGAATGATTGATTGTTGAACTGCCAATGCAATCAACGACAAAGCCTGTGCATCCCGTGTATCCCATGCTGTTTGAGCTGCTGTTCTTTGGGGAAGTGGTTGAACTGGAGCAGACTGAGGTGCCCGTGGTGCACATCCTGCTGGAGGAGGAGTAGCTGGAGCCACAACTCTAGGTCGAGCTTCTTCTCCATTGACAATCCCAAAGATTTTTAGCCACAAGTACATTCTTCATCATGAAGGACCAAAGTGAATAGTTATTTTCATCCAATCTGTCCTCCTTGGATACATAGGTGAAAACATCTCGTCCTTGATTGGCCATGATTTTCAATTACCAAAAAATGCAAAAGAGCAATGTCTAAGCAGGAGTACACTAGAAATCTGAGAATTTCCAGAAATTGCAGGAAATAACTTTCTACAATTAGTATACAAAGGTGCACTCTGTCAAATTGTCTATTATGCACGCAATCCAACGTGCAATCAGTGTTTAACAACACTGTACTAGCAAAATCCCCAAAATTTCTTGCCTCGGGTTTGTCAAAACAATCTGTTAGTAACTGTAATTGCAGTGCGTATGCCAATGTTCCTAGAAAATATAAAAGCCCCAAAAATTTTTGATGAATGTGTCCACAAATTGCATTTAATAAGTCCCAGACACGCTTCCTGACTTCTGTGTCTGTGGCGTGGGAACCCTTGCTTCTAGGAATTGCAATAAATTAATTTAAAAAAAACATATACCATAGAAATCACATGTTGTCGGGTGGCAGATGTCAGGCAGGCTGACTTGCGCTTCAGACGGCCGTGTCAGGCAGGTGACGTGGGGACCATCGAGCGAGTTGACATCGGAGGCTGGAGCTGGCGGCGCTTCAGACAGGTTGTC
Organism: Lygodium microphyllum; assembly: GCF_053477565.2. NCBI lineage: Eukaryota > Viridiplantae > Streptophyta > Polypodiopsida > Schizaeales > Lygodiaceae > Lygodium > Lygodium microphyllum. The sequence goes on from NC_141147.1 coordinate 122,608,712, forward strand.
GCGTTCCTCACGGCGCAGTCGGCAGATCAGGCGAGTGGCGAGCTGCAGGTCAGAGACTGCGGGAGGGCACAGATGGCTGCAGGCGAGCGTGACGACTGGTGACTTGATGTGCGCAGCGATTGGCGACTTGACGGGCGCAGTGACTGGCATGTGACACGGACGATGTCTGGCGGGGTGTGCAAGAGCTGGCGTGAGGGCGTAGATAGGAGTGGGGGTGTCACAACAAGACTGGTGGCAGGGCACTATCAAGGCGAGGAGCTGCAGGAGACGGGCAGAGCCAAGGCAGAGTTGGACTGAGCAAGAAGCTCCTGGAGGCTAAGCAGAGCTAGGCAGAACCTGAGCTGAGTTGAGCAGAGCCAATGCTGCTCTGATACCAAATGTGAGAGAGGATAGGATCGAAGCTTAGCACTGAAAACCAGTAGTCAGTAGAGAGTGAAACACGACACCCAATGCAATTGGCTGAAAGAGTGTAAATTGAAAGTACAAGGTACAACCCTTAAACCTTAGGGTTGTAGGGGGGTGTTTACACCCGAACACGGTAAGTGCCCGTAAGTGTGTGTCATAAGCACATACGAAATAATACCACAAGTCTAGGGGAAAAAACCTCTCCTACCGAGAGTAAAAAGTGCCCTAGTGTCCTACTGATCACCGACACTCCTATGTGAGCGTAGGTGTAAGTAAGGCGTGAGTGAAATACCCAACACATAGGCTTAATTATCTTTCAAGGAGCAAGGTAAAGGACAATCCCCAAGGAAGCTAAGGGGCAAATTGGTTTGAAGGATTGTTGGTGAGTTTTGATAGCAAGAGGCACTTGGATTAGTGGAGGAGATTAGTGAATCTCAATTATACTACATCCATTTGTAATTGGAGATCAAGATATACCGTAAGGGAAACTGGTTTTGAGACCAATAGGCTGGCTGTCCATTGTCCAAGATTAAAGTGGTAAAGTGTGTACTTCAGTTTAGTGATTTATTTCCTTGCTGTAATTATTGTTAAATCAGGTTATTACCACCCTCTCTAAGGAGGAAGGATGGTTTTAGTCGAACTTCCTTAGTAAGTTGGTTCACTTTTTCTTTGCCTATTAGGCTTTAGCTAGTTGGGTGTTCTTCGGGCTATTCTTAACCTTAGTCTTAGTTTTGTCTAGTATAACATTTAGCTTCCTCTTCTTCTATGTTGTCGCACAATCATCTCTCTCTAGCCATTATTGTCATCTTTCCTCTTGTCTTGAATCTCTCTTTAGTGAGATCTTTCTCTTACTTGCTTTTAGTCTCATGCCCTCACCAACATGGCGAGACTACACGTGTAGGGGCTCTTGTATCAATTTTCTTTTGCATTTATTTAGATTTGAGTTTTATTTCCATCATCATCATCAGTGTTCACCTTCTCTCTTTGAGTCCATTTGTTGCTTTCCAACTATACAATCACACTTACTTGTACTCCTACTTGATAAATATTTTGTGCGCACGCACGAGAGAGAGAGAGAGAGAGAGAGAGAGAGAGAGAGAGAGAGAGAGAGGACCAGTAGACTGACGACTTGCATCTGGGACAGCGTGCTTGAGTGATGAACTGACAAATTGTAGACTCACAACCTGCGCAAAGGGTTTGAAGGCACATCATGAGGTTTGTTGCACAAGTGCAATCCAGCACAGCCTAACTGCATAACAAGTGCAGTATACATGCAAGGCCTGAAGACAGAGACAGATTCTGTTCAGATTTGAGACAGCCAGTCAAGTTTGAGAACAGAGCTTTTAACCAGCACAAAAAAGAGAGAGAGAGAGAGAGAGAGAGAGAGAGAGAGAGAGAGAGAGAGAGAGAGAGAGAGAGAGAGAGAGAGAGAGAGAGAGAGAGAGAGAGAGAGAGCAGGCGAGAGGTGAGGTCGCGATGGAGCTCCTGCGTCGTGCCGCCCTGCCATCGCATGATATGGCGCGCCCTGCTGTTGTCCTCATCTGTGTCGTCGCCGCCTGACGCCCTGCCAGTCGTCACCCCCCGTTCGCGCCAGCCCAGTCGTCGCCTCTGTTCGTCGGTAGGTCGCGTTTGTTCACCATCGTCGAGGGCTGCATCGACGCCTGTTTCTGACCGTCGCGCCTGCTCCCGGAGCTGTCCAGATGCCCTGTTTCTGCCGCCCTATCCACGGTAGCCTACCCCTGACGCCGAGAGTCAGCGGATCCGCCGTGTCTCCTGCCTGTCTCGCTGAATCGTCTGCAGCCGCCCCGTCAACTTCACCTCTGCCGCGGTTCGAGGCGCCGCCTGCGTGTGCTCCTCCTTTCGTGCAGAGGCGCCCAGCTCCTGTGAAACCCTAAACGTGACCTTCGTCAAAGAGGCAGCGTGCGGGATCGCGTGCCCTCTGCTCTGTACACACACACACAGAGAGAGAGAGAGAGAGAGAGAGAGAGAGAGAGAGAGAGAGAGAGAGAGAGAGAGAGAGAGAGAGAGAGAGAGAGAGAGAGAGAGAGAGAGAGAGAGAGAGAGAGAGTCGGTCAGTCCTTCTTCGAGATCAGTTCGTCATACACGATGGCTGGTTTGGACCTGGATTTCCTAGACCAAACGGTGGCAGCACTTGGCCCGGACTCTGATGTTGAGGAACCCGAGGATATGGTTCCATGCACTGAAGAATTGCCCTCGGGTCTTGACATCCAGCCTGCGGGCAAACGTACCAAGCACACCCCGGAAGAGATAGGCGTTATTCCGGATCGTTCCTATGCACAGGTTGCTTCGGATCCGGTGGACTCTCAGGAGGTGGACTGGGAGCATCTGTTGGAATTTGCCAACACTCTGCTTGGTGAATATGTTCAACATAACCAGGAAGCCTTCTCTGCCTCTGCTCCAGACGATGTTCTGGAAGCTACCGTCGAGCCAAAAACTGTCCTACGCTCCTTTTCGGTATTTTATATCGTGCGGTGATACTCTTCTTCACTGGTCGAATCCCGCTGCTTTCCCGTATTCGCCAATGGCTGCAGAGTCTGCTACAAGGGGAATGTGTTGAAGAGATTTTTGTTGGATCCCGGGGTTTTTTTGAGATCCTCTTGAAAACAGAGATGCACCGTGCTGCTCTCCTGTCTAAACTGCCTTTGTTTTTTGATCATCGGTTGGTTTATGTGGTTCCATGGCGCCCGATGGCAGATTTCCAGCGCCTCCTGCAATGTGAATGCCCTGTGTGGGTAGAAGTGGAAAATTGTCCGGCTGTTTATTGGCCGCTATTAAAGGATGCTATGGCCGCTGTGGGCACGGTTCTGGTCCCTCCCAGTCTCAGGGCTGTGAATCGCAACCGCTTGTGCATGTTATGGGATACTGCACGGAAACGGCCTGCCTGGTTACGCCTCAATTGCTCTGGCATGCATCCGTTACACTTTCGTTTGAAATGGGGCAATTTTGTTGGCCATTGCTTTTCTTGTGGACAGTTGGGGCACTTTATGGCTGAATGCCCCGAGCAACAACACGTTTCAGATGCAGCTCATGTTGCTCCGCCCATGGAAGATATGGTGTGTGATGCTCTATCGCTGGATCCTATCCACCCGCCCCAAGTTCTGGCCAAAGATAAACAACAGGTTTCGGGTTTGGTTTCCCGTGCCACTGATTGGGTTGAAGTACGTGCCACAAAAGGCAACAGGATTGGTGCTGGCATGGAGAGTACTGGGCCTACTACCTCACACGATTCCATGCGAACATATATGCGCAGGAAGGAAATGATGTCGTCCGAGCGCTCTGCTCCTGCTATGGTTTCTTCAGCTCCCCGTCATCAGCCCGCCAGGAAAATGTATTCGGATCGTCTCAATTGTCCACCTGCACAGCTGGCTTTTGATACCAGAGGCAACGTCATTACTCCGTGGGACGGTCGTTACCCACGTTCCAACCCCAAGCAAGCCGATATGCCGTCAACTTCCAAATCTGGTCCTCAGAACTCTTTTGCGGTGTTGGCAGATTTCTTGGATGAGGGAGTCCTGGACATTCTCGCCGACAAAGTCAAATCGAGGCAAGCTGTGCCTCGTATCTGATTGTGTTTTGTATACACATGAAAATAGCCACGTGGAATGTGCGAGGAATTTGTTCTCGTCACAAGCAACATGCCATGTGGACTGCATTGTATGAGAATCAGTGGGATGTCCTGTGTGCTGTTGAGCACAAGAGTCACAGTGACGCCGGTAAAGTTGTGGATTGCCATGGCTTTCGTTTGTTCTATGCAGGAACACAGGCCATGCATTATTTGGGTGTGCTCATGATTGTACATGCCAAATATCAGCCTGTACTTATTAAAAATGATGTTCATGGCCGCTTTTTGGTGGTTGAAATCTTATTCGAAGGGGAAATCCTATGGTTACTTGGCCTCTATGCTCCGAATGATTCGTTATCTCGCCGGGAGCTTTGGCAGACTTTGCAGACTTCCTTGTCACTTGGCAGACGGGGCTTCTTCATGGGGGATTTCAATGTGTGTGTTGATTCTTCCCAGTCTACATCGGAGCACTCGGTCATGGATGCGCCGGAAAGTCGTATGTGGCAAGACTTGGCTCTTGCTGTTCTTAAGCAAGATCTTTGGTCCTGGCTACACCCGTCTTCTCCAGGCTTTACTTTCCATTCGGCCCAGTATGCCACAACATGGTTGCGGTTGGACCGCATATATATCATGCAGAATGATGATTTTGTGCCTGAGATGCTCGAAATAAAAGTGTTGCAGCAATATGTCTTGTCGGACCATTTCCCTCTGCAGTTCGAGTTGCTTGCGCAACCCATTGCCCCCTTCAAGCAATTTCTGGAGAGACTCTCTTTGCGTTTCAACTCCTCCTACTTAAAGCATACAATTTTTCACGGCGATATGCAGCAATTGCTTGACAGATTCTCCTTGGACTTTTCCTCTCAGGGCACTGCGTCATTTGACCGATTGCTCTCTAATGTGCAGCGGGTTGCTCGGCAATATGGGATCTATCATGCCTCTCTTTGTCGGCGCCGTCGACAGGCAGCGGAGGACCTGCTGCTTTTGGTTCGCTTCCTGCTGATGGACACTCCTGATGATGCATTTCTGCTTGCACTGGCCCTGCGGGTGGCCGATCTTGTTAAAGAATTCCAGTTAAAATCGTATCAGCAGGCCAAATTGCAACATCTAACAGAGACTTTGCAAGATAGTGCATGTCAGACCCATAAGTTCTTTTGAGCTCTCCATGCCTCTCCTGCTCGAGAGAATATGACCAGACTCGAGGATGCACAAGGCCACCTTATCCTGGATCCACAGACTATTGTGCATATGTGCAGGAATTATTTTCGTGACCTTCTCGGTTCCGCTTCTCCTCCTTCAGCCCAAATTACTCAGGCCCGTTCGGTCTTTTATGACCTGGTCCGCAATCAGCTACCGCAGGACATGCAAGCTATTCTGGAGTCAGATATTGGTGAAGCAGAGGTTATGGATGTCTTGTTACACTTGCCCAAAGATAAAAGTCCGGGTTGGGATGGTCTCACCAATGAGTTCTTTGAAGCTTTCGCTACCCAACTGGCGAAACCATTGCAGGCTCTGTTTCAGCAGGTGTGGGAAACGGGGATCATGCCTCCCTCATGGAAACAAGGACTTATTAAACTGCTTCCAAAAGTTCCTTCGCCATCTAAGTTGACACACTGGCGCCCCATTTCTTTGATGGGTTCCATGTACAAAATCTTTTCCAAAGTAATGGCGAATCGGCTCCATAAGCATCTCCCTGCCCTTGTGCACCCTCTCCAGTACGGTTTCATTAAGGGCCGAAATATTCTACACAATGTTTTGAATGTCCAATTGGCCATTGATTATGCCCGGCATTCTAATCAGGAGGTGGTGTTGATTCAACTGGACCTGGAAAAGGCTTTTGACTATCTGGACTGGTCTTTTGTTGCTGACCTTATGTCTGCTATGGGCTTTGGTGCTCGGATGTCTCGTCTGATCTACACCATTAGTGCTGCGGCCTCTTCGCGAGTCATGCTGAACGGAGGTGTTACTGAGCCATTTGTCCTTGTCCGTTCTGTCAGACAGGGGTGCCCTTTGAGCCCTTTATTCTTTGCCCTTGCGACACATCCAGTTCTTTCCATGTTATCACATATGGCCGCCTCTTCCCAGTTGGCCGGACTGTCGCTTCCTACAGGACAGCATTTCATTAGCCAATCCCTGGCGGATGATACTTTTATGATTTTGCGTGCGGACAAGGATAACCTTCGAAAAGCATTGGATGTTTGGGGTCTCTTTGGCCAGGCGTCAGGCCTTCGTATCAATCCGCTCAAATTAGCCATTCTAAGCTGCACGGAGTCGGATTTGCAGTCCTTGGACTGGCAGGGTCTGGTTGTTCCTCGAGGTTCCATTGTCAGGCATCTTGGATACCCATTGGGTGTTGATGTTCCCTCAAAGCAGCTTCTGCAGTGGATTTCTCAGAAGATGGTGGCCAAGTTTATGTACTGGAAGTCTCAGGCCCGGCCTTTTCATGTTCGCCTCAAAGTAGCCTATATAATTATGTTGCCAATGATCACATATTTCTTGCCATTGTTGCCTTGGACTCCTACGACTCTGAATGCTCTCACTCAGTCTATTCGCTTCATGCTCTGGAAGAAGGACTCATTGCATGCAGGTATTTCCTGGATCTCATGGTCGCATGCGTGCACCCCCAAAAGCATGGGTGGCGGAGCTATTTTAGATGCCCAAACTCACATGCAGGCACTCCGTTGGTCCCTTTTCCGCGCCATGTGCTCGGATGATCATCATCCGTGGGTCGCTATCGCCCGTTCTTTCCTTGAGGGTCATGGGCTTCGGCATGGCAATACCCGACTCCGGAGTTCTTGGTGGCACGTTCTTAATGCGGATTCGCGGTTTTCCAGTTCTTCTTCATCGCTGCTTACTCATTTGGTGTGTTCCTGGAAACACGTCCTTCGAAAGGCTCAGTGGCACCCAACGGAGGATCGCCTGGCTACTAACTCTTTTCAATTGGAATTACTGGCAGTCTCGCGTTTACTTTCGTGGGAAGGTAAACATGAGCTTAGACCACAATTCAACCGGATGACACGTTTGGGCCTGTCTTCAGTTGCGGATGCCACCCTTGCCAGTCGCAATGTGCTTATCTCGTTTCGTACTGCTAGGAGGATTTTCCGGATCCCTCGTGGATATAGGCCTTTATGGGAACAACTCATGACGGTGCTCCAGAGCAGACAACCCTTTCTTGCTCTTGCTTTGGATCATTCCTGGCAGGATTGGGACCTACAAGGCCGGCTGCCTTTGAGCAAAGCTTCTGCTAATCAAGTGTATCATCTTCTGATTAAAGATAATCAATGGCTAGTTACTAAAGCGAATGCTTTATAGGGATTGCGTAAATCCCGCTCGTGGTGGAGGGTCACTGTGATGGAGGGCTGGGTCAACAAGACACCCTTTAAATACAAAGTCTTTCTTTGGAGAGTGATAATTGGGGGTCTTCCGCTTGCTTCGGCTCTTTCCAAGCGACGAATCTCCAATGGCACCTGTTTCTTTTGCACCACTACTATGGAATCCGCCCGCCACCGATTTATTTCCTGCCCCGTCGCTAAGAAAGTCTGGTTATTTTTGTCGGCCGTTTGGTGAGGGGTGGTTGGTATCACACTGCGCCCCTTTGATTGGGTTTTGGGCCAGCCCAAATACCCTACTCCCGCACAGCCACATATGAAGCTCATGTATCACTTTCTTCGATACTGGGGCTGTTGGCATAACTGGACCATTCGGAATGCTTTTCTGTTTGACTCCGCCCATAATGTTCAGCGGCATATTGTGAGGCTTAAGGGCCTCTTGTATTGGCAGTTAGCTCTTCTCCATCGTTCTGATTTGCTCTCTACGGAGGATTTCCGTCCTTGGCATATGGCAATTTCCTCCGCATCCTTGCCATGAAATTGTAACTTGTAGTACTTAGCACCTCTTCCCATGATGACTTGCATTGTCGTCATGTATCTTGTAATCAAGTAATCTTGTATTTTTTTCGTAATTAATACAATTACCTTTTACGAAAAAAAAGAGAGAGAGAGAGAGAGAGAGAGAGAGAGAGAGAGAGAGAGAGAGAGAGAGAGAGAGAGAGAGAGAGAGATTTCTGTTATGGCGAATCTGCAGGTGTCAAATGGTATTGATGTGGCCTTTCTTGACTAGCATATAGGGAAGGGGGATGATAAAGATTTGGTGGAATCGGATAGTGACTCGTTGGCTGAGGATTTTGGGGAATTGGTGGATGGGGATGAGATGGGTAAATGTTGTAAGATGTCGGTCGATATCCTTTGATTAGTAGGATTCGTGCTTGGTTGCAGTCCATGCTTGTCAGTGTTGAGGCATGCCAAGATGATGCTTCAGGGCAAGTGCATGCCTCTCTCGTTGAAGAGATTTATGATGGATTGAGGGGGTTTTTTGAGATTCTTTTTCGTTCCATGGAAGTGCGTGCTTACATTATGCAATGTATTCCTTTGTTCATGGATGGTCAGCTAGTATATATGGTCCCATGGAGGCCTATGGCTAAGTTTCAGGAGGTACTTATGCAGGCATGCCCAATTTGGGTGGAGGTGGTTGATTTTCCTGCACATCTTTGGCAACTTCTTCCTTTGGTTTTGAGAACCCTTGGTGAGGAATGGGGCACATTGGGTGGACACTATTTTAGATGTGGCCAATTGGGCCTTTTTATTTCAGAATGTGATAGAAGCCCCAAGGTATTGTAGGGTTATTTGAATCCTAACGTGGGTACGTAAGAGCATCATCCCCAATAGATGGTTCCGTAGCCAGAAGTTGATCTTGTGCCTCTTGTCCTGCATGGACATGATGATGGAAAGAAGGATGTTTCCTAAGCTGGTATTGAGCATGCATCGCGTTTGGTTGGTCGGAATTTGCCTCCTCAGGATGATTCTTGGGTCACTGTGGTTAGACGCATTGCTAGACAGGAATCTTGTTTGACTCCTGCTCACCCACCTCCACACCCTATTACTCAGTCTTTTCAACGCAGAGGTAAGGGGTTTTATATGAAACCTCAATCTTCACGTGTTTTTGCGGTTGGTGCGGATGATAAAAGAGCTTCTGATTCTGCTTTGTGCTTTGATGTGCATGGGAGGCTTGTGCCTCCTCGAGATGTTTTCCATTCTCAGCCACAATAGTTTTTTCTCGTGCTTCTATTGCTAGTTTGTAGAGGGAGATCTTGTAGATGTGATCCGTAGTGAGATGGGGAGATTCTAGGCAGCTAAAGCTATTGATGTTAAAGGAAAAGGGAAAGTGGTGATTCGATAGTTTTCTTTTTTGTGATTTATCATGAGACTTGCTTTGTGGAATGTGAAAGGTATTTCTTCGGGTAGTAAGCAGTATCAGTTGTGGAAAGTTGTGTTAGCTGGAAAGTTGTGTTTTTTGTGCTGTGGAGCACAAACAACATGCTTTGGCAAGATCTTCTTATGTATATAAGGATTATACAAAATTTTTTAGTGATCGGGTTCCACATAAATTTGGAGCTATGTTGGTCGTTAGATCTTCCTTGCAACCGTCCTTGGTTTCTTAGGACCCTTGCGACAGATTTCTGATGCTGAAAATCCTATATAAGGGAGAGGTTTTGTGGCTGGTGGGTGTGTATGCTTCTTCTACTGCTCGGGAACGTCGTTAGCTTTGGGATGACTTACACTGCCTTGCCATGGCTCGTTAAGGCTTTATTATGGATGATTTTAATGCATCTGGATCTGCGGATCAAGTGACTTCACCACACTCAACCATTGTTAGTCTTGAGCAATAGGCTTGGGATGCTCTGGTAGCTATGTCTTTGAAACAAAACATGTGGTCGTGGATGCATCCTTCACAGTTTGGATATATTGCTCGGGAATGTCGTTAGCTTTGGGATGACTTACACTGCCTTGCCATGGCTCGTCAAGGCTTTATTATGGATGATTTTAATGCATCTGGATCTGCGGATCAAGTGACTTCACCACACTCAACCATTGTTGGTCTTGAGCGATAGTCTTGGGATGCTTTGGTAGCTATGTCTTTGAAACAAAACATGTGGTCGTGGATGCATCCTTCACAGTTTGGATATACTTATCATTCTCTTCAGCATCCAAACACCTGGGCCAGACTTGATAGGATCTACATTTGTCAGAGTGATTCTTTTCTTCTCGTAGTCATTGATATGTGGGTGGAATGACAACATGTTTTGTCAGATCACTATCCTTTGGTTTTGGATTTGACCCATAGACCTCATGTCTTTAAGGCTCTCCTTGATTGTTTGCCTTTTCATTTCAACCAATCTTTTCCGCTACAAAATCAGTTTTTGGAATGTATTCAGTAATTGATTGCTTCTTTTAGCTCGAGGATCGTATCTGGAGGGATGGAAGCATGGGCTGTTTTACGGATAATGCACGAGCATTGTCCCTACAGTATGATATTCAGTATGCTTCCTCTTTATGAGCTGAATTGCAGCATGCGCAATCTTTGTTGGCTCTCTTTTTGTCTTTGTATTAGTGAGGGGATACCACTGATGACTTGCTCACAGGCATTGAATGGTTGAAATGTAGAGTTCAACCTCTTCAAGAAGAGGAATATGCTAAATACAAATTGCTGGCCAGAGTGGAAGCTTTACATGATAATAACTGTTAATCTCATTAAATTTTTGCTTGTTTATGCTAGAAATATGCTCAGGAAAATATATTGTGTTTGTTGGATGAGCAAGGTGTTATGGTGACTGATCTTGCTTCCATAATTCAAATGTGCGTTGACTTTTATAAATCTTTGTTGGGTCCAGAAGAGATTCTTTCTCATGCTGTTCACTTTGCTTGTCGATACATTTGCTTTGCAACCTCCCCTTTTTGGGCCACAGAGATCATTTTGCATCGGCTATCAGAGTACTGTGCTCAAGGCAATAAGATGCATCCGATGCACACTAAGTCCTTTCGAGCACATGGAGGGTCGATTGACGCTATGACCTCTTGGAGATCGTTGCAATGCCAACAACAATCTTCTGCCACCTATTTTTGGGTGTAGTGGCTCTCACGGCCCACATCTCCTCCACAGTCCACTCTCCTAAGAGCCCATGACTATTCCCCACCCTTGGCTCATCTTGAACCTCCTTCTTTCCCACCCTTTTCCACCAAGTTCGAGAGGCCACTTTTGGGTGCTTTTTGGCTTCTTCTCGCGAGCCCCAGATACCTTCTTCAGTACGACCAGCGGCACTTCCTTTGTCATTAAATGCCTCGCAGTCTGTGAGCCATGAGTGGTTGGATTCCCTTTCTCTCTCAAAATGGGATTTGCGGGGAGAAACACGAAGTAAACTTGGAAAACACTGAGAAGAGAAGAGAAGAGAAAAGAGAAGAAACTTTGATGAATGGAATGATGAAGATCTGAATCATGGAGTGAATGTGATACAAGGGAACAAGGGTACCATATCCCAAGCCATATGTGGATCATAGTGAAAACCTTGTGCGGCCGTCTCATCCCGCAGTTGGGGACGTAGGCCTCCGACAACATATTCCATGCCATTCTTACCCTTATTCTACTCTACATCTTCTTTCTTCTCTTCTTTTGGCCTTGGTCACTTGGTCAGCATGGAGCCAACTCTTGAGATCGAGTATGGGCATATTCTTATGGTTCTTGGCACCACACAAAGTCCGACATTCCTCCTATGCATTGTATGTTTTCATCATCTTTATACTAGGGTGCTTGGGCAAGTGAACAATTTTCCCAGGTGGGACATTGTCCAAGTGGCACCTGTTGCATGCGCATTCTTCAGCATGTAGCATTGCATCTCCACCTCACTCTTCTCTTCTTCACCTTTTTGGGCGTGAGAGGGGGTGTTGAGAACCCCTTCACCTGTAGTTTTGCGTTTAGGGTTTCACAGTGGACAGCCCCAAAAAGGGGTTGAGCGCCCACAGTGGGGTGCCACCTAGACAGCCAGCATTCTTCCTTTGGGCGCCACCCTAGATAGTCTCTTGCCTATTTATAGGCTGCCTCTGTCACTCATTTTTCAACGTTGATTCATTTAGTGCGTCACCTCTTCTCTCCAACCTCTCCACTACCCTCACACCCCTTCAGAAGAACATTGCGGTTCGTGGTTCGTGGTTGTCTTTATCATCTTCCTTGTGCTACGACACCCTTGTTCCCTTGTATCACATTCACTCCATGATTCGGATATTCATTATTCCATTCATCAGAGTTTCTTCTCTCTTCTGCTCTCTTCTCAGTGTTTACCGAGTTCACTCGGTGTTCCTCCCCACAAACAAAAGATGACGTACCAGTGAGACAGTAGGGTTTGCAAGGAGGAACACGGAGTGAACTTGGTAAATACTGAGAAGAGAAGAGAAGAGAGAAGAAACTTTGATGAATGGAATGATGAAGATCCAAATCATGGAGTGAATGTGATCCAAGGAAACAAGGGTGCCGTAGCACAAGGAAGATGATGAAGACAGCCACGAACCACGAACTGCAATGTCCTCCTAAAGGGGTGTGAGGGTAGTGGAGAGGATGGAGAGAAGAGGTGACGGAGTGAATGAATCAACCGTGTAGAATGAGTGATAGAGATAGCCTATAAATAGAGAAGAGATTGTCTAGGGTGGAGCCCGGAGGGAGGGCATTAGTTGTCTAGGGTGGTGCCGCACTGTGGGCGTCTAGCCCCTTTTTGGGGTTGTCCATTGTGAAACCCTAAATGCAAAATGCAAAATGCAGAACATGAAATTGTGGGTGAAGGGTTTCTCAACAGTATTTAGGCTAGACATGCTAAGACTGTGACAATTTGCTCCTATTTAGATTGCATATTTGGACAGCAGCAGTCTTTTATGTTTTGGTCAGAAATCAGGTTCCCCATGACGTGCAAGATTTCTTGGAAGTTGATATCCATGAGGCCTAAGTTATGGATGTCTTACTTCACCTTCCAAATGATAAAAGCCCCAACTAGGATGACATTAACAATGAATTCTTTTGCACCTACACATTCCTTTGGGCAAAACCTTTGGCTACCATGTGCCAACAAATTTGGGCATTGGGCAACATGCCTTTATTGTGGAAAGAAGTGCTGATCAAGCTGATTCCCAAAGTCTCCTCCCTACCCAAACTTACCCATTTCATTGGTGGGTTCTATGTATAAGATCTTCGAAGGTGTTGGCAAATCATCTCCATAAACACTTGTTTGATCTTGTTCATCCTCACCAATATGGATTTATTAAGAGAAAAAGTATTCTTCATAATATCCTCAATGTATAGATAGCCATACAATATGTACAATACATGCAAGAGCAGGTTGTTTTGGTGCAGTGGACTTGGAAAAGGCCTTTGACTCCTTGGAATGGTATTTTGTTGTAGATCTCATGGAAGTTATGGGTTTTGGACCTCACATGTCAAGGTTGATCTACACCATAAGTATGGATGCCACATCTCGTGTCATGCTAAATGGTGGAGTCACTGAGTCTTTTTCCCTTGTGCGATTGATCAAACAAGGTTGTTCTCTCATCTCACTTTTCTTTGGACTTGCTACTCATCCTATTATTTTTATGCTATTGCGTCTTGTGGATATAGGGAAGTTAGCTAGTCTCTCTCTACCTTTGCAGCGATAGTTTGTTGGCTAGATACAGGCTGATGATACTTTCATGATTCTAAAAGCTGATGTTTCTAATTTGAATCTCAAGCTTGGCCATTCCATGTGTGTCTCAAAGTAGCCAAGACTATTATGTTGTTGGAAGAGAGAGAAAGAGACAGAGTGGAGCAGAAGATGAGCCTCAGTTCATTGTTGTTTTTCTTTTATTATTCTTCCATCATACTCATTGAAAGATACTTACACACATAGGTATGACTAACCAAGACTAACTGTGGTTAAGTCACTGACTACACCGACTTATTGAATGTCACACACGTGTACAATTGTATCCAGCTAATGTCGGTCACACACATAAAGATAGACTGATTGAAGAGTAACGGGAGCTTGATATTCTAACATATGCTTCGTATGCTCATCTATTTCTTGCCATTGCTACCTTAGAGCAATGTTGCCTTGAAGGATTTCGCTCGCCATTTTTGTTTTATGCTCGAAAGGATTTACTACAAGTAGGTACATTTTGGATATTATGGGTATCCAACAGAGGACAGATAGACAGTTAATTCATTGTTGATGGAAATTTTGGCGGTCTCTTCGATTCTTTCGTGGGAAGGCCAAACAAAGGGGAGACCTGAATTTAATTGCATGGTAGGCCTTGGATTTTGACCTTTGTGGTGGCTGATGCCACTCTCTTGCTCTCGAGGCACCCCAATGTCCTTTCGTACCATTAAAAGAGTCTTTTGGGTACAGTGTGGCTAAAGTGATCTCTGGGGTAGAGTGTCTAATCTCTTGTAGGATCGACAGTCCTTTCTTATTCTGGATTTTGATTACCCTTGGCAGGACTCGGAACTTGCAGGGTGTTTGACCCTTCAGTCCTCTTTGGTGAATTGGATCTATCATCTCATGATCAGAGACAACGCATGGCTCACCACCAAAGCCAATTCTCTTTGGGGATTGCGCAAATCTAAAGCTTTGTGAAAATTGATAAAAATGGAGGGATGGATCAATAAGATGCCATTCAAATGCAAGGTATTCATTTGGAGAATGTTGGTGGGCCTTCCTCTTGTGTCGGACCTTCACTGCAGAGGCATATCTAATGAGAATTGTTTCTTTTGTTCTTGCCCTTTTGCTTGGAAGATTTGTGCCATTCTTTATAACATTTGGCATGCGATGGTGGACACTAGGATGCGTCTGCTTGACTGGGTTCATTTTTAATGCCACCTAACAATGTGTTCATTTTTTATGCCGCCTTCAACATTCAACGTCATGTTGCGAAAGTTAAGGGTCTTCTCTAGTAGCAGCTTGACCTTCGACAACATGTTGATATCTTGGTTAGAGAAGATTCAGTCCCTTGGCATACGTCAATCTTCTTTGTTTCTTTGACATGACTTTTTATCTTTTGTTCACGATGGACTACAGCCATCTTGCATCTTGCAATAACTTGTACTTTTTTGCGATCTTGTGGAACTCCATTTTGGAGAGAGAGAGAGAGAGAGAGAGAGAGAGAGAGAGAGAGAGAGAGAGAGAGTTTTATATGAACCCTGAATCTTTATATGCTTCGACTAGGGATGATAAAAGGAATGCCAATTCTGCTTTGCGCTTTGATATGCAAGGGAGGCTTGTGCCTCCTAGGGATGTTTTTCGTTCATAGCAATAACATTTTTCTTCTTGTGCTTCGATTGCTGGTTTGCAAAGGGCGGACCTCGTAGATGTAATCCGAAGCAAGATGGAAAGATTCCAGGCAGCCAAAGCTATAGATGTAAAGGTTCAATAGTTTTCTCGTTTCCGATTGATTATGAGAATTGCTTTGTGGAATGTGAAAGGTATCTCTTCGCGTGGTAAGCAGTATCGGTTGTGGAAAGTTGTGTTTGCTGGAAAATGGGATGTATTTTGTGCGGTGGAGCATAAACAACATGCTTTGGCTTGATCCTCTTATGTTTATAAGGATTATGTTGTTTTTTGCAGCAGTCGAGCTCCATATAAATTTGGAGTTATGTTGGCAGTCAAATCCTGCCTGCAGCCATCGTTGGTTTCTCAAGACCCTCGAGATCGATTTGTAATTTTGAAGATACTTTATGAGGGAGAGGTTTTGTGGTTGGTAGGTGTGTATGCTCCTTCCACGGTAAGGGAGCGTCGTCAACTTTGGGATGATGTGCACTGCCTTTCCATGGCTCGCCAAGGTTCTGTCATGGGAGACTTTAATGTATGCCTATCTAGGGATCAGGCTACTTCTTTGCACTCAGTTATGGATGGTCCTGAAGAGCGACAGGCTTGGGATGCCCTTGCAGCTGGATCTTTAAAGCAGGACATGTGGTCCTGGATGTATCCATCACAATCTGGTTATGCCTATCGATCTTTGCAACATCCTAACACTTGGGCCAGACTGGATAGGATATATATTTGTCATAGTGATTCCTTTCTTCATGCAGTTATTGACATGTGGGTGGAACGACGGCATGTCTTATCAGATCACTACCCTTTGGTCTTGGAAATGACCCATAGACTTGTTCATGTATTCAAGGCTCTTCTTACTCGGTTGCCACTTCGTTTTAATCAATCTTTTCTGTAAGCAGAATCAGTTTTTAGAATATGTTCAGCAATTGATTGCTTCCTTTAGCTTGAAGGTCCTATTTGGAGAGAGGGATGCATGGGCTATTTTTAGGGACAATGCGCGACAATTATCCTGTCAGTATGGTATTCAGTAGGCTTCCTCTTTACGAGCTGAATTGCAGAATGCCCAATCTTTATTGGCACACTCCTTGTCTTTAAGTCAATCAGGGGATTCTAATGATGAATTGATTACATGCATTGAATGGTTGAAAGGCAGGGTTCACGCCTGCACCAGAAATATGCTAGGGAGAATATTGTGCGCCTAATGGATGAACAGGGTGTTATGGTGACGGATCTAGCCTCCATCATTCGTATGTGTGTTGACTTTTATCAGTCCTTGTTGGGTCCGCAAGAGAATTCTTCTCATGGGGTCCTCTTTGCTCGTTGCTATATTTGCGAGTTGGTAAGCAACTAGGTCAAACTAGAATGGGTGGACTTAATGGAGGCAGATATTTCACAAGATGAAGTGGAAGAAGTGCTATCCCATCTACCCTGAAGGAAAAGCCTTGGCTAGGATGGGCTTTCTAATGAGTTGTTTTCAGCTAATGTGCAGTAGCTTAAAGACCCATTGACTCACCTGTGCCAGCAAGTGTGGAACTTTGGTACCATGCCTTTCGATTGGAAGATTGCTGTCATTCGGTTGTTGCCCAAGGTTCCCTCCCCTACCTCTTTGAAACAATGGAGACCTATTTCCGTTATGGGTTCATTATATAAAATATTCTCCAAAATCATTGCGAACAGAT
Organism: Lygodium microphyllum; assembly: GCF_053477565.2. NCBI lineage: Eukaryota > Viridiplantae > Streptophyta > Polypodiopsida > Schizaeales > Lygodiaceae > Lygodium > Lygodium microphyllum. The sequence goes on from NC_141147.1 coordinate 122,625,555, forward strand.
TGCAGAAAGTTTTGCCGCACCTGCTTCATCCACATTAATATGGTTTCATTAAAGGTTGGAATATCATGCATAACATCTTGAATGTACGACTGGGAATTGACTATGCTAAAGCTTCAGGATAGAAAGTAGCAATGCTTCAGCTCGATATTGAGAAGGCATTTGATCATGTTAGTTGGCCCTTTTTGCGGCAATTATTGTCTACAATGGGATTTGGCCCTCGCATGGTTTCTCTTGTTGACACTATTGTTCAGGGAGCTGTAGCTCGTATTGCTCTTAATGGAGGGATCAGGGAAGAAATTGCCTTATCTTGATCTCTTAGGCAAGGCTGCCCTCTCAACCCTTTGCTGTTTGCTTTGGTCACTCACCCAATGCTCTCATTGTTGGACAAGTTGGCTGATCAAGGCGAGATAGTTGGCTTGACTCTTCCCAGTGGTACTCAACTTGTGGGTCAATCTTTGGCAGATGATTCTTTTATGTTCCTTAAGGCTGATTACACTAATGTTAATTGGGCAATGGTGGCATGGAATCTTTTTTCTTTGGCATCTGGTCTTCATATTAATACGCAAAAATCTACACTTCTCTCCTGTACGGAGACTGATCTGTAGGCCTTGGGTTGGCATGGAATTGTGATCCCAAAGGGAAATATAACTAGACACTTGGGATATCCTATTGGGGTGGAGGTAGCACCCCGAGCCTTACTAGATTGGATGGCCTCTCGAATTCATGACAGGTTCATGTACTGGAAATCTCAAGGCTGGCCTTTATATGTCAGACTGAAAGTTGCTCAAAGTATTATGATCAGTATGATATCATTCTTTTTGCCACTCCTTCCCTCGACTAAGAAGTCCCTTTTGGAACTTGTTCAGTCTATCAGGTTTATGTTGTGGAAAAAGAAGGGGAATCGGTTGGGTCAGGTTTGGATTTCATGGCAGCATGTGACTACGCCTAAACAAATGGGGGGAGCAGCCGTGTTGGATGTTAATTTGCATATGAAAGCCTTGAGGTTGGCCCTTTTGCAGGCATTATGTGTACAGAGTCATCCTTGGTTGGACATTGCAAAATTTTTCATTGAAAAGATTGGTATCTCTTATGGTAATACGGTTATTTGTGCCTTCTGATGGCATGTGCTTAACTCCTCGAGACCAATTAAGACCACCCAGTCTTTTCTCCTTTCTCATTTGATTGCATCCTGGCAGGAGATCTTACGTTTTTCAGTTTGGCACCGTCTTGAGATTTGCAAGGAGGCGAATTCACTGTAAGGAGAGGTCTTGGCCTCCTCTAGGTTGTTGGATTGGCTGGACAAAGATATGCATAGACTCAAGTTTAATCGGATGGCTCGTTTTGGGTTGCAGACAATTTTTGATGGTGGTATTCCTGGGCAGTCCCGTCTTTACTCTTTTCGGCATATTCGTCAACACTTTCGGGTACCCTGTGGATATTGTGATATCTGGTCATCCATAGAGGTCACACTTCAGAGGTTCTCTCCTTTACCAGTGTTACAGCCATTGTATCCATGGCGTGACTGGAAGTTTGTGATTCTAGATAATTTTGAGAAGAGGTCTGCTAACCAGATATACCATCAGATGGTGGAGGCCAAGAGATGGGTCACTACAAAGGTGAATAGATTATGGCATATTAGGGACAGAAAAAAGAAGTGGCAGGAAAGATTCCTTCAGCTTTGGAAGTCTAAGGTTCCCTATCAGGGAAAAGTCTTCTTGTGGAGATTGCTGATTGGTGGTCTTCCAACTGGAGATTGTCTAGAAGCGTGACAGATCTGGTGTTTTATTTCTCGTGTCTGGCTTTGGGCAACTCAGCTCCGGATAATAGCCCGGTCATGGATTATGGGAAAGCTGCCCTCCGTGCCTTCTTTGCATTCTGATTATTCCTGCCTGTTTCAGTTCCTTAGATGGACTGCCTTGTGGCATATTTGGCGTACTTGGAATGCTTTTCCTTTTTATTCGGTCTTGGGCATCCATGGTCATGTGGCTTGTATTCGAGGTTTAGTGCTATGGCAGATTTCTTCTATGATATCACCTGACGTGGTTCTTCCTGACATTTCTGCCCATTGGCTGGCCATTATTCACTTTGCACCAGCAATGTGATTTCCTCTTTGTGTCATAGTCCTAATCGTCTTTTGTTACTTTCTTTGAGGACTTGATGGTCTAATGTAACAGAATGTAAACACACACACACACACACACACACACACACACACAGAGAGAGAGAGAGAGGGAGGGAGGGAGGGAGGGAGGGAGGGAGGGAGGGAGAGGGAGAGGGAGGGAGGGAGGGAGGGAGGGAGGGAGGGAGGGAGAGAGAGAGAGAGAGTCACCTGAGAGAGTGCGAGAGCGAGCGCACGTGTGCCTGCGTTGGTCGCCCTTGGCGCCGCCTTGCGCGCCGCCCTGACCTGTCGCCTGTCGCTACCCCCTGCGCGCCCTTCGTCGCTCCCTGCCCTGTCGCCCTTCCTCACCCCCTGCGTGACGTCTTTGACCTGCCTGCGTGCTGCGCCGCCCTGCCCTGTGATTTCTTCGCCGTCCTGCCCTGCGTGCCGCCTGGCCCCTTCCCCCAGGGCAGCGCAGGCTTGACTGGATCCTGCGTGAAGCTGGGGACCTGCAATCCGACCCTGCGCAGGATCAACCTCACCTAACCTAGCTCGCCCTCTGCCAGGACGAGTGTGAAGACAGCAGTATGACTGGCCTGGATATGGATTTTCTTGACCGGACGGTGGCAGCCCTTGGCCCTGATTCCGATGCAGAGGAGCGGGAAGATATGGTGCCACCGGAGGAGTTGCCGCCGAGTTCTGAACTGCCGCCTGCCGGCAAACGCTCCAAGCATACTTCTGATGAGCTAATGAGTCCTCCGGAACGCTCCTATGCGCAAGTGGCCTCTGATCCTGTGGATTCGCAGGAAATTGACTGGGAGCATTTGTTGGACTTCGCCAATACTCTGCTCGGCGATTATGTCCAGCATAATACTGAATCTTTTTCTGTTGCGGGAACGGATGATGTGCTGGAAGCCACGGTGGACCCCAAATCAGTCTTGCGATCCTTCTCGGTGTTTTATGACCGTGCAGTTATACTTTTCTTCACTGGCAGGATCCCAGTGCTTTCGCATATTCGCCAGTGGTTGCACCATCTATTGCAAGGGGAGTCTGTTGAGGAGATCTTCCTTGGACCTCGCGGCTTTTATGAGGTGCTGCTGAAATCGGAAACGCATGGAGCTGAGCTCCTGTCCAAGTTGCCACTATTCTTTGATCGCCGCTTGGTCCATGTTGTGCCATGGCGCCCCATGGCCGACTTCCAACGTGTGCTTCAACGCGAATGCCCGGTGTGGGTGGAGGTGGAAAATTGTCCGGCGGTCTATTGGCCCATGTTGAAGGATGCGATGGCGGTTGTGGGAACAGTGCTGGTTCCCCCAAGCCTCAGGGCGATGAACCGCAACCGCTTATGCATGCTATGGGACATTGCCAGGAAAAGGCCCGCGTGGCTTCGCCTCAATTGTTCGGCCATGCATCCTTTGTATTTTTGCTTAAAATGGGGCAACTTTGCGGGACACTGCTTTTCATGTGGTAAATTGGGGCATTTCATGGCCGAATGCCCTGAAAGGCAATCGTCTTCGGAGGATGCGCAGGTTGTGCTGCCCAAGGATGATATGGTGCTTGATGCCACGCCCCAGGAAGCCCTTCAGTCTCCTCATGTCATGGATAAAGGCAAACAACAGGTCCTGAGTGTGGATTCCCGTCGCACTGACTGGATTGAGGCACGTCCCAAAAAAGGTAAAAAGTTGGATGCACGCCTGGCGGATCCTGGGCCTACTGCTTCCCAGGATTCCGTGCGCACGTATACGCGCCGGAAAGAAATATCCACTTCACAGCAGGCTGTGCGTCCTACGGCCCCGTCTGCCCCCCGTAATCAGTCTCCAAGGAGAGCCTATACTGACGGCCCCAAAGGCCCACCTGCCAAGCTGGCGTTTGATGCCAAAGGTAATGTTATTACACCTTGGGATCGGCGTTATCTCCGCTCCTCTCCCAAGGCAGTGGATTTCCCTTCTACCTCTAAAGCAGGTCGCCAGAATTCTTTTGCAGTATTGGCTGATTTTCTGGATGAGGGTGTCCTGGATGCTCTCGCGGAAAAGGTGAAATCGAGGCAGCAGGCGCCTCGTTCCTGACTTCCTTCTTTGAGGATACATGAAGATAGCCACGTGGAATATGCGAGGCATTTGCTCTCGCCATAAGCAACATGCCATGTGGACCGTCTTGCATGAGAACCAGTGAGACGCATTGTGTGCAGTTGAGCACAAAAGTCACGGTGAAGCAGGAAAAGTGATGGATTGTCATGGATTCTGTCTGTTTTATGCAGGGACCCTTGCTACGCACTATTCGGGTGTGCTGATGATTGTCCATGAGAAATATCAGCCTGTCCTTGTTCAAAATGATGTGCAGGGCCGCTTTCTGGTGATCGAAGTCTTATTTAAAGGAGAGATTTTATGGCTGTTGGGCCTCTATGCTCCGAATGATCCCGCATCCCGACGGGATCTTTGGTCCACTTTGCAGGGCTCCATGTCACTCGGCCGAAGGGGGTTTTTGATGGGAGATTTCAATATGTGTGTTGACTCTTCTCAGTCCACTTCAGGGCATTCGGTAATGGATACGCCGGAAAGCCGGGTGTGGAGTTCCTTTGCTTTGCACGTACTCAAGCAAGATCTTTGGTCGTGGCTTCACCCTTCTTTTTCAGGGTTTACTTTTCATTCCGCACAATATGCAACTACCTGGTCGCGACTGGACAGAATGTATATCATGCAGGGGGATGATTTTCTTCCCGAGATGCTGGAAATGAAGGTCTTGTAGCAATATGCGTTGTCGGACCATTTCCCCCTCCAGCTTGAGATGCGGGCACAATCTATTGCACCTTTTGTGCAATTGCTGGATAGGCTCCCTTTACGTTTCAACTCCTCTTATTTAAAGCATTCAATTTTCCAGGGCTATATGTAGCAGTTGATTGAGAGGTTCTTATTGGACTTCGCCTCTGAGGGCTTGCCTTCATTTGCACGGCTGCTCTCTAATGTGCAGCGGGTTGCTCGACAGTATGGGATCCATCATGCCTCGCTTTGCCGCCGACGTCGACATGCAGCAGAAGACTTACTGGCTTTGGTCCGTTCCTTGCTTCTGGATTCCCCAGATGATGATTTTCTGCTGTCACTGGAGAGGCGCTTGGCCCATCTTATTCAAGTGTTTCAGTTGAAATCTTATCAACAGGCCAAGCTGCACAACTTGACTGACACATTGCAAGATAGTGCCTGCCAGTCTCATAAGTTCTTTCGCGCCTTGCATGCATCTCCGGCTCGCGAAAATATGACCAGACTCCAGGATTCGGAAGGTCGCATGGTCACTGATCCGCAGACCATTGTCACTATGTGCAGAAACTATTTTATGGAACTTCTTGGTTCTTCTTCCTCGCCTTCTAGCCAGGTTACGCATGCCCGCTCGGTCTTCTATCATCTGGTCCGCCAGCAGGTTCCAGTTGATATGCAAGCCACTTTGGAGGCGGATATTTGCGAGGAAGAGGTTATGGATGTTTTGTTGCACCTGCCGAAGGATAAAAGTCCTGGCTGGGATGGTCTCACTAATGAATTCTTTCAGACCTCGGCCACGCACTTGGTGAAGCCATTGGTGGTCATGTTTCAGCAGGTTTGGGAAACAGGGGTCATGTCCTCCTCATGGAAAGAAGGCCTTATCAAACTAATTCCAAAGGTCCCTTCGCCGTCAAAGCTGCAACACTGGCGACCAATCTCTTTGATGGGCTCCATGTATAAAATCTACTCCAAAGTGCTGGCGAATCGGCTTCACAAGCACCTTCCAGCTATTGTGCATCCTCTCCAATATGGTTTCATTAAGGGCCGCAACATTCTGCATAATATCTTAAATGTGCAAATGGCTATTGACTATGCGTGGCACTCCGGTCAGGAAGTGGTATTGATTCAATTGGACTTGGAAAATGCGTTTGATTATGTGGACTGGTCTTTCATTGCAGATCTCATGTCTGCTATGGGCTTTGGTACCCGGATGTCCCGATTGATCTACACCATTAGTGCTGCGGCTTCCTCCAGAGTTATGCTTAATGGTGGGGTTACAGAGCCATTTGTCCTTGCACACTCGTTCAGACAGGGTTGTCCTTTGAGCCCTCTCTTCTTTGCCCTGGCGACTCACCCGGTCCTTTCAATGTTATCCTCCATGGCAGCCTCTGCTCAGCTGACCGGGCTGTCTCTTCCGTTGGGTCAGCACTTCGTTAGCCAATCTTTGGCTGATGACACCTTTATGATTTTGCAGGCGGACAGGGACAACATTCGAAGGGCATTAGATGTTTGGACACTCTTTGGTCAGGCCTCTGGGCTTCGCATCAATGCCTTTAAGTCAGCCATTCTCAGTTGTACGGAGCTTGATTTACAGTCCTTAGGCTGGCAAGGCCAGGTGGTTTCCCGTGGTTCCATTGTCAGGCAGCTTGGATACCCATTGGGGGTGGATGTACGGCCAAAAGACCTGCTGGAGTGGATTTCACAAAAACTGGCGGCGAAGTTTATGTATTGGAAGTCGCAAGCGTGGCCATTCCATGTCCGCCTCAAAGTGGCCCAGACAATCATGCTACCAATGCTAACGTATTTCCTGCCTTTGTTGCCATGGACGCCTAGTACTTTGAAGGCTCTCACTCATCCCATCCATTTCATGCTATGGAAGAAGGATTCACTGCAGGCAGGCATTTCGTGGATTTCATGGTCACATGCATGTACCCTCAAGCGCATGGGTGGTGGAGCTATTTTGGATGCACACACTCATATGTTAGCTCTCCGTTGGTCCCTTTTTCGTGCCATGTGTGTGGATCATCACCCGTGGACCATCATAGCCCGTTATTTTCTTGAGGACAGCGGGCTCCGCCATGGTAACACACGGCTTCGGGCCTCCTGGTGGCATGTCCTTAATGCTGACTCTCGTTTTTCCAGTCCCTCTTCCTCTTTGTTACTGCACTTGGTCGGCTCTTGGAAAGTGGTGCTCCCAAAGGCCCGTTGGCACCCAGTAGGGGACCGCTTGCAGACTAACTCCTTTCAGCTGGAATTGTTGGCAATATCGAGACTCCTTTCATGGGAAGATAAACATCAGCTCAGACCAAGATTTAATCGCATGGTCCGTTTAGGTGTGACGTCGGTTGCGGATGCTACCCTTGCCACTCGCAATGTCCTCGTATCGTTTCGGACTGCTAGGCGACTCTTCAAGATCCCGCGTGGATACCGTGATTTATGGGAACAGCTTTCGTCAGAGCTTCAGGGTAGGCAACCCTTTCCTGCCCTGGCTATGGATCGCCTTTTGGCAGGACTGGGACCTTGCAGGCCGGCTAAGTCTGGAAAAGGTCTCTACTAATCAGGTGTATCATCTTCTCATTCAAGATCACCAATGGCTGGGTGAGAAAGCTAATACTGTTTGGGGACTGCGGAAATCGCTGTCATGGTGGCAGAAAATGCTGATGGAGGGCTGTCTAAATAAGACACCTTTCAAATGCAAGGTCTTTCTTTGGCGGGTGATGATTGGTGGTCTTCCTCTGGCCTCGGCCCTTGCCAAGCGTCGCATCTCGAATGGCAATTGTTTCTTCTGTACCACACCGGCGGAATCGGCCCGACATCGTTTTCTCTCTTGCCCGCTCGCCAAGAATATCTAGTCACTCTTGTCGCACATTTGGCGCGCGGTGGTGGGGTCCTCGCTAACTCCTTTCGACTGGGTTTTTGTGCGCCCGAAGTATCCCACACCGCCACAGTTGCATGTGAAGATCTTATTTCACTTTTTCAAATATTGGGGATGCTGGCACATTTGGACCACGCGCAATGCTTTTCTCTTTGATTCGGCCTCTAATGTACCGCGACATATTGCCAGGCTTAAAGGGCTCTTGCATTGGCAGCTAGATCTCATCCGACACTCCGACTTGCTCCCTCGGGAGGATTTGCATCCGTGGCATATGGCAATTGCCTCTGGGTCGTTGCCATGATTGGTGTAACCTTTTTAGTACATTACTACGGGGATTCCCCACGCGTTGGCCTAGGGCCCTCGTGTCTCTTGTAATCAGAAAAAAGAGAGAGAGAAAGAAAGAGAGAACCTCTTCACATGATGGCTTTGTGTCATCATGTATCTTGTAATCAAGTAATCTTGTATTTTTTTCGTAATTAATACAATTACCTTTTACGAAAAAGAGAGAGAGAGAGAGAGAGAGAGAGAGAGAGAGAGAGAGAGAGAGAGAGAGAGAGAGAGAGAGAGAGAGAGAGAGAGAGAGAGTTTCTCGGATGACCCGGTGATCTGATGTAACAGAAAGTAAGAGATACACAGAGAGAATGCTCACCTGATGGTCTGATGTAAATATTTACTACTTAATTCAATTATCTTCACGAAAAGAGAGAGAGAGAGAGAGAGAGAGAGAGAGAGAGAGAGAGAGAGAGAGAGAGATGAAATGATATATTAACGTCTACAAAAGGCCAAAATGACCTATGAGACCATGAGTTACAATCATATGTATGATGGGATAACTGTTTGGGCAAAATATGTAGTAGAAAGCAAAATAAGAAAGGAAACTAACTATGGCTATGTGTAAACATAGAGCTCTATCTAGTAACAATGAGCTCCAAATGGTACAATCTCATGTGGGTATGGAGGGCCTAGCTCTAGCCCGAGCAATAATCCCCTGTATCCGCCTATGAAGGTGTTGTCGGTGTCTGTGTTGAGGCCTAGGACATCTGGATCGGTTAAGCTGAATGGCTCGATCAATCAATACTCCTTGTCTGTGTGTGGACTATGGTGGTGGGAGAGGCTCTCGTGTGGACTATGGCTGTAATTGTATTGAAGTCTTCTGAGTCTCCTTTGCAAAAAAGTCCGTGAGTTGCCTCTGCGAAGGGCTTCGATGTCCTGGAGCAGCTGTACTTCTGAGGCGCATGTCATGAAGCCGTCGTATCTCAAGAAGAAAGAGGCCAAGGCATCGCTGATCGGTAAAATCCACGACTCTGGATAGTGGTCCAAATCCGTCTCTAAAGAGACAGTGGAAACGATCACGGACCTCCTAATACGGTGGGCATCGGCATATATAATGCTCCTCTGTCTCTGGCTCTAATTGGCATATCTGGCATATGTGCTCCTTTGGTGGGATAGATCTATATCTGCCAGTCTCAATCTCTAGCTGATGTGAGGAGGTGCGCAACTGGCCAATAGTACATCTGATCCCATGGGAAAGATGGGTGTCCATGTATCTCGGGCGAACAATAAATCCATCGTCAGTAGTGTGAAGGAAATGCTCGCGGTAGAAAGCCATCTTTGTCCCTAGCTCTTGCGCTGGCATCAACCATGTGCGCTTGATATCCAAGTGGGTAAGATCCATCCTCATGATCTTGCGAATCTCTAACCTGCTCAGATCAAGAGATAGTGCACCAAGGGAGTACCGGATAGGGGTAACTTGTCCATGCAGCTCAAACCAGACAGGCCGACATCTATGCATACCAACATGAAGTATCACCCTCTCTGGCAAGTTGCCTGGAGGACCCAAGGGCCAACCATGCATATCTATGTCTGGGTAAGTCCCATAGGCTATGTATGTATGCGATCGATCGGGTGAGGGCTTCTACCACAATCGGTGTAGCTGCTAGCTTGGCTCTGATGATTTCATGTGGCACTGAGGCCTTACATTTGATCATCGTGGATATCATGGACACTAGGGGTTTCTCCATCGACCTCCATCGGTCATAAGTGCGCCCCCATCTGTACGGTGGTCAAGATTGGGCCTCCATATCCGTACTCCATAAAGTAGTGTGGATGTGGCCAGTGTATCAAAGAACTATAGCTTGGTGCGGGGTTATTGGAATTGCACCTGTGAGCACATCCTCTTCAAACCACCAAGTGCTATGTATCCGCGAGTCAGTCTAGTGTCTGTTGCCTCTCGCATTGAAAAGGTGGGCCCTGTGAATAAGACTCCCAGGTATGCATAAGAATCCACATAGTCCAGTTCCTCAGATCCATATGTGAATTTAGGCGCCGATCTCATGACCCATTGTGGTGTAGTATTAAATACCATCACCTTGGTTTTACCAAGGTTCACTGAAAGCCCACTGTCCAAAGTATAGGAGTGTAATGCGTCCAAGTGTCTCTGTAAACCCTCTGGAGAGTCAGCTATCAATACAATGTTATCTACATACAATAGGAGAGAGAGAGAGAGAGCTCTTGCAAGTAGAAAGTAAATTGAAGTGCTAAAGTGATGTGATAGGTGATATGAAGGTTTAAGGACTAGGGCCTCGATATGTAGGCCTAGGTATTCACCAAAACTTTTGACAGTTATTAAATGCTTAGTAGTGTAGAATGTGTTCACTCCTAAATACTCACTAGAGTGTCATTACGTATAGAGGTCATACATGAAAGTTTCACATAACTAATGGATGATAGAACTTGTAACACAAAGCATAAAAAAACGAAATGGGAAGGTCTTACCTCACAATAGGTAGTGTCTAATCCCATGCAAAAATTTCTAGAGGGGAGATACAACAAAGTAGAGGGGTTATTTGTAACTAGAGGTAGAACACGGCATGCTCTAATGACAAGCTTAGGGTTTAACCAGCCGTCCTTCTTGGATAGGGTGGTAAATGATATGATTAATCACTAATTATAAGAAGTACAAGATTGCTATTGATTGAATCTTGGATAAGGAAAGCTTGACGGGCCCCCAAAACTGGTATCCCTTGTAGTATTTCTTTAAGTTCTATTGCAATTGAATGAAGTACATTGAGATTACTCACATGGTGGTTTCATACATTTAGTATGATATGTTCATTATGCGAATATGTAGGATATGGAACATATACAAAAATCTTAAGAATAGAATGTTTTTTTTGTATGTTCATTTAAAAAATACATATAAATTATATATAAAGTCAGCCTACATACATATAAAATGTGCAACTTAAAGATAGATCATGAAGAGACCTAGGCATCGTGGAGGAGAATGAGAAGAAAGGATGAGAGGGAGAGGAAGAGGGATTTGGCAAAGGGAGAGGGAGAGGGAGAGCATGTAATATGTATGAATGAAACTTGAAAGTGAGAGAGAGGGAGGGAAAGGGAGAGAGGGGAAGAGGGAGAGGGATAGGAAGACGAGAGGAAGAGAAGGTGAGAAAGGGATAGGGAGAGGGAGACGAATAGGGATAGGAGGAAGAGAAGGCGAGGGAAAGAGAGAGGGAGAGGGAGAGAGAATGTAGGGTGATTGAAGAAGATAGTGGCTTGAAAGTTGAGTTAAAGAGAGGAAGATTGATGAAGATGGCAGCTGATTTGTGTAATGAGATGGTGGGCATAGGACCCAAGGTGGTTGATGAGCCCTAGTTTTTTCTGTAAATTAGGATATAAAGTGTAAAAAACATAGCTACTCTCCACCAAGCCTTGAAAATGGTTGAAATTTTCTTAGGAATTTCTTGTAGAGGAGAGAGAGAAAGCCGAGAAGAGAGAAATGTCAAATTTCTGTCATAGGAAAGTGCCAGAATCAGCTATAGAATAATCTTTGAGAGTGAAAATGCTGTCGCTAGCTGTTTCACACCTCTAGGAACTTATTGTGAGTAACTCCAAAGGCTAGGCCAACAATCGCCTATAGCTGGATGGCCTTCTGATTGTGGTGTAAAGGCCCTTTGCTACTCTTGTGTATAAATTTACTTGTATATGTGACCGCACCCTTGTGGGTGTGAGTGTACCGTACCCTAAGTATAAATACATTCTTTTATTCTTTGTGTGCATCACATTGATATACACCCAACTTGAGTCTCCACTCCCTCGGCACTCTCTACTACTGATGAGCACACCTCATTTCCTTTGCCCACACCACTTGGGCACTCTTGCTCCCCTTCAAAGTGGTATCAAAGTTGCGGCAAGAGTGTGCGTGCTTCCGGAGGATTGTATAGGTCAATCTTTGTGCATGTGAAGAGACCGGCAGGTTGGCACTTTTGTGTGCAAAAGACAGTGTTTTTAGTTGGCGAAAGGCAAGTGACAGTCCGTGTGACCAGTCAGAATCGTTAGTTAGTTCAAATTGGTATCAGAGTTGCAGCAAGAGTGTGCGTGCTTCCCGAGGACTGTACGGGTCAATCTTTGCGCGTGCGAAGAGACAGGCAGGTTGTCACTTTTGTGTGCAGACGATATCGCATTTTCGACACATTTCATGCATTTCTCGTCGGTTTTTTTTAAACTTTTCTGAGAAGGAGATACCTTGCTTACTGACAGGGGTTCGCACGCGTAAGTTGCATGCGTAAGCACAGTGCTCAGATTTTGTGAAGATTTGTGCCCCGAAATTTAGGGCTTTTCCCAAATTTGATGCTGTTCATGCAAAACAGAGACATTTGCTCCATAAATTGCAAACATGCGTATTTGCCTTGGAAATTTTGGGGCTTTTGCTCAGCTGTCCAATTTCATTGAAGTTTGTGCACATTTGGACCTTGTAATTTGGGGGTTTTGCAAAAATTGTGAAATTTGTGTAACATTTGCCCGTATTTTGATACTCATGATGATGTATTAATGCAATTGGGGTAGATTTATTGCAAAAATTTTGGGGCTTTTCGCATCGGTGATGCATTTGGTGTTGATTTGTGCTTTGACAATGAAATTACAGCAGATTCATTACTGAGTGGGAGAAATTTGGACTTCCGATGTATTAAATGTTGTAAAAGGGCAGCTTCTGTTGGTACATGTATTGCTAAATGCTCATTGTGCAGTGAAACAGTGGTACATACAACACTTTGGTTATTGCATTTGGGCATTATGGTGATGTATTATTGAAGTGGGAGCTGTCTTTTATGCATACCTATGAGGTTTGGTTTATGTATATGCTGTAATCAGCCCTTGGGACTGAGATTGCAGCATAATATCTGCTTCTCGGGCAGTTTTGGAAGTACAAGTTTGAATACTTGCTGTTATATTCAGCAACCTTGCTATTGGTTGAAACTATTCAGTATTTTATTGTTGTAAGTGGTTGGCAATGCATTTACATCTGACACAAAGAATCTTTTTGAGATTCACAAATTTGATGGCAATGGCTTTGATCTTTGGAAAGATTGTATGTAGGGTATATTTTTTTTGAAGGATTGTGATGATGCTTTGGCAGAACATAAATCTGTTGCTTTGTCACATGAGAATTGGGCTAAAATGAATAAAAAAGCTATCAGTTACGTTAAAATGGCAGTCTCGCAGATGATATCTTGGTTGATATCAAGGGACTCACCACTGCATATGCAGTTTGGGAGAAACTCAAGGCTATGTATGAGAATACAACTCATGTCAAATAGGTCCATCCCATGCGAAAGTTGGTCAACTTGAAGCTTGATAAGTCTAAGCCGGCCCCAGAGCACTTAAATGCATTTGTCGGTCTTTTGAGTCAGTTATAGGATGCAGACTTATTGGCTTTTGATCTTATGCTGAAGGTATCTTCTTGCTCATGACTTTACTAGATTCATGGGAAGCATTGGTTGTGTCATTGAGCAACAACCTCGACTTGACATTGATGGTGTGCGTGGTTCTATTCTCAATGAGGAGATTAGATGCAAGGCAAGTAGGGAAAACAGTGGATCAGCCTACAATGTAAGAGGACGAACTAAAAAGAGGTCAAATGCTGCAGAAAAGAACAAAAATCGCAGCAAAAGCAAGGAAAAATGACAAGATGTCACTTGCTATAAGCGTGGTCGCAAAGGACATAAAAAGCGTTATTGCAGGTATTATAAAAAGGAGCAAGAACGCAAGAAGTAGGCTATTGCAAAAGGCAAAAAGAATTAGAAGGATTGTAAATGTGGGTATCTAATGTTGCTATTGAGGAGATAGAAGAAAATAAAGATGTTAATTTTTTGGCTGTATCTTCAAGTCCATATGCTATGTCAATGGAAGACATGTATATCACTAAAAGGGATGTGATAGATGCCTTGTTGTCTACTCATGATGGCTTGTTATAATTGTGAATTGTTGACAGTGGTACTTCATTTCATGTAACTCCATCTTTGGAGTGTTTTTCTTCTTACGCAATAGGTAACTTTGGAAAAGTTTATCTAGGGAATAACCATGCATGTGATATTGAAGGAGTAGGCACCATACACTTGGCTTTTGAAAATGGTCAATAATTGATTCTTCATGATCTTAGGTATGTACTTGGCATTAAGAAGAGCTTGCTTTTTGTTGGGTAGTTAGACAACGGGGGTTACATCACTACCTTTGGTGGTGGAATGTGAAAGATACAGAAAGGATCCATGCTAGTCACTAGAGGCAGTAAAAAGAGAACTCTTTATTATCTTCACTGCAAGGCACTTTCTGAAAAGTTTGTTGTAGTTGCAGAAGTGCACTCACACATGGAGTTATGGCACAAGTGTCTTAGACACATGAGCCAAAAGGGTTTATATGCACTTTTGTCACTTGGAAGAGTTGATGTAAAAAACTCAAAGCTTGATTTTTGTGATGAATGTGTATTGGGAAAACATGTAAAGAGTTCATATTCTCATGGAACCTCTACGAAGGCATGTACTTTGGATTTAGTTTATTTTGATGTATATACCATGTCGATAAAAACTCATAGTGGTTTCTGTTATTTTGTGTCTTTTATTGATGACCGTTCTAGAAAGCTATGGGTTTACTTGCTTAAGCAGAAAAGCGAGGTATTGGACACCTTTAAAAGGTTTTATGCATTTGTTAGTACTCAAAAGGGTTTAAATTTAAAATGCATAATAATAGACAATGCGGAGGAGTATGTATCTAAACAATTCAATAAGTTTTGTGATGTAAATGGGATTAAACGGGAGTTTACATCCCCTTATAATCCATCATCTAATGGTGTGGCTGAGCCAATTAATCACACTTTATATGAGAAGATTTGGTGGATGTTGTCCATAGCTAATCTTTCGCAACTATTGAGAGGTACCTAAAACTGCAGTGTATATTTGTAATCGATCTCCACATCTTGCACTCAAGAGTGGCATCCTTGAAGAGGATTGTGTTGCCAAACTTGCTTCATATGATCTCTTAAGGGCCTTTGGCAGCGAATGCTATATACATGTACTTGTTGATAAGAGAACCAAACTTGACATGAAATCCCACAGAGACATCTTCATGGGTTATGGAGATGAAGTTGAAATGGATTGTAGAGTTT
This sequence comes from Lygodium microphyllum, assembly GCF_053477565.2. Lineage (NCBI taxonomy): Eukaryota > Viridiplantae > Streptophyta > Polypodiopsida > Schizaeales > Lygodiaceae > Lygodium > Lygodium microphyllum. The sequence goes on from NC_141147.1 coordinate 122,640,719, forward strand.
GGGTTCCAAGCATGAAAAAGGTAGTAGGCAACCGAGATGTGGTATTTAATGAGTCCATAGTTATCAGGTATAAAAGGTACGATACGGTACGGTACGATCAAATACTGTACTAAATGGTATCTTATGATTTTATAAGGTATGGTATGATTTTAGTACGAAAAAAAATTAAGATGATTTTTTAAATAACAAAAACCATAAATCATTAAATTATAGATCATAGAATATATATTTAAAGTAGAAATGGCCATTTCATTACAGAATAAGATGAATATGAAGGTGACCATCGCGGTCACATGGGCTACGCAAAACACGCGTTACAACTACGGTCTAGTATATGATATAACTAATACAAAAAAAAAGAAACTTATGAATCTATGATGAGGCATCACTATCATCATCATCATCATCAGAACCATCTGAGTGCTCATCAAGAGAGTTTGAAGATGACTCCTCGGCATTCGATGATGAGACACACTCATACTTATACTCACTGATGAGATTACCATCATCATCAAATGATGGCTCCCTAGATAGCGGCTATGTAGGGAAGGGTGGGATGTCATCACGAGGCACAGGATATGAGGTACTAGAGCCCGCCTTACATATGTCTGTAAGCCACTTGAACCACCTCTCCTCGATGATGGAGGGCATTGAATGACCATACCCCCGCTACCACGTACTTGAACTCCTTGCCCACGAGCACATTGAGTATAAGTGTCACGAGTATTTGTTGCTATAAGCTCTTTATAGAGCTTTGCAAAAATCATCTCCTTCTCATCCACCTCCTTATGTATACTTGGAAGAGTGTCGCTCTTTAACTTGAATGTATCAACATTCACCTACACAATGCAGTGATGCACATAAGATTGATCATTGTAAATGCTAAAGTCTAAATTGTAAAGTATAAACTTCAAATTTCAAAGTCTAAAAGTTAAAACAATAAATTTTAAATGTTATGGTTAAGTGTTTAAACACTTAACCATAACATTTTAAATGAGTATCTGTTGCTATAAGCTCTTTATAGAGCTTTGCAAAAATCATCTCCTTCTCGTCCACCTCCTTATGTATACTTGGAAGAGTGTCGCTCTTTAACTTGAATGTATCAACATTCACCTACACAATGCAGTGATGCACATAAGATTGATCATTGTAAATGCTAAAGTCTAAATTGTAAAGTATAAACTTCAAATTTCAAAGTCTAAAAGTTAAAACAATAAATTTTAAATGTTATGGTTAAGTGTTTAAACACTTAACCATAACATTTTAAATGTTTAAACTTGAGTCTAGAGAGAGTTGAAACTTGAGCCTTTTAAGTTTCAAGTTTTAACTTTCAACTTTTAAGATTCAAAAATGAAGAGAGATGGGACTCGAGGGTCGGGGACCTTGCGGCCTGGGTGGAAAGAGAGAATTGAGATAGATCATAGATACTAGAGAGAAATTAATTATTAGAATAGGGAGATAGATAGTTATGCATAAATCAACATTCAATCATGATATTATCATAATGAAAGGAAGTGAAATAAATTTACAAGGCAAATTGCAATGTATACCTCAATGATAGCTTGTCGAATGTGGCGGTAGATGAATGCGCCCCCATCGATTTCCTCCCCCTCTTGCTGGTGTCTATGGTCCGCAAAAAGTAAGTGTCGAGTGGACATGAGACGAGTATGTTGATGATGCCCCGTTTCTTATGATCACTCCATCCATCGGTCAGAATGGAGCAACCATATTTTATCCATGCGGCCGGAATAGGATCGAGGGCTCTATCAATCCTCTCCTTCTCTTCATCAATCTTTTTCGTCCTCATATCATTGTATGTAACACCGGTCCATCCTTCACATGGATCCACATTGGCAATGGCTTTTACCATCTTCTTTCTCCATTGCTCTTGCTTTAGGACATTGAATGCAAAATTGCACTCAATCATCGTGCATGCAATTTTAATGTCTGCAAGTCGTTGCCTTTCTCTAAGAAAAGCAACCGATCCACACACATGATCGGGAGCTTGAGAGAGAGAGGATTGTTTTTATCGGCACTGCATGAGCCTCCACTTTTTGTTTTTTATCGGAGCCGGATGCGGACGTTGAACCCCCACCACCAATGGTAGAGGCCTCTTCTGCATTGGTTGAAGATACACCCACGTTTGATGCTTCCTCGTTAGTAGGCATAGGAGTTGGTGCCGATAAGCCACTTCCTCCTCCTTTTGTGGATCTCCCTCTCATCTTTGCGAGAATCTCCTCCGTGATGTTTTGAGGGATTTCCTTGCATGGAGCAACTTGCCCCCTTGTCTTGGAAAGATGTTGGAGAAGCCGAGTTGCACCACTTGTATAGCGCTTCCCGCAATACTTGCATGTCCAATGGTGGGAGTTGGACTTCTTTGTGTCCCTCGTGCTTCTCACGAGTCATGGTGCCGATGACGGATAAAGAGGCCACACACAGAGAGAGAGAGAGAGAGAGAGAGAGAGAGAGAGAGAGAGACGCTTGAGTTTCAACTCTTGAAACTTGAGTCTTGAAAGTTGAAAGGGAGGGAGACTCAAGAGGCCCGATGATTGGGGCAAAGTTGAAAGAGCAACAGAGAGAGAGAGAGAGAGAGACGCTTGAGTTTCAACTCTTGAAACTTGAGTCTTGAAAGTTGAAAGGGAGGGAGACTCAAGAGGCCCGATGATTGGGGCAAAGTTGAAAGAGCAACAGAGAGAGAGAGGGGATGGGAGATAGGAATGACATGCTTTGATAGGGTGCGGGATGGGGGGGATGGGAGATGAGATTTGAGAATAGCAAATGCTTTGATAGGGTGCGGAAAAGAGGGGATGGGAGGTGAGATTCAAGAATGACAAATCACAAGTCCATTCAAGAATCAAGATCCAAGAGAGGAAGTCGAGAATTAGAGAATAGTAAGTGCTTGCTGAATTGGTGTGGAAACATGGAGGAGAGGAGTACCTTTTGTAGATGAGAGAAGGGTTATAGTTCAAACAATCAAAGAGAGAGGGGTCAACGGTCAAAGAGAGGGCTGCAAGTGGGAAGGAATCCAAAGAGGGTTGCCAGGGGGGGGGGGGGGGGAAGTGCATGGCTGGAAAAGAGGGTGGGATGGGGTATCCAAGGCTTCCCACCTCCCCAAAAAGTGCAATTGTGTAGGATACACGAGGAACGGGAGCGCAGGAAACACAAAATATAGGATTGAGGACGCGTAGGCCAAGTGGCCCAAATAGGCTCGTTTTAACGTACGAATTCGTACCATATAGATCGTACCGTATGGATGGTGTTGTATGTCGTACAGAGGCAACTATGAATGAGTCAAAGCTGTTGAAAAATGCCACATCTAGTGATTTAGACAAAAAGAAAGTGAAATTTCAGCATGATTAGCCACTTCAACTACCATGAGCCAATGAAAATACAGGTCCACTTGATACTTCTTTTGATAATCGGCGTATCATTATTGAGTCATATGAAAATGGGCAGCAAAGGGATGCTGAAAATCAGCTTGGGCAACAAAGTTTGTATGTTGAAAATGAATAGCAGCTTGAAAATGCAGTTGAACAGCCAAATAATGAGGTCATTGACATTTCTTTGGATGTGGATCCATTGTTTGATAACACAGATCATTGGGTGAGAAGGTCCACATGTGTTAGGAGACCTATACAGAGGTTTGATCCCTCTTTGGACTGAATTTTAATCATAGATGAGAGTGAACCTCTCACATATAAAGAGGCATTATCATGTGAGTTAAAGAAAAAGTAGGAGCTAGCTATACAGGAAGAAATGAAATCTTTGTATTAGACTGATACTTGAGATTTGGTTCCATTGCCTAAAGATAGGAAAGCTATTTCTAACAAATGGGTCTATAAGATTAAATGTGTGGATAGCAAACCCAAATACAAAGCTAGGCTTGTGGCTAAGGGTTATACACAGAAAGAGGGGATTGAATTTCAATAAGTCTTTTCACCTGTTGTCAAAATGACCACTCTTCGGGTATTGTTTGCTATTGTAGCATCTATGGATCTTGAGCTTAATTAAATGGATGTTAGAATTGCATTCTTGCATAGTGATTTAGAAGAAGAGCCATACATGAGAGAGCTAGAGGGCTTTGTTATGCCCGAGAAGGAGCATTTGGTGTGTAGGCTTAAGAGAAGCTTATATGGTTTAAAAGAGGCTCCTAGATAGTGGTATAAAAAATATGATGCCTTCATGCTTTCACATGGGTTTAAAAGAAGCAATGCCAATCACTGCTAATATATAAAGAAGGCTGATGATGGAAGCCTTATAATCCTTATGCTTTATGTGGATGATATGCTTATTGCCGTTAAGCATAAAAGCTAGGTTAATGCACTAAAAAGACAACTAAATTCAATATTTATCATGAAGGACTTGGGTGTAACTGAACACATTTTGGGCATGCGTGTGATGAGAGATAGAGAGTAGCAACTCTTATTTCTCTCACAAGAAAAGTACATCAACAAAGTACTTGATTGTTTTTCTATGGCAGATGGTAAGCCACTTGGTATTCCTTTACCACCATACCTTAAGCTTAGCAAAGCTAATTGCATAAAAGATGATAAGGCAACTAGGTCTATTAAGGGTGTTCCTTATGCTTCAGCTTGTAGGTCACTCATGTATGCTATGGTTGCCACTAGACCTGATATTACTCATGCACTGAGAGTTGTGAGCACGTTTATGTCAAATCTTGGCAAAGCACATTGGGAGGCAATGAAATGCATCTTCCGATACCCTAAATGCACACAAAGAAAATGTATTTACTATGGAAAGGGTACGTTAGATCTGTTGGGATATTGTGATGCAGATATGGCAGGTGACTTGGATACTTGCAAGACTACTAGCGGGTACATATTGTAAACGCCCTCGAACAACGTAGTATGCTTAACAATTATGATATTCGCTTGTTTTTTAGATTTAATATAAAAGAGAATGAACACTTAAAGCTGAAAATGAAAATTACTCACAAAATTACAGCCATGAAAAAGTAATGGAGACAAGATTGAGGATTGAAGATGGGCAAACCACCCCCCCCCCCCCCCGTGAAGGAATGTATTTTTGCTCAACCCAAGTTCGCTAGGGAAGAGCTCAGTTACAATCAACCTGAGAGTGAGGAGAAGTAATTCTCACTCTCACAAGATCATGCAAAGATGTACAAACACACATGCACTATCTATTATGCAATGATAAGAACTGATTTCTTTACAGTATGAGAGAAGAAAGAGGGAAAATCAGCCTTTCTTCATAGTTGATCAGCAGTATATGGATAGGGCTTGCTTCTTGTTGCTAAAATGGAAGAAAGAGCTCGAGAAGGAGGTGTTGTAATGAATTTACAAGCTTGCTGTCCTGTAAAACAACAGTGATAGAAGAGGGAATATGGAGGAATTTGATAATGGAGAAGTGGGGGATGACGATGGGGATGGATGGGCCAGCTTTTGGCTATCTGTGGGTGCTGTACATCAGTTTACAGCAAAGAAAAATGATGCTGAATGAAGAAAAACGAGCTCTTATTTATAGGAGAGGGAAGAGCTAGTACAAAAGGGGAAAGTGGAGTAGCACAAGACAAGTGTCCAGCCACATGTCATGAGATGTGACAAGTGGTGGGACACTTGGAAACTTGTGTGACAAGTGTCTTGACACTTGTCTCTTCTCTATGGCCTTTCTTTTTGGGCTGAATACTGTCAAGAATAGAAACAACCAAATTTAGTAAGCACAGTCAGGGTACAGAATTTACTATTTTTAGAATGTCATCCCTATTTTTTAGGACTAGCATTTTTAGGCTAATTCGAGGCTCCTAAAATTTAGGGACCTCTCCAATATAGGTGTCATATGAAAGCTTTTTCCGTGTACATCGCAAACGGTATTAGAATCTTCATGTGACTTTCCTATGCAAAGAAATATGCATTTCAAGCTTTCAGCCCACACATGCACATTGTACAAGCATTTCATGATCATGCTATCTTGTTAATTGTAAGTTGTAACTGTCTGTTCTGGCGGATCTAGCCCACACTTCAAGGCATCAATCCTTTCTGTGTGCGAGTCTAACCCTGATATGCGTGAGTTCTGGTCATAGGCGCCCAATCGGGCCATATAGGTGGAAGTGTGAACTATCTTTTCTCTAACCCACCGCGTGGGTCTACCATAACCTGTGACCACTCATCAGTGGCCAGCTCCAATGCACTTTTCTTTATATATAATTAGTGCAAAGGAAACAAATTTAATAAATCATTATATAGACAAATTAATGAAAAAGGATACAAATTGTATTTCTATAGAATTGTAACAGTTAGCCTAAAAATGCTAGTCCTAAAAAATAGGGATTGTAACTGAGCTCTTCCCTAAGGGACTTGGGTTGATTGTAACTGAGCTCTTCCCTCTCAGGGATACAAATTCTCCTCACTCTCAGGTTGATTGTAACTGAGCTCTTTCCCTAGGGACTTGGGTTGAGGAGAAATACATTTCTTCGGCCGGGGGGGGGGGGGAAAGGGGGGTTTTTGGGGGGTTGCCCTTTTTCAACCCTCAATCTTGTCTCCATTACTTTTTCATGGCTGTAATTTTGTGAGTAATTTTCATTTTCAGCTTTAAGTGTTCATTCTCTTTTATATTAAATCTCGAAAACAAGCAAATATCATAATTGTTAAGCATACTACGTTGTTCGGGGCGTTTACAGTGGTATCAGAGCTTTGGCTCGGTCCTCACCCCAACACTGGTACTGCTTACAATTATAAGTTTGTTTGTTTTCAGCCCTTGCATTGAGTGCTTGAGCATATTTTTCTTAGAATCTCAATGGATTAGTCAAGTGCTATCCTTCAAGCCATTCAAAGTCTTAGAGAGGAGAATTAGCAAATTCGTGAGCAACTTCTCAAACTAGAAAAAGTTGAGAATCCCAAAGAATTCAAGGAAAGAAGCCCATCTGCTTCAAGGAGATAAAGCCATACCAATGAAAGGAGCTGATCAAGAAGTCCAACTACTTCTAAGAGGCAGTCTCATTCTACTTCAAGACAAAGAAAGAGATCGCGCCGAAGCTCATCCTCTTCTTCAAAGTCATCTGGCGCCTACTCTGATGGACCCTCTTCTAGTGACGAAGAGTCACACCCTTCTCGTGGAAGACCTCATCATCGTCAAAGGCATCGACATTCTTCACCCTTGTCTCCATCTTCATCCCCATCAAGCACTTCATCATCTTCAACCTCAAGATCCGGGCATGGACAAAGGCATAAGAAGAAGAAGAAGACTAAGTCACTATCTCAACTTGAAAAGAAGATCAAGTTCAGTATGTATGATGGTTCCTGAAATCCTGATCTTCTTCTAAAGTTTATTCGTCAATTTCAAATTTTGTATAGTCGTGACAAGTATAAAGAAAAATGATGCTGAATGAAGAAAAACGAGCTCTTATTTATAGGAGAGGGAAGAGCTAGTACAAAAGGGGAAAGTGGAGTAGCACAAGACAAGTGTCCAGCCACATGTCATGAGATGTGATAAGTGGTGGGACACTTGGAAACTTGTGTGACAAGTGTCTTGATATTTGTCTCTTCTCTATGGCCTTTCTTTTTGGGCTGAATACTGTCAAGAATAGAAACAACCAAATTTAGTAAGCACAATCAGGGTACAGAATTTACTATTTTTAGAATGTCATCCCTATTTTTTAGGACTAGCATTTTTAGGCTAATTCGAGGCTTTTAAAATTTAGGGACCTCCTAAAATTTAGGGACCCCCCTAATATGGATGTCATATGAAAGCTTTTTCCGTATACATCGCAAAATCAGTATCAGAATCTTCATGTGACTTTCCTATGCAAAGAAATATGCATTTCAAGCTTTCAACCCACACATGCACATTGTACAAGCATTTCATGATCATGCCATCTTGTTGATTGTAAGTTGTAATTGTCTGTTCTGGCAGATCTAGCCCACACTTCAAGGCATCAATCTTTTCTGTGTGCGAGTCTAACCTTGATATGCGTGAGTTCTAGTCATAGGCGCCCAATCGGGCCATATAAGTGAAAGTGTGAACTATCTTTTCTCTAACCCACCGCGTGGGTCCACCATAACCTGTGACCACTCATCAGTGGCCAGCTCCAATGCACTTTTCTTTATATATAATTAGTGCAAAGGAAACAAATTTAATAAATCATTATATAGACAAATTAATGAAAAAGGATACAAATTTTGTTTCTATAGAGTTGTAACACATATTTACCTTGATTGGTAGGGCCATTTTTTGGTGCTCTAGGTTACAAAAGATAGTATTACTTTCTACCACTGAGGCTGAATATATTTTAGCCACCACTGAAGCTTCGAAAGAAGCTGTTTGGCTTGGTCGTTTGGTCAAGGTTTTGGGGTTGTATGCTTGGCTAAGAATGCCATGTTTCATGCACGTACCAAACATATTGATGTGTGGTATCACTTTATGAGACAGGTTCTGGATGATGGTCTAGTCACATTGACTAAGATCAAAACACAAGATAACCTTGCAGATGTTCTTACTAAAAGCCTTGCAAAGACTCCACATGAGCATTGTATACGGCTAGTGGGATTTGGTTAAAGGTTCGCAAGTGACCTTTAAGTGGGAGTTTGTTGGGTGTAAAGCCCCTTTGTGGTGTAAAGGCCCTTTGCTACTCCCATGCATAAATTTACTTATACATGTGATTGCACCCTTGTGGGTGTGAGTGTACTATATCCTATGTATAAATATATTCTTTTATTCTTTGTGTGCACCACACTGGTACACACCCAACTCGAGTCTCCACTCTCTCTGCACTCTCTACTGCTGAAGACACCTCATTTCCTTTGCACACACCACCTGGGCACTCTCACTCCCCTTCACTGACGCAGTCACCAGCTGCTAATGGACCTCCCGGTGTCTCAAAATGGCTCATCTCAGCTGGTCTCTGTTGTTTACGATCTCTCTCTAGTCTCTCTCAACCTCCACAATGCTCCAAATGGTTGGAATGGCCCTCAGCTAGCTCGAAACAACCTTCTCTCAGCTTAGATGGTTAAGTTTGCCAAGTGGCGCCTTCTGAAAGCAAGTTCCAGCATTAATTAATCAATTTTCAGATCAAAGTTTTAAGAGTTAATTGGCTGGTGCCATAGTTGCATACAGAAACGGGCAAGAAACGTTTCTTACCTTTTTGAGGCATTTCTTATGCATCAAAAAAAGGTCAGTGGTTCGAAAGTGATGTTTTGGCTAAAATAAGTATAACCTATCATGAAAGCACAGTTTCCCCTTGTGAAAGAGCCTAAAAGTCGTGTTTTTGCTCTTGCAAACATGCCTTCTACTTGAAACCTTGGGATTCATGAATCTTGCCCTTCCAGTCAATTTGTGATTGTTTGCACTCTATGAACTAAGGAGATGCTTCAAATGCCTCTTCCAATTACAAGATACACCAACTCATACTTCAAATGTGATTGTTTGCACTCTATGAACTAAGGAGATGCTTCAAATGCCTCTTCCAATTACAAGATATACCAACTCATACTTGTAATGCGGCTAGCACAAGTACCACTATAGCTATTGATGAGGATCTACTCGAGAGCTCCAACTCTAGGAACGAGAGTGATCAGGAGGAGGACTTTCAACATCATTCATGACTCATGATACATTCTATATGACTTAGGATGATTGACTTTTAGTAGTTTCCATAATCCATTTATGTATTGAATATTTGACAAGGTTCATGAGGCTAGGGACTTCTTTGATATTTGGTTACTTCTATGATTCTATTCATGTTTGCTACTTTTATTCTTGCTTTAAAATGGCATTTAATGTTTCCTTTCAAATATCATGTTGATAACAAAATTGAAATGCAATTTAAAAATGGTCAATAACGCCTATTTTTTTAAAGATTTGACATTGTTTTCATGCTCAGTGTATAATTTGATCATTGGTCATGTAGATAATGGATAGGTAGGATTATATCTTTGAGTATTTCATGTATATAGATTCTATAACCCATATTTTTTACTGTATAGATAAGAAACGTTTTTCAAACGTTTCCTAAAAATTAATTCTATAGGAAACTTGTTTGAAACTCATTTCCTACCTTTTTGTTTCCGAAACTCCTTGCTACTATGGGCACATTTAATACTCTAACCCTTAGGAATCTCAAGTTGTTCCAAATATTAAGTGACCTTAGATTAGCATTAACTAATTAATAAATGCCCAATCCTAATGTCATCATAGGATATTTTAAAGGTCCATTTCATATCATAGGCTCAAATTAACACTAGCGACTCACATGTAACTGTCCAACATGACTTATAACAACTCTTACCATTGTTATCCATGCCAAAGATTTTAAATTATCATTGTGACTTGACTAAATTGCACTTCACATGTGTACCTTACATGTGCATCACTTAATGGTACCAAAGCTAAGCATTAGAAATACATGCCCCCATGATGGACCTCCCCTTTGAAATCCTTGCAATCGTCCTAGTTGCACTATAGTGGCACAAAGGCATCGGCGGCCACTAGAAATGCATGCTGGTATCATAGTCAAACATGTGCACCTATCGGCACTCATGTCTTGTGCATGCCTGAAATTCCAGCCTCCTAAATCAGCTCTGATCCACAAACATGAATCGTAACCACTGTTTGAAAAATAAAGGATGCATCCACATGCCAAAACCCGGCATTATTCTTACCCCACAGCAAAATAATGCATAAACAATGCATCATGGCAATGATGTAGCACATGATACTCATGTCAAGCAAATATCAATTGCAAACCACATGTAACTTATGGAAATGTACTTCTCTTGTATCACTTGCAACTATACATTGCATAGCATCCATCCCGTATATACCTTGCAAATGTATATGATATCCAAATGTACATTCCATGCATTTCATACATATTAGTAGCCTTACAAATGTATAATTTCAAAGCCTAGGTGTAAACCATACATACTTGCATACGAACTTGTGGTTAGTACATTGGATAGTGATCCTAATGGTAGAAATATTGCCAACATATTGTACCCTTGATGCAAACCAAGTACATTCGAGATCCACCCTATAATTGAGCTATCCATAACCAGGGGAGTGGAGATGCAACCTTCCCCTTGAGCATCAGGGAATACTTTGGACCCTCTATTCTTTGCTGAGCTTGAATGAACCTGATCCAAAGCCAGCTCTATCTGATATACCTGAAGGTGAAGTGCATCATTGAGGATGGTTTGCGAGGTCATCCTTCTCCATCCGTTTGCATCTATTCATAGGTGGAACAATTCGGAAATTTTACCAAGTAGCACATACTTTATCTCTAACTTCACTTGACCCGAAACCTCAACAAGGTTCTAGGCGTTTGTCCCTCTGAACCGCACAGAACCTCAACTAGGTTCTAGGCGACTGTTGCCAAAAATGGTACATTGACTTCATTTCCCTCATGATCAACACTATATAAAGCATTTGTATAACCAGCATTCATACGATGTGTCCCAAACACACCGAGGTTAGCAAACACATTACCACACATGCCACTTTGTGCCCTACGCATCATGCCAACATTGCTATTCATGTGATTTTGCATTCCACTTGTTGCCATTCATCTTTCCTTTCATAGATGGCTCTCAAAACCCTCATGATCAGAATAAAGATGGGTGTTTTCTTCCTGTCAAGTGCACTGACAGGGTCACATGATGCCGTTGACTGAAAATTTCACAACAGCTACTTGATTCGTGTAAGTATGTTGTTAGTATTAAACTGTACTGCAATTTTTGTTTTATTGGACTTGTTATATTAATACTGAAAGTGGCTGTCTGTTAGGTCAAGGAGATGGACTATACTAAAGGAGGACTTGGCTGGAAGGTATGGGGCACTGCTTTGCTACTTTCCTGGAGACTCGTGGAAATGCAGAAAGATTTTACAGGAAAACGTGTGCTAGAACTTGGCAGTGGTTGTGGTCTTTGTGGTCTTCTCATGGTTAAGCTTGGTGCTGCAGAGGTTGTTTTGTCAGATCATGTGCCAGATATCTTAGCAAACCTTTGTGACAATGCTCTTCTTCTGTGTGCAAATAGTGACCTTTCAAACTTCTCCACTCCTGCTGCAAAAGCATCACAAGACAATCCAATGCATGCAGCTCAAGTAGCATGCAACTACTGCTTTGAATACAACTATGGAAAAAATGTATCAGAAGACATATTCAATGTACAGCGTTGCCTTGTTCGTGTACGGTTTCTAGATTGGCTTGAAGATATGTCTGGATCTTCAAGCAATGAACTGCACAAAATTGAGGAGGTTGGTGGCCATTGATACTACACAGCATTTGCCAAATTTTACTTCAGCTGTCCAATGATGTGGTTTGTTGATGTCGTGAGTTGTTGCCAGTTTTCTAAGGTGGATAGTTTCATGTTTTGGTTGGTGTTGCTGCACATGTATCAGATTTCTTTATTTTTAAGCTTGTTTTTGGTGGTTAACAGGAGTCCAGGTACCTTCCTAAGCTGGAGAATGATGAGAAATTTGATTGGATTATTGGAAGTGATCTTATTTACAACCAGACTAGTCTTCGAGCTTTGGCAGTAAGTCTTTTGAATGCCATGTTGACATGGACGGTTAGCTTTATGAATGATGCTATGGATATGATTGTGACAGGGAAAGCACCATGTTTTGTGCGTAGGAGGTGATACATCGGCGCCTTTTGAGATCACAAGGACGGGGGTTGTTTGCTGTGCCTGTAAGGGAGGTCCGACTGCTGAAATTATTTCTGAAAGAGCTGGATGAGCTAGGAATGCATGTGCATGTAGAGCACTGTAATGAAGAGGAGTGGGCCAAATGCATAGATTCTGTCGGTGGCTCTGGGCAGGATGGAGGCACATTTCATGGCACAGATCACTATGAAGGAGGTCTTGTCATAATTGGTGTCTCCCATAAAGGAGAACATGTAACATGAGATTGCCAGTTTGCATGTTTTACGGGTTGCATTCCAAAGAAATTGGTACTCAATCTCAGCCTGGTTGTTAACAATAAGGCGAGGTAACTCTCTGCAACCTCTTGCGTTTTTTGCGAATGTACTGAGAATGCGGAGAGCCGGATTTTTCACGGAAGCTGGGATCGAATACCCGCACCCATGCTCATAGTCGTGAGATTTAACCAGCCAAGTTGCAAGAAGCGAACATGTAATTTGATCCGAGAAGCAATGCGACGAACCGTATTGCCACCAAGCACATGATAGCATGTCTAGAGGGCTAACAGGAGCAGCTCTCCACATTTTGCCACACAATTGGTAGTAAAAAAAAGGCAAAAATAGGTGAGAAGTCACATACCTTTCTTTCAACATACACAAGGAGACCCTTGCTTTACCCTCCATCCTTTTACTTAAAACAAATTGGGTCTTTCACACAAAATCTTCTAAAGTTCAATCATTCCATAAGCCAACCTTTAAAAATATATAGAGTACATTTTGTCAAGATGATCTGCCTTACATTAGGGATCATGCACAAAATCTAGAAACATCGAGTCATTTATGCATGCATTTCTAAGTGCTTGTCTAAGGATTTTGTGTATTGTAACATTTGGAGTAGCTAAACACTTATAAAAAAAAAGGGCAGCTACATAAATACTCAGCAAACTACCAAAATAAAGTAGTATCATTAAGAGCATCTCTCACCTTGGGCATGTAAGGCTTTTTCTTGAATATTCATTTGATATGCTTCTCATCATATGAGTCTCCAAACTAGACCCAAGTTGTCCATTTAATACCTTATCTCTTGTTCATTGTTTTTTAGGGCGTTTTGTAATTATTGCTCTTGTCTTTTACATAATCTAGAGCTCCAAATTGATTGATCAAAAGCTTAAGATGCTCATTGTTGAACTTGCTTTAGGCCACAACCCTCCTCTTCTTGATGATACTTGTCTTCCTCTTAGAGATCTCCACTATACAACTTGGCATTCAACATGGCAAATAATCTTTCTTAGGCATAAGAACCTTGCTATCCATTAATTTTTATCAAAAAAGACCTTCAAAAGCTCAAAGGCAACCATTCTTAATTTATTTTGTCATGAATACCTTGATTTTGTGTTTTTTACATATTTCTCATTTGTTTGGAGCATTCTAGGCACAGGATATGGTTCCTCTTAGTCACACAATAGACTATTTTAAGGGCATTTGTGCATGCATCTCCTCAACTTGCAAAAGGTCCAAAATGTGTTCAATCAACTAAACTTGAATACCTCAAGTTGATCAAAATTTGACATGTCGAATCCATCCAAAGAGCACTTAGTCACTATAATTAACTCCTACAATACCTTGACTAGTCATTGACAACTCAATGGCTTTGTGCCTTGCTTGTTTTGATAGGGGATCTCCAGAAAGGGAAAAAAAGCATTGACTTGAGGTATTTTGGCATCAAATATCTCAAGTTTTCTTGTGTCAACTTTATATCTTTGCTTGAAAACTTGCATACTACTTAAAACTTGTAACTACACCTTGTCTAAATTAGGGAACCTTTACCAAAGGACTTGATTGAAGTTGACCATTGGTTTGAGAGCTCAACCTTTGGTAGCTTAAGGTATTGTGAGGTGAATATTTGGAATAGACATAGATATTCAAAGTCCTTGCTTGATCATCAAAAGTTGGAGGCATTTTCATTTTCACATCTTGTGGACATCATATCATGTTGTTTAGTTTGGAGGCTTAGAATTTCGAGTTGAAGAGAGAATTTCCCACTTGCACGTTTTGTTGGCTCAAGGTATTCCTCATGAATACCTTGAGCTAGCACATAAATGTGCAAGTAATTGTCTAGATGACACAATCCAAAGGGAAACACCTCAGTTGCAACATATACACCCTTTACATAGTTTGAGGAGCACCTTGAACCTTAGTTGAAGGGATATCTAGTTCTTCCTTGGCTTTGGAACTCAAGGCATTAATGGGAAGGGCTAGAATACCTAAAGCCATTGGATGCCTACTTGGGCCTCCAAGTCAAAGACTAACATTTTGAAACCCCTTGTTTACATTATGTTAGTGCTAGTTGACCAACTTAAAGGCTTTCATGTTTTCAACTTCTTGAACTTGAGAGTCCTAGTGCATTTCTTTGGAGATGCACTCTTGCTTTTAAGTTCTAGGAGTTCAATGTATCACAATGAAGTTCAGACTAAACTACTTGCCACTAGTAGGAACATAGAGAAAACCAAAATAGATTCTCATTGAACACACAAAATAGGGAAAGAGATCAAATAGTTAGAAAATACCATACGAAATAATGTCAGACTATACATCAAAGAATTCATTAGATAATACATCAGAGTATTAAACATAAGTATTGGACATCAAGCCTCTAAATATCAAGATACATTGAGATAATATGACATGTTAGATAAGAGAACGAAGCGCCACACAACATGCCAATGAATGTTGTACCCCCCCATTAGTGGTCTTCCAAATCCAAAGATATATGAGCAAGTGTGTGTTTGGCCAATATATAGTGGATACAATTAGCTCAAAATTGAGAGAAGGCTTTTCATTGCATAGAATTGTCTAATGTACAATTTAGAGAAAGAGGAGTGATGGCTAGGCATTGAGAAGGTGCTTGTTGGATTTATTGCTCCAAGTGCAGAACCAAAATTTTATGAGGTTTCCATGATGGCAAAGCTAAAAATTTGGTATAGTAGCAACAACCTACCCATAGTGCTATTGGAGCTCATCATGTGATAAAATTGTGTGCTTATGAAGAATGAAGGTTGAGGTAGCTATCATCCACTTCCCACTAGAAAGATCACAATGGATAGAAAAGCGACAAAGAATGAGAACACATTTTTGACCAAAAGCACCAATTACATGTTTCCTTGTCATTTTTCCTCATCATTGCAACTTCTATTACAAAAAAAACCAACAATGGTTCTTGCAATAGGGAGCACATCCAAGAGGTCAGCAATTTTCTCCTCCAAAAATAAAATGCGAGTTAACTCGTGATTGGTTGGAGTGAGAGTAACATGCCTTAGAAATGAGTTGTTTTTAAAAGCTCACCAAAAATCAAATCGTCAGTTACGTCATCTTTGTTGCGATCTCGCTCCGCGTCATCAAACGTCACCACGACTGGCTGCGTTGCGAACGTTGATCACCACAAGTCCAACGCGGCTCTACAGACAAATTCAGCAAAGCTTGCAGGCAACGGAAGGTACGTCGATCAGCCCACAAAGGCGGGATGCCAATCCCCAATCGATCCGACGAACCAAACCATGGACGTGGACTCGGAGGGAGCAAAGGCCGCTGAACGAGAGGGGGGGGGGAGAAGAGGCAAAGGCTATATAAGCCATAGTCTCCAAAGCTTAAAACATACAGACATGGTTACATTAAGAACGCAGCGAGAGAGAAAGAGAGAGTGTGTGAGTGAGTGAGTGAGTGAGTGAGAGAAGGAGACGATGAGGGAGATAGAGACAGATATAGTGAGAAATATAGAGAGTAAGAAGTAGGGGAGATAGAGAGAAAGAAATTGAGTGAGAGCGATGGTAAGACGAAAGGGAGTTAGAGGGAGAGATATAGAGAGAGAAAAAATAATAAGAAGAGAGGGAGAGCTAGTGAGAAAGGAGATAGAGATGGAGATAGTGAGCATAGAGGTAGTTAGAGAGAGATGGTGGGATAGTGAGAAAGAGTACGAAAATATAAAGGAGAGAGAGTAAGAGATAGATAGCGAGAGGGTGAGAAGAAAGGGACAAGATTTCAAGAATCCAATCTGCATATGCTCCTAATATTGCATTCTCTATCTTCATCACCACCTTATTCTCCTTATTCGTCACTATCCTACTCTCCATTCTAATCTTGTATCACCCCTCTCTCTAGCCTACCTTTACCACCCATCAAATATCTTTAGTTCCTCTACCTTACTAAGTCACAACTTCAAGGCCAAACATATGCTTAGTGATTGCCAAGGACCCAAGAAAGAAGGAATAACAAAGAGCACCTTAGGAGAATTTGCAAGAGAAGGATGGTCTCTAAGTGAAAGAATATTGAAGCTGGATGAGAAGTGTACACAGACAATATCCTTGTTGCTCCAACTCAAGCCTAAGTGCTCCCTTTGTATTCAAAAGTACTTTTAAATATAATAAAGGAGTGCTTATGCATGATAAAGTATTGCACCAAAGCCTTATGATATAGGAAAGGCTCAAGATATTCATACTTATTAGGAAAAAGAGAATGTTAATGCATAAAGAGACTTGTTTAAGGCACTAAGAAGTTATGTTGCTCGATTTGGAAAAGGATGATTTTCTAGATGAGATAGGTTGTTTGCTTTGTTTTTTTATTGAATCTTGAAAAACTTCTTAAGTGTTGAACACTGAGTCTCTTGCTAGGATTCCCTCACTAGAAATCAGTTCCATCTTCAATGCTAGGACCAACATTAATGATGAGAGGACTTGAGGTCGACTATACTCTTGAGGCATGTGGAAACCAGTGGGGTTCTGATTGTAATTCCCATCGTGTGCTTGAGAGCGGATTGGGATGAAGTAGAAACCCTACAAGCCTAGGATAAGTTCTCACATGAGACCTCAATGCTAGCTAAGGGCAAATTGGTGGATTATTGTACCCATGGCAATTGGACACGGGTATCCAAGCACTTTTGAATATAGGTCTCGATGTAAGGGACAAAATGTTGATACTCTATTTGCAACTATTTTCAAGAGACTTTTTGAAATGGCATTCATATTTCTGTCTAATTTATATGAAATAATGTTACTTAAAAGGATTAATTAATGAATCTGATTTCTGTCTAACAAAGTTGTATTAGGTTAATTAGAGAACTAAATAAACTCTTTCAGGAAAACGAGTGGCTAGATGGGTCTTTCCAACGAGAGGGTGGTCTTAGTTTCCCAAGAGGCTTTAATAAAAACTCGAACATTAGAGGTTCTTCATTTTGAGGTCGTCCTTGTGGGGCTGAGGTGGAGCTTTCCTTGTGAGGTAGACTCAAGTAGTTCAAGGTTACAAATGTTCAGTTATCATAAGGAGTTTCACATGGTAGTAATCTTGATTACTTATCGATAGGCTACTAAAATACATGCTATCAATATTTGTTTAGGGAGGCACATTATATCTCATAAGAGCCATCCAATGACTATGGCAATCTAGACCTATACTAGAAAAAGGACATGGAGTAGGAAACCTTATTGGAAGAGGAAAAAGAGAAGGTAAGACATTACTTGTTCTACCATTTAATCCTTATCAAAAGGAAAGGATCATAATTTAAGGCACATAGATTCCAACATGGCGTTCCACTTCATCGGTTGATTTTGCTAGACTACTACTTGTGTACTTAAGGTTTTCACCAAACCATCAAGTTACTACATGTTGAGATGGACCCTACCTAAAACACAAGTTATAATTGCATGGATCAACTTATCACAAATGTCAACCCAAGCCACCTAATCTATGATATCATGAAAAAAATGTGTTGATTCTCTTGAGTCTCCAAAATTCCTTACCGGGATGCAAGCATGTGAATTTTGTACTTTTGCACACCTAAGCTACCTAAGCTCAACAATTTGATCTTGAGCAGTAATAAGCTAAGCTTATAGTTTAGATATCCATTATTAAGAAGGATGCTTAGATCATGGATAGAAAGCTTAGATTAGTAATTATAACTATATTTTGGTAGTGATGTGTTTAAACATAGTTAGGACTATTGAGGCACTTTCTCTCTTTAAGAGGCTTTCTTCCTTTGGCCTTGTATACATGCCTATTCACTTTGGGGTATACTTAGTCTTGTAAATATTCCCTATTGAGATCTCTCACAACACACTTCATGTTGTATGCTCCCAAGCTTTTTCTTGTTCAAGTTGTATACTTGCATTCTCGTAATCCTAAATCCAATAGTTGGTATGGTAGTCTTCAACCTCTTGGGTAGAGTTGCCAACACCCTTTGCTTGATTTCCTCATATTGGGATGAGATTTGATGAGCGTTTATAGGTTGACATATACTATGGACGAGTCTTAGTGCCATCATTAGGTTTTTTTATTTGGGCTCATTTTGACCTTGTTTGTACTACTACCAATATTGTGCAATTGGCTATTTTTTGTAGAAATTTTCACATCTGTTAATTCTGCATGTGAGAGCTCTTATAGTCTCCTTTGCAGTATACTACACAACATAAGTTGGTTTTATTCACAAGGAACTTTTGTATCATCCATTTATCCAGTTAGATTTCATCCAACAAGCTTTACGCTCTTCACATACAATCTTTCTAGAGCACCATCTAAGCTTCACTTTGGAATCTTTACAAAATAGAGAAAGATCAATTCTTCATTGATTTTTATTATGCAAATTTACATGGTATTAAAGCCCAACAGGCTTCAATAGCAAAAAAGACACATTTTTATATTTGGAAGTGGTTTGATGCAACATGAACTAGTGTATCAATGAATCCAACATTGAGGATTTGTCCACCAACCTTCAATAAAGGCAAGTTAAATGGTTCAAACTACACTTCATGAAAGTTCAAATACTACTATTCTTAATTCTAGTGAAATTCTAGATATGATTTTATGGATTCCACTAAAGGCAAGTTAAATGGTGCAAATGACACTCTATAGAAATTCAAAATGACAACTATTATTTATTCTTATGAGATTTTGAAGATTATATTAGGGATTGTAGTAAAGGCAAGTTAAATGTTGTAAACCACACTCTATCAAAGTTCAAAATTATAGTTGTTCTTAATTCTTATGAGATTCTAGAGATGATACTAGGGATTGATCTATAACCATAGCCTATCCTTAGCCTTTCCAAATTCAACCATAATGGTTTCTCTACATGATATAAGCACTTTTAACAATGTTTTGACCAAATACAGCTAAGGGATCAAAGGCTTGGAATGTACTGAATCCATACAAAATGGAAAACCCAACAAGGATCCCTAAATTGGAGAAACATGTAGTAGAAAAGAATTTTATTGTGGAGAGAAAGAAGAAGCATTCATATTCCAAATCAAGATCTACATGGCTAAATGGTTGAAAATGGGATACAAAAGACTAACAAGGAGCTACCTTGATAATGCCTTTAAAATTTTATCATCAAAGTTTGATGGATTTATAATAGCTCTTAAAACTAATGTGAGACCTCGAGCATTGATGTTTGAGGAATTTCATGCAATACTACTTGAGGAGTTGTGGGTTAAACCTAGAAGCATACTTTCTTTTCAATGAAAGAGTAGTTTTAGGCCACGAAATCCAAAACTTTTACCAATGTTTTGAAAGATTAGTGATCATTATGATCTTGGGGCTCAAAAAAGAGATTATTTGTAGCCAAATTTTTTGGATGAAACTTATTTTTAGCCTAAAAAGTGAAACTTTTCCTTAAAAGGGAAACATTAGTGACAAGCCATAGGCTTTTGGCAAGTTTAACGGATGGCTACAACATGTTGAGAATGAACAGGGAAAAGAATGGCTACAACTTATTAGGGTAAAGTGTGAAGAAATTTAAAATAAATGTTGGTGTTGAGTTCAAGGTAGAGATTGAAGAATTTTGCAATATCAAAGGGATCAAGAGTCAAATAATGTTTCACAAACCTCAATAGAATGGTGTTGTTGATTGTCAAAATCAAACTATGTGGAAATGGAGAGATGCATGCTTAAGGGCAAGGAATTACCTAAGTAGATTTGGGTTGAGATTATTAATACTATAGTTTACATTTTAAATTGAAGCATTTGGCCAAGGGTATAGTTCACATGTGGTTGGACATCTGGGGGGAAGGGAGAGGGGGGGCGTGGAGGGGGTTCTAGATATAATGTCCCATCAATGATCCATGGTGTACAAAATCAGAAGGCCCTTGTCATGAGGAGAAGCATATGTGATCCTTGACATTGGTTAGATCTTAGCTTGTTAGGTAAGGTCTATGTGATTAGATGGTAACAAGTTGACATATGTGGTTCTAGCCTATGGGTTAGATGGAGTAATTAAGTTGGTACCAATTCAAGGTACATTGTATTGAGTTGTAGATTGTAGGAGTTATAAGAGAACACTATTTTGGATCCTAGGGGTTATAGATATGACCCTTGGTTGGGGGGTCTAGAGGCCATTGATCTCCCTCATAGAGATTCAGGGAGCAGCACTTTGTGTTGACTGCAAAGAGAATATTCTTGACCAAGTAATGAAGGAGATTAATAATATGGCATGTCAATCACTCCAACCTACCAACTCCGTAAGCTATAAAAAGAGAGATCCTCTCAAATCCATGATTATCCATTCACCTACTCAAATTTCATCCAACAAACTTTAAGCTCTTCACATAGAATCTATTTAGATCACTATAACTAAGCCTCAATGTGGAACCCCATGGGCAGAAAGAGCCATCATTATATCACTCTATTTGTCAATAAATAAATAGTATTTCTTCTCTCGTTTAGTTATGCACTTTATTTTTTCTTAGATTTTACTCAATGCACTGTATAATCTCTTAAGGAGTAGATAGCAAAGAGGACATTGAAGATAATAATGATTTTTATATTTTGTAACTTGAGTGGTGCTTCCCTTTAGGATCCATCAAAAATAAATGAAAGAGAAAGACCCAAATCATTCAACACTTGAATAAAGGTTTCCACCAACAAAGTAGTAGATGGAGGTGCAAATATAAGAATAAGAAAACAAGTTGCAAGAGAAGTAGGCAATGGAGATATCCCACCCATAGGAGTAGTTGCATGATTTTCCACCATTTTTGCCATCATTGTAGTAACAAATACATGGGAAGCACAAAGAGGAACTAAAGCTCCTGCCAAGTAAGGAATAAATGGCAAAGTATTTGTGACAGGGCACAAAGCATATGGTATCCTAACAATGACAATAGGTGAAGTTGATAACGTTGAGTGGCAGTTACACTAACAAATTCTCTAGGAGGAAAGAGTAGAAAAAATGACAAAGGCAAGTAGAAGAACTCTAAGCTTAATCCATATCCAAGGTGAGGTGCTGTACTTTCTCCATTACTTCCTATTGTAGGATTGTAGCCCAAGCCACATGCGCACTTAGGCAATATCAAGAATAGCCTTGACATGAATAAATACATTATACACTTTAGCTTGCAACTAGAAAGTCTCCATAAACTACTAAAAAGCATTCCCTAGATGAACCTTGGATGACAATATCATCACACAAGTTGAGCATGTGTTCATTTTGAATTTTCAAGACAAAGATATGCACCATCTCTATCATCGTCGGCATATATGTAGGGTTCACCCTTTGAGACAAACAGCATCCAAGGGTCTAGCTTTATGCCATCTCTATTATCATTGGCATATATGTAGGGTTCACCCTTTAAGAGGACCATGTCTAGATTTATAACATATGAGACTTTGAGTGAAAGTATTATTCAAAGTGGCTTGAGCGAAAGTGAAAGGTGAGAAGGATCGAAGCTTGCACTCGAGAGCTATGGCAGGAGAGCAAGAGCAAGAAAGAGAGAGACAAGAAATGGGAACTCCAACAGTCACAATGTGTGACCGGGCCTTCCTTTATTCAAATTGTCACTAAAAGAATAAAGAATAAAGTGACGGTGACGGGCGCCCACCACCTGCAGTGTGCAGTGGAGGTGACTGTCGGTGTAGTAATACACGGGCGGCTAGGCAGAGGCGCCTTTACCCCAACAACCTCCCACTTAAAGGTAAATCTGCCCGAGTGAGGAGTGAAAAGAAAAAGAAAAAAGACAGTACAACATGTACACATGTACAATAGGATGAGGAAAGACATCATCTCATCCCACGCCCATCAACCTCCTGAGGAAGGCAAAGCGCTCTGTTGAGAGGCTTTTCGTGAGCAAATCTATAGGATTCCGATCAGTCGAGATCTACAGGATTCCAATCAGTCGAGATCTTGACAAGGTCAATAGACTTGTCCTCAACGACCCCACGTATGAAGTGATACCTCACCTCAATGTGTTTCGTCTTCGCATGGAAGATCGGGGATTCTTGGCTCACCGAATAGCACTCATAGAATCCGAATGCAGTGTAGGGATAGCATCAATACCAAGGTCAGCAACCAAATGACCCAACCAAATGGCCTCCTTGCAAGCCTCAGTGGCTGCAACATACTCGGCCTCTATAGTAGAAAGTGTCGTGCATTTCTACACCCTGGACATCCAAGAAACAGCACCTCTTGCATAGGTGAATACATAGCCGAAAGTGGACTTCCTACTATCTGCATGTCGTCCTGCATAATCAGAGTTAGTGTACCCCATGACTCATGTATCCTCGCTGCCATAGCATATGCACATATCTGCAGTGCCCTTCAAGTACCTCATGATACCCTTCATGGCATCCTAATGCTTCTTGCCAAGTGTAGCCATATAGCGTGCCACAACACCAACTGTAAAGGCAATATCTGGACGAGTAGCGATCATGGCATACATAAGACTGCCCATTATGGATGCATAGGGAATCTTGGCCATCTCGGCCCTCTACTTATCTGTCTGCGGACAATCAGCCTGTGATACCTTCACATAAGAAGGCAATGGATAGCCAATAGGCTTTACGTCCTGCATGCGGAAGCGCTCAAGGACTTTATGAATGTACTCCCTCTATGATAAGTAGAGGAGTCCCTGATGCATGTCGCGTCTAATGCACATACCAAGTATGTGAGAGGCCTGTCCCAGATCTTTCATCTGAAAGCTCTTTTTGAGCTGAGCCTTAAGAGCATCTAGCTCATCATGAGCTTTCCCTACTATCAATATATCATCCACATAGAGTACCAAAATCAATAAAGAACCATCACAGGTTTTCTTCATGTAAAGACACGGATCCATAGCACTCTTGCTGTAGCTCTGTGACTGCGTAAAGGCATCAAACTTATGATACCACTCCCTAGGTGCCTATTTCAAGCCATAAAGACTTTTCTTCAATCTGCACACTAGGTGCTCCCTGCCAGGTTTTGTAAAGCCCTTAGGCTGCTCCATATAAATCTCATCATGCAAGTCCCCATGTAAGAAAGCTGTCTTGACATCCATCTGGTATAAATCCAAGTCAAGCTGAGCAACCAAAGCCAAGACTAAGCGCAGGGTGGTCATCTTAACCATAGGAGAAAAGACCTCATCAAAGTCCACACCATGCTCCTGCTTAAAACCCTTTGCTACCAATCTAGCCTTGTATGCCGACTTGGGGTGTCCAAGGGTACTTTTATGCTTGTACACCCACTTACATGGCAAAGCCTTCTTGCCCTTAGGCAAGGAAACCAAATCCCAAGTCTCATTCTTATGCAAGGAGTCTATCTCAGATTGCATAGCCCTCTCCTAGGAGTGATTGTCACCTCTGCGCATAGCCTCATCATAAGTGAAAGGCTCTCCTGCATCTGTAACCAAGACATAATGCATCGAGGATTGAAATCTATCAGGTGGACGTCTGTCTCTAGTAGACCGTCTCACGACAGGCTCTACTGCCTGCCCAGCTGCCTGTCCAACACCCTGACCATGAGCATCTCCTGCAGCTATAGGCTGTCCAACTGGCTGTGTGGGAGCTCTCGGGTCCTCCTGAAATATGACTCTACAGATCTCAACAACTCTCTCAGGCTGTCGATGCATCTTGTCTTCATGGAAAACTACATCATGACTGCGGATGACTTTCCGTGCCTGCAGATGCCAGAGACGATAACCCATCTTACCTGCATCCCCATAACCAAGGAAAATGCATTTGACACTCTTAGGATCCAACTTACGTCTCTTGTCCTTGGGCACATGGCATAATGCCTCACATCCAAAGACAGGGAGATGCGCATAAGACTGAGGTTTTCCAGTCCATACCTCCTCTGCAACCTGGAAATCCAAACCACTAGAGGGTGATCTGTTTATGACATGCACAACTGTACTAACTGCCTCAACCCAAAAGCTCTGTGGTAGGCTTGCATGGCTAAGCATACTGCATACACGCTTTTGGATGGTTCTATTCATCCGCTTAGCCAAACCATTCTGGGGGGGGTGTAGGGGGCAGTCAATTGACACTGAATACCCCTCTCATCACATAACTGCTCAAAAGCACGTGAGACATACTCACCCCCATTATCTATCCTTAGGCATTTTAGCCTATACCCAGACTGGTTCTCAACCAATGGAAGCCATCTCTGAAACACAGCCAAGACATCGGATTTCAGCTTAATGGGATAAGCCCAAACTTTTCGTGAAAAATCATCTATGAAAGTAATAAAATACTTGGCACCACCCATAGACTGACAAGGCATGAGTCCACAGACATCTGAATGTACCAATGCCAAGGGCTCACTCATGCGTGGCCTACCAGACTTCTTATGCGTAGACCTAGCCTGCCTGCCATAAAGACAATGCTCACATGAATCAGAACATGCATAACCAAGGGGCGGTAAGTACTGCAAACTAGAAAGCATTTTCATTCCCTTCAAAGACATATGGCCCAAACGGGCATGCCAAAGAGATACATGTGAGATAGAACCCACAAACAAAACATGATCAAGGGAAGAAGTGGATACAATCAAGGGATAGAGGCTGCCAGCCTTGGCACCTCTCGCAATCACAAGTCTGCCACGAGTGATCTTCCATGCACAGTCTCCAAAAGATACATGA
Organism: Lygodium microphyllum; assembly: GCF_053477565.2. Lineage (NCBI taxonomy): Eukaryota > Viridiplantae > Streptophyta > Polypodiopsida > Schizaeales > Lygodiaceae > Lygodium > Lygodium microphyllum. The sequence goes on from NC_141147.1 coordinate 122,666,204, forward strand.
TAATCTGTATCATCAAGTTGTCCAGCTAATATGAGACTGCGTGTCAAAGCAGGTACATGACGCACATCCTGCATAACAAAACTGTTGCCAGAAGGAAACTGCAGCCTAACATCACCAATGCCCACAATATCAACAGAGCTGTCATCACCCAAGCGCACAGAACCCAAAACAATACGGTATGAATGAAACCACTCTCGGCAAGGTATCACATGAAAGGACGCACCTGAGTCCAAGAGCCAACACTGTGCATACATAGAGTGTATCTCTGTCATCTGTGAAGCACTAGAAAAAGTTGCAAGGATATAATCATCATCAACATCCTCAAGCTACATAACATTGATCTCTTCAATTTTAACACTGAACTTTGCAGGCACTATGCTACAATCAAAAGACTTATCATGCACTTTGTCTTTTCCCTTATCTTTGCGCCTTTCATTGCGTAGTTCATGGCATTGTGGCCTAATATGGCCCTTTTTCCCATAATGGTGACAAGTAACATCTGCATTCCTGCCACAGGATTTGCTACGTGACTCCCCACGAGACTTGGATCGAGATTTCTAAGAATCCCGTCCACGGCCACTGCCACTGCCACTGCCATGCTTTCCATATCCATCATTCCTGCCTTTAACTGTCATAGCATCCAACACACGAGAGGCATCCAAATTCTTACGGTTAGCCTCTTCCTGCAAAAGAGCACTCTCAACATCAGATAATTTCAAGGTAGCAGCAGAGGCACATAATGCAGTGCGAAATACATCCCATGACTCACTAAGAGTACCAAGCAAGAAAAGAGGAGTGACATCCTCTGCAAAAGTGATGTCCTCTGTGAAGTCAAGTTCTTGAGTATAGCATGGAACTGGCTCAAGTGAATGGGCACATTCTCCTTCATGCGTAGATCCATAAGCTGCTTCATCCAATACATCTGACTCGCTGGACTTTTCTTGTCATAGAGATTCTTAATTTTATCCCACAACTGCCATGCACTCTGTTCTTCCTCAAATACATTGTAATGAACCTATTCTGTGAGAGATAATACAATAGTGGACTTGCATAACTCATCAAGCTCAAACCATTCCTCATCTGGCATAGTTGCAAGTGGCTGCCCGCCGCTGAACCTCAATGGTTTGATCTGCGATTTCTGCACCAATACCTACCAAATTTGGCTCTTCCAATAAGAGTAATTTGTACCATCAAGCTTAGTGATGTTGAAAATAGTATGATCAGTGGACGAACTCGCCATAATGCAGGCTAGAAGACTGCAGATAATTCAAAACTACTTGTTGTTTACCACAGAAAATGACCAAAAAATCACCAAAATCGAGAGAAAATGACAAGTAAAGTGTAACCAAAGCTGCTGCCCACCAAGTACTAGTGAAAGTACATCATTTCATAATATTTTAGCATGAAAAATCCATGTTAGTCCGGAGTTATATGCTTGCTGTAATAAATGACAGCAGGGTACTATGAGAAGCAATTGCTAACCAAATCATTGCACCAAGTCAAGAAATGACAGCTAAGACATGACCAGCCATAAACGGACATAAATCAGCACCAAACAATCATCAAGACCCTGAGCAAACACCCAAACATGTCACCAAAGCATCCGTCAGTGGAGTAGGCATACCCTCTGGACAATAGGGCAAAGTATACATAACACTGGCAAGACCTAACACCAGTAGGTTTATGCTCACTAGAGTGAAAGCCCAAGCTCAAGTCAAAAGCAATTCCAAGATATCAGTGCATGAACCATGCAACATGTAAGTGTAAGAGATCCCAAAGTCTCAAGTATCTGCAAAATGCTCAAATAGCATAAACCTCCTACTCAATGTCGGTCAAGCATACAAGATGCTCCCACTGGCTCAAAAGGCGGATAAATGAGCTCAACAACTCAAGCAAACCAAGTCAAAGTACCAAAGACAGGTAACCAAGACAATGCCTCAATAACATCCAAGATTGTAATGGAAAAAGCCAAGTCGTAACGGAAAAATTCAAGTCAATGTCCAACTGCTCAAGGGAATACTCAAATGAATGTCAAGATGAGCTCAAACAACTGCCATCCACAGGCAAAGCATAAAGCATTCACCAAGAGATCATAACCTGTACTGGGTAGCCTAGGCATAAACCATATCATAGATGAAATGTCAACTGCAAAGAAGTGACAGTCAAACCCAAATCGAGCTCTAATCTCAGCTCAAAAGCATTCTAAAGCATAAATAAGACATGTGGCATAGTCCAAATACATCATGACATCATATCGAGTAGCCGGGAGCACCCCGTGACCATTAGGCATAACCTAACTGTAGCATAAATAGCTTCAGCCCTGAAGTTTCCAGCAGCATATAACCTCTTTAAACTGAGCAAATCAGTGCTCAATCCAAGCTCAAATCCATAGACAAACCATAGGCATACATTCCCGTATGTATAGGCACCAACCGGGCATAATCAGGCATCAAATGCCAAGACCTGTAAGCATAAAATTGAAGTAACAGGTGGCTGCCCTGTTTTGGACAGATCTGGGATTGTTTAAAACAGTCAATGGCTGAGTTAAATCAGCTCCAAATGCATCTCACATAAGAGGCATAACATCCACAAGTGATCCAGTGTCAATAGAGATCAGTAGAAGCATCACATAAGCCATAGGCATACAAATACATGCTGTCTCAGACCTGAGATTTGTTGTAAAATATTATGTATTTAGAATTTGGTAAATTTGACATTACCATTACGTCCAGAGCGTGCCAAAATCCCAACTTAGACTCTTACCTTGCCTGAATCGGGTTCCGAACGCCCAAGATATGACAAAAAGAGTGATTTTTGGGCCAGATTTTGAAACAGGCGCAAACAAAACGTAAGTTGGCTGAGGGGGGTCTGTTGTCGTATGTGTCAACAATGGGGCCCAAAGGGGACACAAATAGGGGCCAAAGAAGGCCTACACCAAGCCTTAGCAAGCCTTGATAGGCTAGAAGCAAGATCCAGGTGAAGGAAGCTCCAAGAGGTGTGAGCTATGGCTGCCCACAACCTATGAAAACCCTATTTACCTAGACCTGTGAACTGAGATAAATCTCTAAAATAATGAAGCAATACCTCAATGTCAATGCCCTGATGGTGTCTCAATAGGCCGGGAAGAAGCTGGGGAAGCCGGGGAGTGACGGGAGCTCAAGAGAATGAGCTATGGCTGCCGGGAAGGAGACCCAATATACGAGTGGGGAGTCGATGGGAAGCTAAGAATGCCACGAGCCAGGCTCAAGAGTCCGGAAGCCATGCTCTAATACCATTTGAAAGGTGAGAAGGATCGAAGCTTGCACTCGAGAGCTATGGTGGGAGAGCAAGAGCAAGAAAGAGAGACAAGAAATGGGAATTCCAAGAGTCACAATGTGTGACCGGGCATTCCTTTATTCAAATTGTCACTAAAATAATAAAGAATAAAGTGACGGTGACAGGCGCCCACCACCTGCAGTGTGTAGTGGTGGTGACTGTCAGTGTAGTAATACACGGGCGGCTAGGCGGAGGTGCCTTTACCCCCAACAGAAAGTTTATTTTTCATAGAGTATTATGAGTATAGAGATTACCTCTAACTATCTCCATAGCAATCATGCCACTCTCTAGCGATGTTATTAGTAGTCTACCATTGTAATGGGAGCTCACGCTCAACCACCAAGACCCACGGACCGCTTATTCCTTCAAGCGTTTCAAGCGAGCACCTATGGCTATCTCTCACCTAGATGATGTGCATTCGATCCTACCGGGGTATAGTGAGCTTACCTTGATGCCTTAACAAGTTGCCTCCTGCCTTAAGCACTCTAGTAGCTCCATTCATGATGCAAGCTCAAGCATCCTCCTCCAAACTTCATCCTCTAGAGCCACATGCGAGACAAGAGAAGAGAAGAAGAAGAGAGGAGATGATAGAGAGCTTCACCTCCAAGATCCCTCACCCTCAAACACTCACTCCCTCACTCACTTACACTCCCTCCCTCAAGCACTCACAAACAAGCAAAGAGAAGAGAAGGAGAGAAGAAGATGAGTCCACTTTTGCCACACACCAAAGAATAAGCTCTTCATTCACTTTTCAACTTTATATACAAAACCCTAAATCTCTTTTGGGCGGTCATCCCTTTATCCCCTTTTTTACATGGCCGCCTAGGCCCTTTGGCCTTCTCCTCCTTGCGCTATTCCAAATGAGCTTCTTCATTCATTTTTTGACTGGGGTTGCCTCGGTCTGTTGCCTCCACTTTGTTTCGTCTGCATGGTGACATGTCGTATAAGATGATCCCCCTCCTAGATGGGTGCTAGTTTTAGGATACTTGCAGTTTCAAGTTTATGAAGGTTCGGTGATTTGAAAGGGCAGTCATGTGAGAGTCAATGATGATGGGGTCTCAGGAGAATTGGTCTTGGGAAGAAATTGATCAACCGGTTAAGGTGGTGGAGGCCGGGAGCACATTGCATGGATGGTGGGGCCTTCGATGTTGAGGGGTTAGAGCCTTTGTTTGTACTTGAAAAGAAAAGAAGGTGCACTACGTGGTGATGTGTTTGCTTTGCCGTGTGGTGCATTGTGCTCATACTAGTGGAACTGGGAGTTGGGTCGAAGCCTGAGTGTTGTCCCCCACTTGAGGACCCATTTTATGCATAAGGGAGGTGTGATGCGTGTAGCTTAGGGTGACAAGTCTAACCATAGATGAGTGTTACCTCCCTAGGTATGTCCTACCCTTGATGTGCCCTAAGCGTGAAGTGGAGAATCAAAATGAGGCTAGGGGATTAGAGACAGAGCCGATTGACCAAAGCCACTAGACGCACCTAACTTGGGAACCCCTAGGTACATGATTGTGGCCTATGTGGGGTAAACTGCAATTCGTTGTGATTCCTTCTCTTTTCTTCTTTGCTTTCTTCTTTCTTTCTTTCTTTCTTTCTTGTTCAGTTTCTTTTCTTTTCCTCTTAATATTATTATTCTTCTTCTTCTTCTTCTTCTTCTTCTTTCTTTCTCTCTTTCTTTCTTGTTCATTTTCTTTTCTTTTCCTCTTAATAATAATATTATTATTCTTCTTCTTCTTCTTCTTTGCCTTTTCTTTTTTCTTTTTCTTTTTGATTACGTAGGCAGGACAAGAGCTAAGCTTTGTCGTTCGAGTGGGGTGGAGAAGGGGGCCTAAGAGACTTATTTAGGAATTGCTAACTATGCAAGTTCCCTTTGAGGTTTAGTCAAACTTGCAAATTTGTGGTAGAGAGAAATGGATGATTGCAATGCGTATAAAGCAGTTATCATTCATATCTTCTAGAAGGAATAAACAAAATGAAGGGAGAAGAGCAGCGTGCATCATTAGTTGGAGCCATGGCACAGCTGTCTATGGTGTTGGAATCAAAGTAGAGGGGTGGAAGGTTGCATTTTTGTGGAGTGGGATTTTTCTTAAGTAGTATTCTAAGTAGCCTAAGGTAATTATAGGTAGTAATGAATGCAGGGTCGGGGCACGAGGAGAATTCATGTACAAAACAGACTATAGAGTCACACAAATTTTTTTGGGATGAAGATAAGGGCCTCTTCAGGCTTAATACAATTCACATTGTAGATTACGGGGAAGTCATACCGACTGTGGACATTGAGGTCAAAATCCACTCCCATTCTTCGAGGGTATAGCATGAATGTTAGGTTGTTGTGTTCAAATGGGATAGTATTGCAGAAAGCTACCCAAGTGTCCATATTTACGTCACAAAGATGCCTTCTCCATGTAGGTCAGTACTCATAGCTTGGCACTGACCTCGAGACCTCAAAAACCTTGTTTAGCCAAAATTCTACATCCTCTATGCCCTTGAGGGTGAGGTTCTGTTCTCTCTCAACCAGCCATTTTATCTCGAGCTTGCTTCCAATGTTGATCACTTCTTCGACCACCTTGATTGGCAGGACCCTGTGCAAAATGGCGGGGCATTGGAAATTCAAATCAAAGGGGTTTCTAGAAGTTTCTTATTGTCCCTAGATTACCAAATCGGTGTGAAAGCTCGCTAGGAAACTATCCTGGCTCGGTGGAATAGGTGCGGGTGGCACTTGTATAGGTCTAGCATTCAATCTTCTCCTTGTTTCCTCCACCATTTGTTTTCTTTTTTCCTTAAGTGCGGCCCTTCTTTCTTCACATGTGTCTGCTTGTTTTTTATCTTTTGGCTCCTTGTTGGGTTTCTTGTTGGACCCCTTCCACGAGTCCTACTGCATCTATTTCCTGTGGGGTCAGGCCTGCCAATAATAGAAACATTTGTTGCTCTTCTAGCTGCCTCCCATAGGTTGCGGTGGCATCTGTAGACCTACTCTCAAGGCCCTGCATGCAATTTACAACTTTTTCTTGATGGTTTCAACGGCCTCCCTTTCCTCTATCTGGGTGACATCGAGTAGTGTATTAAGAAAGGCACATTGCTAGGTTTCGAAGCCCACTTGAGCGGCCTCTGCTCGACTTTTAGCTATTACTTTATCTTTTTCAACTTGAGCCAAATGGCGCACTAAGGCTTTGACTCTTCTTTCATTATGAGCTACCCACTCATCTGCTCTCTTCGTCATCTCCTTGAAGATTTTCCCCTACCTCTGAGCTAGCACTGTTAGCATCTGTTCTTGATCTGACGTTTCCCTTTTCAATCTCTGCTACTTTTCTTGTGTCGAGGCTACGTGTTGTGTCAATTTCTCCACTTCTTTTTTGTATCCACATGCTCTTTCCTCCCTTAGCGCCTCTAGTTCCTCTGTGGCTTTACTAATCTTCTCCATCTCCGCTTGTAAGTCCTCATAAATCCCTACGATCTCTTCATTGCGTATTCTCACATGTGCACTATGACTTCAGTTTCTTCGTCCAATCTTGCCTACCATTCGGCTTCTTCTTCTTCTTTAGCCCGTAGTTATTCTTTGAGCTCGCTGGTCTCCCTTTGGGCTATGGCTATTTGGGAGGTTTTCTCCAACTCAATTGCAACCATGGCCTCTTTTTCTACTTCTAGCTCTACCATTGCTATCTTTTTCTCTTCCTTGGCATTCTCTAGCTGAGAGATAAGCTCCTTGACATATTCATCATATTCCATAGGTGGCATCTATGATGCAGGGATGGAGGTTGTAGAGGTTACCGCCTTTTGTTTCTTTGGGTATCGTCTAGACTCTTGGCATCTACTCTACTATCGGCCTTTTGGTTCTTGCCAAAGGGGTCCCTTCTCCTTCTCCTTGGCCCATTTCCTTATTCACAAAGTATTGGACCTAGGCCATTAGGTTGCTGGCATCCACCTGGGTCGTAGATCTAGGTGTGGATATGGTGGTAGTAGTGGTGGCGGGTGCCAGGAGAGTAGGACCCTCATTGGTCAACCTGAGTTATAGCCCACCAATGCTAAACTTAGCCCAAGCCATATGCACTCCTAGGGAAGTGCAAAATCACAGTCTCTATCAACTCTGAGAGCCTATCAGTCATCTTCTATGTATTGCCAAACACGAACGATGTAGGTCAAGAATCGTTGTTAGGATGCACTTTCAAGAAGCAAGCACACTGCAACGTAGATTATGATCTGCACCATATTCACCTTGTCATTGGCTGCATTCGAATCGAGACATCTTTTAGCAAGGGCAGCGAGGCTCCACTCAAGCTTGCTATGCCACCGATAGAGCTACCTAGGACCAAGCCTAGGGAGGGGGGTCGTGACTCATCACAACCCACCTAGACTACAAAACCACCACCAACAAAGGCCATCCCCAAAGTCACAGATCTCACACTTAAATGGGCACCAAAGCACCAAAAGTGACTCTAGCAAACCCAGCCCCTCAAAGCTAACAGCTATCATTCAAGACCTAAGAAATCACCACGACGCTATCAACATCGGTGCACAATCAAGCTGCGATGGATCCCCAAAGATTTGTTGCAAGCCCAAGGATACTATGAAGACAACACCTAGATATGGGTGCCCAAGAAAGGAAATCCTAGAGACATAGCCCAATCATGATCATCGTTTGCCACCCCATCTCCAGGAAGCCACACTCCTACTAAGGCAGGGAACAACAAGAAAACCCAGGCTACAAAGCCTACAGAACCCGTGATGATTGCAGTCAAAAAACCCCAACCAATCTATTGACCCAAACAACAGCTTGATACCCCAGGATCATCTAAGTCTAAAGAGCTTGGCATCCCAGTGGCTACGCAAGAAGAGGGCAATGCACCATCTATGCCATTGGATCCACCCTCAGTACCCCAAAGCAGCATTGGACACACGAATCAAACTACGGAGCTACCTTAGACACACCACTATCAAGTCTGTTGCCACTAGAACCATCACTATCTAGCCCAATTCCACCACAACCACCAGTAGGTCTTAGACCTTCCTATGAGCAACGTTCATTCCTAAAAACGGTCACTAAGGACCTTGCTAAGAATACGAGAAATGAATTGGTGACTTGCATCAAGCTCTTGGACAACACTTTCACCGCATTCGTTAGGAGCTATAAAAGACTTGACCTCAACTTGCTTGATAAACCCATTTGCCTTTGATATTCGTTCTTTATCGTGCATTTGGGAAGAATATGAGTTCATAACTATAAAATTCCCCAAGGTTGCAAAGGAGTTGATCAATCATGGTGAAATCTCAAAAGAACAAGCGCTCGTCAGATGGCTAATAACACCATACCGCAAGCCCTAAAGGCCTGTGTCACCCTCCGAGCTTGAGGAACTCACTTGTCTCGTTGAATCTGACTCATCATTCCTTCAAAAATGGTGTAACCTACGTCTCTAATGGGAGAAACAGGGTTGCCAAGCAATGACTACTGTTGAGCAGCGACGTGCAATTAAAACAACCGAATATGACCCAACTTACATAGCACCAACCTCTTTCAGGGTCTTGGCCATCACTCGAAACAAACAACTAGATGACCAGGTCTTGGCCCACCCTTACATTGATCGCATCCTTACAGAAGAGGAACTACATGTGGCTAGCCACATTAACTTGGGTGATTTTCTAATTGATGTCCTAACTTACATTGCCTAAGTATGTGTTAGCCCTCGTAATCTCGATTGTCATGCCCACTTGGAATACAACCTTGATTTCTACAATTGGCTTATGCCAAAGTAGATAGCACCATACAACACTTAAATGCCCTTCCCTCTCCCATGTCCAATCCTAGGAAGGAGTCTCATCATTTCCCGAGGGGGATAAGGTGATTAGGTGATTAAGTAAACATAGGAAAAAAGGAAACAAAAAGACTCAATCAAAGTTAAAAGCAAGAAAGAGTGGGAATGAATAGGCTATTGTTCAAAAATCTTGTGTCTTTAATTCAACTTGTTAATTTTCTTCATGGAAGAAAAATCAATTTCCTGCTCACCAAAAAGCCATTTGAGACGGAGGAAGAACAAACGAGATATAGCCTAAGCGTAGAAACAAGGGGCTTTAGTCAATTCACCTTCAAGCACATGCTGAATTTGGATGAAGCCATCTTGGAAGAGCCAGCTATAAAGCAGTTGGTTGACAAATGCGCCCTCCAGAAGTACGTGGAGAAAGTAGGACAAGCAGTTGACTACAACATGTGCGCAAAGTTCTTGAGAAGCTTTAATGATGCAAGAAACTGTGGCACAATAATAGTCACAACAGGAGGAGAAGAACCCCAAGTGGAGGTGCCTCTAAGTGTTGTAATGGTGGAGAAGGCCCTAGGTTTCGCCCCCAAAAAGGAAAAATGCCATCGAAGAGACGTGTATGCAATGCTAGGTATGAATAAGAATGATGTGCACACGATGGACGGGATAAGTCTAGCAAACATCCCAAACCTAGAAGTGAGGATGCAAGCAAAGATGGCTCATGCCCTCTTCTCAGGACAGAGGTACAATGCATTGATGAACAAGATTGGCATGCCACTATTGGAGAGCATAGCCGCAAGGTCCCCTGAAGAGGTGGATTGGAATGGGTGTCTTAAAAACCATCAAGACCTTGGCTGCCACCCTAACCACAAGCGTAGCACTAGGCCAGAGTGGAGTCCCCAGCCTCAATGGCCAAATTAGTGCATAAGAAGCCTGCCTCCAAGGCCTCCACAATCAAATTTGACAGAATCTCAATGGCTATCATCCAAGAGGCCATAAAGGAGGTAGAAGAATTTGAAGAGGAGGTAAGAGAGACACCCCAGCAGTCGTCGCGCCCTGATGTAGAGCAATCCAGCGAGAGAATCATCAGGGAGATGACCAGGGAGGGCAGGACATGCATACTACCCAAAAGGAGAACAAAATGCAAGAGAAAAAGAAGGCCACGAAGCCCATCAACAAAGGAGAGAGGAAATGACGAAGGAAAAACGGGCGGAGCTGAAAAGAGCTCAAAAACAATCCAAAGTGGCGGAAGAAGAACGAAGGCGAAAAGAGGAGGAAGAAATGAAGAAAGTGAGAGAAGAATCACAAAGAGCTGAGGAGGAGAGGAGAAGGAGAGTGGGAGAAGAGGCGGAGGAGCTAAGGTGAAAGGAGGATGAAGACATGGCAGATGCAATGCACATGTCTGTAGAGGAGACCCGCGGCCCCAGAGAAATGGCCATCTTGAGCCCACGGCATGAAGGCGAACCAAGCGGTAGCACTAAAGCAACCCCGGTTGTTGTAGGAAAGGGGCAAAGCACCATTGCATCCCCTCCCTTTGACTCTCACACCTCAAACCACCACCTTCACACAACACAAGAGCCAGCACATGCCATGGACACCACTCAGCTCATGTCCATGATGCAGTTCCTGGTCACGAAAGTACAAGAGATAGCACCAGGGGTAGGAGCCAAAAGGCCAGCTGCAGCAAATGCCGAGTCAAGGCAAGACCCAAAGCGGCAAAGGTTGGAAGCATCCACCATCACAGCACCGCTAAGAATGCTCATGGCTGCGGACTATGATGTCTATGTAGTTGAACTCCTAGCCCAGCTAGAGAAGGCTAAGGAAGAGAAGAAGGTTGCGACTGTAGAACTAGAGGCCAAAAGAGAAGTTGCCATATCTCTAAGGCTAGAGATAACATGGCAAGCCGCGGAGTATCAGAAAGAAATTCAAAACCTAAAAGAGCAACTCGGTGCGAAAGAAAAGGAGGCACAAGAGAATGAAGATCACTTAAGGCAAAGGCTAGAGGATGAAGCCCAAGACCTAGTGGCAAAGCAAAGCGGCCACAAGTTGCTCATTCAACAATACGCTGAGCTCCAACAATGAATGGCACGGGTGCAAACTATGTATATAGAACTACGGGAGAGCCAACAAGAAGGAGACCATGCATCAGAAGAATGATGCCAAGAATGGGAGGATGCCTTGGTATCCAGTTGTGGTCGGTAATGGAGGAACAAGGAAGGCTAGACAAAGAGATATGAGGAGTTGTGTCAAAGGAGAAGGAAGAGGCCATAGAAAAAGTGACCAGGAATCTGCAGGACAACCTGTGAAACACCCAGTAGGAAGTGGAGGGACTAATGGCCATGGCCATGACCAAAAGAAGACTGCACTTGGTGGAGCAAGAAAGCCACATGCAAACTACTGAAGATCTATCAAAAAGACTCACAAAGGCCCACCAGTGGTTCTTCCTGGCTGATCAAGGTAGAAGAATAGCTGAAGAGCAGCTAAATTGCCAGGATAAAGAGAAGACCCAAATGTTGAAAGTGTGGGATGAGCAGCAACAGTAGGTGGTAATGATGTTGTCTCAGGAGATGGAAAGGGGCAAGAAAGATCTGAAAGAGAAGGCACAGCAGTGGGAGAGGTGCAACTTTGAAAGAATGCGAGGGTTGTTAAAGTGCCTGGCAGTGGCGGAGTGTGAGAGGGTAATCGCAGAATCCAGAGCTGAGGCCGTTGAAGCTTGCTCCAACATGCAGAGGCAAGCCTTTTTTAGCATTGTGCTTCATGTCACACAAGTTGAAGGTGACCCAACCAGAGCTTTAAGGTATTGCCTGAAAGAGCGCACACTCCCAACCGGCACAAGCATAACCAAGGAGCAGCAATGCAGCTATTTGCGACAAGCCGGCCTCTCCACCGATGAGCTCAGGGAACTTGGATTTGAGGAACAAGAGCAACCCCATCCACCCCCAATCCAACCCACTATATGGAACGAGACATCGAGGAATGGTCGGACTTCAAGCAAGCATTTGAAGAAAAACCACAAATCAGAGAGCCCAGTCCGCCCTTGCCTAATCTATCCCTAGAAGAGCTAGAAGGTGCTCAGGTTCCCGAGCATGTTATTGCTATAAGAAGAAGAGAGGAACTTGTGAGGCTAGCCCAGCAAAGAGTGCGAGCACGGCCACAGCAGCTTCCTAACGATCCCATGCCACTACGTGAGGATCACCATCCCATCAATTGGCCACATGAGCTAACTATCTGGCAACAACGGGAGCTCAAATCCTGACCCTTCAAGTTCTCCTTCCTCTACCCATGAGCCTTGGACCGAGTCTTATCCCTAGAGGTAGTGGAAAGGATCATTCATTTGGGAAATACTCTAGTGAACCGATGGGTGGAGGAGCAAAGCATTGTAATTACACTGGCAGGATAATGTCTATCAGCTTTCCAAAACCACCCGAGGTTACGAGGCACAGCCAAAGTGGCAGAGGAGGATTTGGAACACCAATTTGATGCATGGATGGCCTTCTGCGGCACGCTATAAGAAGAGCAGAATGATCCTATCTACATGCCCTACCCATGCAAACATGAAGTGGATTACGATAGGGGGTGCATGGTAGGTACAACTTTCTGAAGATCTACAATGTTAATGCAGCAACTCCCGAGGAATGCATGACCTTTAGAGCACAGGACTTGTGCCCATCCATCAACCACTTCCTCGAAGATTTCTCTTCCTGCCCAAACCTAGCCTTCATAACTACTTGTAATTACCTTAGGACCATTAGGTTTTTTGACATTAACATAGGAATAGATAGCTGCACTATGGCTAGGATCATGATGAGGGCAACCCTGCTTCCCTCGTTTTGTATGAGGATCCTTGAAGACATGAGCAATAGCCACTTTACGAGATGTAATCATTCTTTCTTGTCAACCACACCTCTTAATGCAAAGGCTAGCATTAAGTAATACTTGCAGAGCTGTTCCTTTTTTTACTAAGTCCCTAAGACCACCTCGTGAATTGTTCGAGGAAGATTAGGGTAGAGCCTAAGAGCACCCCTTGCATTCAAATGCCGGCTATAATCATCTACTAAAAAAAAAAGTGAAAACACTGAACCCCCCAAAAGCACCTTGAGCGCCACAATCACTGCACCTAGGGTTTCCATACCTAGCCACATCCCCCACGACACATGCTTAGGGCACATCAAGGGCAGGACATACCTAGCAAGGCAATTCTTGCCTATGGTTTGACCAATCACCCTAAGCCCCCTGCACTGCGCCTCCCTTATGCACAAACTTGGTCCTCAAGTCTAGGACACCACCAAGGGCTTGCCCAAGGTGATCCATCTCCCAGTTCCACAAGCACGGGCACCAGGCACTCTCCACGGTAAGGTAGAAACACCCCCAGGTAGTACATATTCTTTTCTTTCCAGGTACAAACAAAGGCCTCGACCACCAGCTCCGAGGCTCCATCATCCATGTAATGCACTCCCCATCTTATGCAACATGTCACCATGCAGGCACAACAAAGCAAGGGGCAGACGCAACAATCCTAATCAAAAAGTGAATAAAGAAGCTCATTTGAAATAGTGCAAGAGAAGGCAGCCACAGAGATCCAAATGACGAATCTGTCCAAGTTTATCTTCAATTTCAAATATGGATCCACACATCTGCCTCTCTCCACGCAGGGTTTCGTCCAACTTTATCTTCAATTTCAAAGGCATAAATGTCTCCAACACACCTTCCACCAAGGCTCGTTTACAAATCAAAAAGGGTCTTTTAGAACCATAAATCCCTCCAACGCCAGGGCTCATATCCAACTCAAGAACCTTTCAGAACCATAAATCCCTCCAACACACCTTTCAAGAGGGCTCGTATACAAACTCAAAACGCCACCTGGCTACTCCAACAACACTGTTCGACTTACCACCCAGCAGTGCCATGGGGCTGGCACTCAACTAGGAGAGGGGTAATGTTTACTGCAAAGCAAAAGAAGCGGAAAATGAGGCATCAAGAGGAAAAGCGCAATGCAAAAAAAAGGAAAATATGCCCTACAAGAGAGTGGGCTCGGAAGAAATCGAAAAGCATGGGAACAACCACCAAGAGTACTAGACACAACCATGGAATCTGCAAGAAGACACACCTTTAAATTTAAAGGCACGGCCAAAAGCTTTGTAAAAGAGCACCAAGCTCCCTCTTGTGCAATTTGTAACCATGAACGAGTGGTAGGACTAAGCTAGGAAGAGAGGAGGACAATGGGAAAAAGGGCCTAGGCCACCATATAAGAAAAGGGGGATAAGGGGATGACCACCCAAATGGAATTTACAGTTTTGTATATAAAGTTCAAAAAGTGAATGAGAGCTTATTCTTGGCATGTGGCAAAAAGCTTCTTCTTTTTCTTCTCTTCTCTTGTCTTTTTGCTTGTGCTTGAGTGAGGGACCGAGGGAGTGTAAGAGAGTGAGGGAGTGAGTATGAGAGTGAGGGATCGAGGAGAAGAAGCTCCCCATCTCCTCTCTTCATCTTCTTCTCTTCTCTTCTCTTCTCTTGTCTCGCGCGGCTATGGAGGATGGAGCTTGACGAAGAGGGATTGAGGTTGCTTGAGTTTGCCTCAAGGATCATGGAGCTACCGACGTGCAAGAGAGAGGAGGATACTCGATCAAGCATCAAGGTAAGCTCACTGCACCCCATGGGTGGGATAGCACGTCGGCTATGTGAGAGGTAGCCATGGTCGGTTGGCTTGAAATGCTTGACCAATAAGCGGTCCGTAGGTCTTGAGGGTTGAGCTAGAGAGCTCCCTTCAATGTGGATGTCTTTTGTGGTCAAATTTGTGCCTTACGCCACTAGCCATACTTGTGGAACTCTAGGTGGCACGTGTCGAATGAAAAAACATATGTTCCATGTGTGGTCCACACTATCATTACATAACCACATGAACTAGAGCCACATTCCATGTTGATTGCTAGCTTCTCCTCATGAGACCACTCCATGATACCCCAAAAAGAAGGTGTCAATAGTCCATGCATCATGTTTTTGATTAGTTTCCTACATTTTCCCTGTCAAGCCCCCAACTAACCTTAACATTGAATATAGTTATGAGCCAGAATCCTTCCTTCTTATGGCCCAAATGGTGTCGTGCAAGTCCGCCTCCACTAGCATTTCCTCTAAAGAAATTCTAGATACTATTCTTACTTGGTTTGATGGTGAAGGACCCTTAAACTTTAATTGTCTTGTACCCTTTCTTCTAGGTTGATTTTAAGTTACATACTCATACCTATGTGAGAAGCAATTTCTTTCTTTAATCCCATTTTTCCATCAATCTTTTATTTCCTTGCTGCAGTTGCATTCTTGTTACTAAAATCAAGTTTTTGATGAATTTCAGTTCCACCTATCACCTCCTCCACTATCCTTGCTACCACTATTTGTGTGGGACTAATCCCTTGTTATAGTTGACTTAGAAGCTTCTCTACATTGGGTTCTACACCATGGAACTTTCCTCCAATGAATGCATACCATTTTGTGCTCATTAACACATGCATCCTATAAGTTGATATCGAATCCCTCACCAATAACTAGCTAGCTTGCATTCAGCAAATCTGCAAGGCATATGAGTAATGTCCTCTACCACTAGCACAAAACCAACAAAAATGTATATGGAGTGTGAGAAAATAATTAGAGCACATATCACACTATCTACTCTTATAGATTAGGCTTACTTTGGAAAAGTTTTGTCTCCAACCTAAATATCTAAGATGCCACTAACGAAGCCAACAGTTCATTGAATGAATATTCTAGTCCACAACCTTGCCTAAGGCCCACCATGGCCGAACAAATCGGTATTATGTAGTTGTATCACCTTTGCACCCACATCTTTACATGCGGCACAAACACTTGTGCTTGTCTTGGAAATTCTTGTGCATATATTGTGATCTTTGTATTTGAAGACTTTGTTCCCAATTAAACAAGCAAGATCTCTCCCATTCTTACATTATGTTATCTATACCATCATTGAACACTATGTAGACTGCCATCCAATTGGCATCTATCTCATGTACTATTGTTAACCCTCAAACGAACAAGGTAGAAAATTCGAAAAATCTAAAGCAGAAGACAAGGCCAAGGCAAAAGTAAAAAGGAGGACAAAGGTGCACTAAGAAGAATTTGGAAACACAAGAAGTGTAGAAAAGTCCTAAATCAAGGAGAATGGCACACAAGAAAAAGCGCAAGCCAATATTTTTATAAAAGAGCACAAGGCACATCATGATTTATTTTAAGAGTGTCGGGCTCTCACTCGTGCAAATTGTAAAGGTGGATGGGCAATAGGAAGGAAGCTAAGAAGATAGGAGGACAATGGGAAAAAATGCCTAAGCTAGGAAGATAGGAGGACAATGGGAAAAAGGGCCGGCCATGTAAAAAAGGGGATAAGGGGATGACCCCCCAAAAGGGATTTAGGGTTTTGTATATAAAGTTGAAAAGTGAATGAGAAGCTCATTCTTCTGTGTGGCCAAAAGTACCTCTCTTCTTCTTCTTCTTCTTCTTCTTCTTCTTCTTCTTCTTCTTCTTGCTTGCTTGAGCTTGTGCTTGAGAGAGGAAGTGTGAGAGTGTGAGGGAGTGTGTGTGTGAGGATGAGGGACCGTGGTGGAGAAGCTCTCCATCTTCTCCTCTCTTCTTTTCTTCTCTTCTCTTGCTTGCAGCGATGGATCTTGGAGCGTGGAGCTTGAGGATGGAGCTTGCTTGAAGCTTGCACTTGGATCATGGAGCTACCGGAGTGCTCAGGAGAGGAGACAACTCAATCATGCATGGAGGTAAGCTTACTACACTTGTAGGGATGGATAGCATGTCGGCTATGTGAGAGGTAGCCATTAGTGCTCGACTTGGAATGCTTGAAGCCATAAGTGGTCCGTGGGTCTCGATAGTTGATCGCCTCTAATTTTTTGTTGTGTTACCATGACCAATGGACTCAAGCCTTGAGCACTTATGCACTTCGAATCAAGCATTGAAGTAGGGTTTTCCCCAAACCCGTGCTTGAGGTAGATAGATAGGAAGTGAGGGACTTTGAAGAGGTATTCGATCCCCTTAGCAAGTAGGTTTTTGGTTTTTGGATTTGGAAAAGAAGGTTGGAGTAGTGTAGGTGTTTTCTTTATGATTTCTATTTACATTTAGGTAGGATAGGAGCAAAACAGTGTGGTCAGACAATAGGGTTTCTAATGTTGTATAACAGGCTAAAACACGGGGCAAAAAAATTAAATTCTGGGTTAAATGCTGGTAAGAGGAACCAAACTAAGGTAAGTGCTGACTTAGGCAAGGCAATAAGAGGCCAGGAGTGGCAAGGAAGACCTTATTTTGCATTTGAAAGGTTAAGGAGAGCTTTGAGAGAAGGAGAGCTTACAGGTCCAAGCCTACATCAGATCGATCGAAGCGTATCGAGAATTTCAGAGAGATTCAGGTATGGAATGCCCTTGGCCCGCACCCCTCATTAATTCCTCGAAGTTTTGGTAGCCACTAGTGACATCTATCTTAGATTTTTTGGGCAAAGAAGTGATGCCGGTGAAATCGGATGCCCCCCATAGTGTATGATTCCCAAATTTGGATTAAGCGACCTATCTGACTCCTAGAGTCAGACCACTCGAACAAACCTACCGGGTCCGATCGGACACCCTGACCAATTTTGAAAATCAGACAACCCATACTCAGACACACAACTCGTGTGATCGGACACTTGACCCTTCCAATCATGATGCTAGGACCACAGAATCGGACCAGTAGTCTTGTCCGATTGGATATACCCACTCCAATTTTCAAAATCGGACCACTTAAAAATCGAATGCTCAAAATCGAACCCCGGGTGCTCCAAAATCAAACATTTGTCAAAATCAAACGTCCGATCCCCAGAATTGAACGTACGAAAGTCCAATCGAATACGCAACCATCCAATCGGACACCCCATTTGTCCAATTGAATGCACACACAATTGCACCACTCTATAGTCGAACTAATCATAGGACTCGGACACCCAACTACCAATTGGACCACTTTTTGGAATCAGACCTAGTCTAGTCGGATCGTTCGACTCTGAAAGTCGAACCCACAATTGGAGAGTCGATTCTAGGAATTGGACCAACAAGCAAGAGCAAGAAAATACATACCTAGAGATCATATAGAGCCAAAAGCACATTATAAATCTATCACTAAGCTAAAATCTAGAGAAAATAGTTCAAAACTTGGCTACAAACGGTCCTCCAAATTAGATCCTAGTATATTAAGGGCTCTGCACAAGCATAGATTCTCACTTGCAAAGCAGCAACCAAAAGCCCATACCTGAAACAAATACAAACAGTACCCTAGAACCTCAATGGGCCAATCTAGCCAACAAGGGCAAAAAGGCCATACCACAAAAACATGTCTATGTTGCATTCAGACTGCATCTAGAACTGCAAGGATGACTAGACATGAAATTCCTAATGATAGATGTACCTTGAACGACACTACACAAACAATCCAAGACATCATTAGAGAATCCACATCTGGTTGTGCAGTTGGGAACTCAAAGGCATGTATCAAAAGGCTTGAATTTACGAGCCAAGACCTAGAAGATGAAGACATAGTACCTCCTACTTATCTTAGGGTCAAACTCATCGCAAAAAGAGAACATAGTATCGATGCTCTCATTGATGGAGTAGATTTTAATATCTTGACCTATGAAGTATGGACCCTACTAGGCCAACCAGAGCTCACACCGACTAATGCAACTCTTAGTCCTTATGGGGGAACACCCAAAAGCACTTATAGGGAAGTGCAAAATCCTTGTAACTATTGAAACTGAAAGCTTGCTTGTCCTATTCCATGTTCCTCTAAATAGTGCAAATTGTGAAAAGGAAATCCTCCTAAAAAGACCCTTCAAAAGGGCGACGAAGTGTGAGACTGATTATGTAGAGCAGAGGATACACTTGGCACTACCGGGTGTGAGGATAATCACAATCTTTAGTAAGGGTGACCTCATTAAACCTCGACGGAAGGACAAGGAACATTCGGACATACCAGGAAAGTCTAGTGATGGGAGCAAGGACTTGTTGAAAGAGTTGATACAAGCACATGTTGAACAGAGAGAACCAGTGAGCGAGACCATACTTGAAACAAGAAGGTCAGGTGACAATGCCAAGGATAGGCGTTGGACTTACAAATACTGTAGAAGACCACAAAAGAAACCCAAGCCTTATAGACGAAGGTATAGATGGAGAGCCAACACAACGCCGCGATGGATATCTAAAGCATTGCTACGTGCTCAAGGGTACAGATAACCGATGGATTTGGGTACCAAAACCCCCTACTAAATCACCTCTGTCAGCTGAAGGCCAAGACATATCAAGAGCGAGGAAGCGCAGGAGGAAATCTAAACGAAAGAACAAGTCTCGAGTCAAAAACATTGGAGTGGCCGAGCCCCTCACGATTGAAATCAAGAAACCAAATGGGACCACTCGAAGGATAGATCCTTAGCCTAGCATGCTTAACAAGCGATTATAATATGTAACCGTTGAGTGTGCACAAAAGCCACTAGTGTCCAAGGAGCCTTTGATTTTCCAAGAGGATAATGAGCACCACAAGCACAATGCTGCTCATGATAAGGCCAATTGCTCAACAAAGCAAATGGCAGAATCATCTAATAGCCACGAGCAAATCTTTCGGCCAGTGCCAAGTCCACCTAGGAGTCCCAAACCTCCTACATCCTCTTCCCCTAAACGGACACGGTAAGCACAATAGCAGTCGCCAAGTGCAACTACTCAGTCCCGATCTCTATCTCCATCTAAGCTTCCAAATGTCCAAGAGGTGGGACATGACACCGCCCTTAGCTCTCAGCCTAAGGATATGCTTGTGCAATCCACTGTGACTAGCTCTCAGCTGATACTCGATCTGCACAAGTGAATGCTCAAAGGGCAATAAAAGACATGACCACTTCCGATATGCCTAAGGACTTAACACCATAGTCTACCAATGGTAGCCAGTCCCCTAAACTAGCTACTACTCCTTCCAATCAGGAATCACAGCAATCATAGCCTTTGGCCATGATGATGCCTCTTAGGGAATGTGTCCTTAGCAATTCACATGCAGAAGAGGTGTCACATCCAACATCCTTGACACCTCCAGCACTTTCGAAGCACCTAAAACCTAGGCTTGAGGAGAAATCTCTTGAAGATTTGGCCAAGGAGATGGCACATCTGACCAATGAGCCAAAGATGAAGTGTAGGATGGAGCTTGATCACAAGCTGACAACCATCACACAGTGGACATTGGAAGGCCAACACTAGAGCACACAAAGCTCATAGCCAAGCTCCTGACTTGGGATGAGGAACAATATGTTTGCGCTCGCTATGTAGTTGTTTGCTGAGGAAGTCATAAAGGATATCCCACATGCCATAGCTAGAGAATTGCACATGATGCCCTCACTCTATACTACTCGATGTGAGATAAACAAGGAAAAGATCGAAGCAATCAAATGAAAAGGAAAAGGATAAGGTGAGTTTGTGCAGAAATGGTACTCCAATCAAAGTTTGGCAGCCAAAATTGGCCACTAACTAATGACACTCGCCAAGTAAAGGAAAGCCCTTTGGACATCAATACATGATCCCACGTATGTTGCCCCAACTTCATTAAGAGTGTTGGCAATGGTCCATGAGGTCTAGCTTTCTGCCACTATCCAAAAAAATCCCTTGTACAATAAACTGCTTCTAGAAGAAGATCTACATGTGGCTAGTAGGCTAAGAGTAGGAAGCATGATTCTTAATGTCAAGGCATATGTCTTCTGCCTCACTCAAGATGCAGCAATCCTATAGCTCTATGCTTTCCATCAATACAACCCTGACTTCTTCAGCTAGTTCCATCCAAGCCTACAGGACAAGAATCCTAAACTGTCTCTTGGTTCTACACTAGAGTCACCCAAACCTCCAAAGCAAGAAAAAAAAAACTCTAAACACAACACCCGCTCTGATAAGAAGCAATGGAGGCATGTTTCAATGGGTAAGGACAAGAGTCTAGAGCAAATGCCCAACCAAGAGTGACGGCCAATGCAATTAGATGAGGAGCTAAACGGAGGAGAATTGACCAAAGAGCTAGATTCCCCAAAAAAGGAGAGGCAATTGTACCCTCACAAGGCTATTCAACAGGTCACGGTTATCCGCGATTATGCCCCATAAGGACATGCCAGAAGAAGAGAATGCTGAGGACCAACCAAGTACATCAACATGTGACCTAGTTCAAGGTCATGAGTCCTTAAAGGATACACTGCAATTGCCCAAGAAAAAGAGGAGAAAATGATGAAAACAACGGCAGTTGCTAGTGGCTATGGATACCAAGAACATTGAGACCAAGAGCACTGAAGAGCTGAGGAATAAAGCATCGAGTCTATCCACCAATGAACCCATTGCCATCTCTCCTAACAGTGGTGAAACCTCATACACATTTGTGTGTTCTGAAAAATCAAAGCAGCCATTACCATCAATAGTTGCTTGCAACACTCAATCCACCGACAACAGAACTCGCATTGAGCAATCAAGAGTGCATACAACATTGTCACAACAAGGTGACAAGACTATACCAGTCACATTTGAGAAGAACCATGATACAATAGTAGCAAAGCCCTAGAAGAAACACAAAAACCTCGAGGATATAAGCAATCCTAGCATTGACCAATCTTGCTCATCTAAGCTCGACCCCCCAGCTATGCTAAAGCCTAGAGAAACTCCTAGAACCTTGCATGAGATAGCAACCGAGCAAGCCATCATAGAACATAGAAGTGTCACAGAGTGCTTGACTGAGTTGGATACTAAACTCAAACTATTCGCACATGTCTACGTCCTTGCAGACATGGGCTTATTCCCTAGGGAGCAACTTGAAGAATACTTGCCATGTCCCCTATCCTGGAACGAGCAAGAATATCTTCACGACCACTATGACACTTCTACATAAGTGCATGCAACTCATCTCTAACAAAGAGGCTGACGAACTACACTTAATTGTGGCATTCAATGAAGCACTTTGCTAACCAAATCTCTTATAGATAGAGCAACTAAAGCAACAATTAGAGGGTCAAAGTCAATTTGAAAAACGTTGGTTTGAAAACCACATTACAATGGCCGAACTAGGAGCCCAGATTAGGGTCTCAGAGGAGTGATTGGCCAAATGGCGGTCTCAAAGAGACCCAGCCAATGTGTGGTGCCAACTTCCTTTCAAGTACTAACTGCCATTTGGGGTATGGACTTAGCCAGAACTAGCCAAGAAAACTCTCTAGTTGATAAGGTTCTCACTAAGGAGGAGCTACATGTTGCAAGTAGACTTGGACAAGGTACCATGCTACTCGATGTTGCAAAATATTTGTTGTTATTGAGTAGGCTGCCACGAGTACTGGATGTGTGTGCCACACTCTAGTACAATCCCGAGTTCTACACTTGGTTTTTATCCTCATGAAGTGACATGGGTTCATAAATATGTACATAAATAAACAATGAGTTTTGTAACTGTGTATAGATAATACCAACACACACAAGCAATAATAGTCAAGCGCAATGAGAAAAGTTGGGTTTGATAGGCTAAGCTCCTAGGCTCCTCCTCTCACCACACATCTAGAAGTTGTGTGACCATTCCCGCCTCTAAGTGGAGGGCATGCAATCCTCATAGCCACCATGGAAAGCCCTGACCAACACCTGTGAGGGTGTACACGAGGTGCCATCCCCTTCTACAGGCTTTCCCTCGTTTTCTATCTATCATTTCGGGGATGAGCCCTGCCCCATTCCATCACAACTAGTCCATGCAACTTGGCATGAGCAAAGATCTGCTATTGGCTAGAATACTCCCCGAAGTCGAGGCCAGACGAACATCATCATGGGGGTCATCCCTCTACACTAAACACTACATGCCTCACCTCACCCCTCGTCATATGCACTTGATAATCCATTGTTTAAACCCTTCCATGCAAATAGTTCTATCCTACCTCAGGGCCTAACGCTTGGTTCACATTCTATAGGTTCCTCCATAGTAGCCATCATAGAGCACACAATGCAGATGGCCTGCAAATAAGCTCTTCTCTATAGAAGGGAGCATACGGCACAAGCTCCTCCACCAGAACACTACATGCCTATCCTAAAGAGGTATGCACCGAGAGAAGTCACAAAACGACACCGCCCAAGACGCAAGCTGAAAACTCCCCAGGCTAGGAAGAGGAATGCTCAAGGGAATGACCGGGGGGGTAGCAACCCCTGTCGTGTAGACCCTCCCCAAATGCTCAAGCACTAGGTGCTCAAAAGAAGCAAAAGAAGCTAAAAACAAGAAGAAATTTGTTGAACTATTTCAAAGCACTCTTAATGCAGCAGCGGCTAGGGACTACACCATTTGGGTCCCAATCGATATCCCCCTTGCCTGGCTGATAAGAGCCCCCCACCGGCGACGCCCCTATCTCCTGCTCACCCGAACTCACCCCACCTCTTATACAAATAGAATAGCCCCTGTTTTGTACAAAATGCTCACCAAGTGCTATTTGGCCACGACTTTTTATTAGATGGTTAAAAGGGGAAAATTCTCCAATTGTGCAAACTTTCCATATGTACTTTTAATATATTTCATGCCTTTAATTGAAACGTATGACTTGCATATACCCTCACGAGTTGTCAAGTGGATACATGATGACAGAGGTCTCTATACGAAAGCGTTCAATGTCCAAGGTACCACAAGACTGCCAACACCCAAAGAGCCATAACGGAAGCCTCACTACCGAAAGCAAAAATCACCCTTGTAGCCCGCTCGCATCACATGGCCCGAAGCATAGTCATTGATGACTGCTCTCTCTTTCTGAGTCAAACTCTACATTTGGCTCACGGTAGTTGTTACCTCAATTGTACCGACATCACATGTACAAAGAGGTTTTGCAAAATCTCAAGTGTATCTCCCATTCTCAACAACGGTCCCCCTAGCAACGAGGCTAGTAACACAATCATCGTTGTAGTATCCATTTTCACAGCCTTTGAATCTTGATGTTTTCCAGTCCAAATGAAAGGTTGATGGCCTCAACGTATTGCAATGGTTGTATTCCAAAAAAGAAAAACAAAGAAAAAGAGAAAACAAAAAGAAAAGACAATAAAAGAAAAGAAAAAAAGAAGCAATGAAAGAAAAATGAAAAAACACTCACAATCACAGCACAACACCTAGGGGTCCTCAAAGTGACCTTGGTTGGCTAGCTCCATCCCTAGTCCCCTAGCCCTTTTCACATCCCCCACAATTGTTCAGGGCACATCAAGGGCATAACATACCTAGGGAGCTTGTCTCGCCTATGGTTAGACCTATCACCCTGACCCATTTGCACGATTCCTTTTTTGCACTCCACTTCAGTACCATTGCAATCGATCGTGGTAAGCAACACACGAACGACCAGGGAAAGCACATTGTACTCATCAAGCAACACAAGTAGCTACCAGCTACTACGAAAAGTTAAGGTGTTGATGAGTTCACTTATGCTCCATTATGTTGTAACAGCGTAAATGTTGTCTCATCCTCCTTCATGTGTACTTCTCCTCAACATTGATAACTTTTTTCGCCCCACTGAACCCTTGCTTCATCCACATGTTGCTACGAGGCACCAGACCAGTAGTTTTCTAACTACATAATATCTAAGTATGCATATGCACTTACATACCATTTAAACCACCCTCTATACATAGTTTGGGTCCTCAAGTGTAGGACATTACTCTCAGCTCTCACTTAGAGTTCAACTTGTCTCCCAAACTAATCAAACTACATCTTGTGCACAATAAGCAGACTAGCACTAGGGAGAGACCACATCTACGAGGTTTCCAATTGCATGTATTGAAGACTCCAACGAACGTTTCGCCAGCTCTTCATCAACACTCAACTCCGAACTCTTGTCCATTTTCATCATGCAAGCCCACCAAACAACCGTTGCTGTTGAATCCCTAGAACATCAACTCCCAATAAAAACCAGCCCTAGCACCAACTTCAACAACCCTATCACCAGCCAATCAAGCCAACAAAGAGCCACCAACCACCTTCATCCACACCAGCACCAACACTCCTCCACGGCAAACCCATCAGTATCTCCCACCCACGTCTTCGGTGCATGCCAAAGCCTGCTACCTACGACGGTGAGTGCCATGGGATTGGCACTTATCTAGGAGGGGGGTAATGTTAACCCTCAGATGAACAAGGTAGAAAATCTGGAAAATCTAAAGCAGAAGACAAGGCCAAGGCAAAAGTCAAAAGGAGGATGAAGGGGCACGAAGAAGAATCTGGAAACACAAGAAGTGCAGAAATGTCCTAAATCAATGAGAAAAGTGTACAAGAAAAAGTGCAAGTCAATACTTTCGTAAAAGAGTGCAAGGCGCATCATGATTTATTTTAAGAATGTCGGGCTCTCACCCGTGCAAATTGTAAAGGTAGATGGGCAGTAGGAAGGAAGCTAGGAAGATAGGAGGACAATGGGAAAAAGGGCCTAGGCCATGGCTAGCCATGTAAAAAAGGGGATAAGGGAAAAAAGGGCCTGAGCCACGGCCGGCAGCCATGTAAAAAAGGGGATAAGGAGATGACCGTCCAAAAGGGATTTAGGATTTTGTATATAAAGTTGAAAAGTGAATGAGAAGCTCATTCTTGTGTGTGGCCAAAAGTAGATCTCTTCTTCTTCTTATCCTTTCTTGCTTGAGCTTGTGCTCTTGAGAGAGGAAGTGTGAGGGAGTGAGTGTGTGAGGGTGAGGGTGAGGGACCGTGGTGGAGAAGCTTTCCATCTTCTCCTCTCTTCTACTCTTCTCTTCTCTACTCTTCTATTTTCTTGCTCATGGCGATGGAGCTTGGAGCGTGGAGCTTGAGGATGCTTGCACTTGGATCGTGGAGCTACCGGAGTGCTCAAGAGAGGAGGCAACTAGATGGGCATGGAGATAAGCTCACCACACTCATAGGGATGGATAGCACGTCGGCTATGTGAGAGGTAGCCATTAGTGCTTGGTGTGGAATGCTTGAAGCAATAAGCGGTTCGTGGGTCTCGGTGGTTGATCACCTCTACAACCATGAACCCTCAAAAATTAGCTTTGGAGTAGCCACATTTCTCCATCACTTCATTCAGCTTTGACCAAAATAAGACTTGTACATCCATGTCTTCTTCCTTCCTCTCACATCTTGCCACAATTATCAACTCTTGTACACTGCAAAAAATAATCCCTAATTGAACTTCAAGGAACAATATATTATTTGCATTCATGTGGTAATGGCAAAATGACACAAGAGGAACTACCTTGGGTCATGCACATGTGTTGACATGGTGGTCCAGTCATTAATATGATGCACATGGTCAAAGTATATCCAAGTATTGTGTAGGTCCCATGTGCCAATTCTTGAATGTGATTCACCAAGTAAACCCCTGACACTAGTCTTGTCATTGACATTTTGAATATAAAGCACTTGTTGTCATCATCAAAAACTTACCTAGGAAATAGGCTACCATGGAAAAATCATATGCACAATGTTGGTCTAACTTCAAAAGACAAGATTCTATCCCTTGGTTACTCTTTGTGCATACTTCATGAATCATGTGTTTGAACCTACATGCATGGAATACTCGATATCATTTATTGGGTTGTTTTTAAGCTATATTACCATATATTACTTATTCTTGAATGAAATAGTATATTACCTATGTCCTCTGAACAAGTGGTTGGAGTTTCTCAAGTATCGTTGAGGGTTGAGTGTCAGACATGGGAACACCTTGCTTGTAAACTAGGGAACTTATCACTAGTCTTCCAGCCACAATCATTTATAAGTGTCAAAGCCTAGCTACACTAAAGCCTCTCACCATTTCCTCTATGGTTTTTCAAATATCTTTCACATTTTCTCTATAAGTCTTTTTGCACCTCATATTTATGTGTATCTTGATGAACAAATAATCTTGACATTGTGCTTGCTGGCATCACATAATATACTATGCACTCGCACTTGGAGAGCAAAATGGGTGTTGCTTGCAATAAAAGCATCCAAGGCTTCTAAGACCATTAGATGACATTCCGAACACTAGTATATTGGTATTAAGTTTCTCTCCATGGCAAAGGTGGGTGCTAATTCATAATATGTAGTCATTTTTGGATACAAAAGGTAGGATGATGTCCCACAATGCTTTTAAAAACCTTGCAAATGAAGACTATGACACATGTCCATGCCACATGATTTGGTAATCTAGAGATTGAGTGGC